>NW_020799131.1:107347-140329 GCF_003259725.1 Athene cunicularia
GGGGGGGGGGCGCTCAGCAGGGCCCCCCCTTCCCATCATCACCCCCGAGAGACGGGAATTTCGTGCCCGCAACCCCTGCCTGGGCGCTTTCCCATAAAAGCTGCATTTTGGCAGGGCAGCCCTCCCTCCCTGCAAGAGCGGGGCCCTGGGGTTCCCCCCTCTCTCTTACTGGAGACACACACACACACACACACACACACACACACACACACTCCCGTCCGTCCCCCCCATCGTCCCCCCCCAAACTTTAAAGGTGCAGCCGAGCCCCGGCCACGGATGTCTACTTTCACCGGCGGGATGCCGTGAAGCGGGGGGTGAAGCTGCCATTGCATCAGCTTGGGGCAAAATCATGCGGGTGCCTGAATGGCGAGTCCACGCCAAAGCCTCCCCCCGCGCTTGAAAAGGTGGAATTTAATAACTTTCCGTGCTCCGCACAAGAATCCTATAGAAAAACACGGCCCCGCTTCCTGTGGTTCTCCCCGGCTCTCTCCTACCGGCTGGGAAACGGTGCTTGTGTAGAGTTTGCTTTGTGTGTTTTCCCTTGACTTCCCCGGCAGGGCTGCAGTAAGGGACTCATTTCCAAGGCTGGGCGAGCAGTGAGTCATGGCTTGGCAAGGAAAATAACTCCTGGCGACTCGGTGGTGATCCTCGCTGGATGGATGTGCTCGTAGCTCCGCTCTCAAAGGCTCGATCAACACCCTCTCCCCATCTCAGGAAGGCAAGAGTTAGGCAGACGTCTGAGGCTGACCCTTGATCATTGAGAGGACTATAACCAGCCTCTGCAATGATTGTTGTTGTTGTTGTTGTTGAAATTCAACCAAACTGTTGGAAAAGCTGCCTCCCCTCCCCAGCCCTTTGATTTGAACGTTAAATCTTGGAGATGTTAGTGGTGATTAGGAAAGTAAACATTGTCCCTTCCTGGAGGGAAGACAGAAGTTTGTTCTGCTCGAGCATTGTGCGTTGCAGGGGTTAAGTTACATTTTGCTTTGGGGAGGAAAGGAAAAATCTCTCAAAGTAATTAACTTAAGATGCTGACGCTAATGAAGGGGCTTTCAAAGCTGGGGCTGGTGGGGGGTTGATGGGAATCCCCTGTTGAATCAATGACATTAGGGCCTTAGGAGTGATTCTGCAGTTATTAGACTGAAATGATGTTGAACATGAAGTTAATCCTGTTATCTCTCAAATATTGAGCAAACTGCTTGCTCTGGATAACTCTATAATGGGATTATACTAGTCATTCTGGCACCCTTGACATTCCCTATCTGTTCAGGGCTTTTTCTTATTTTCCTGTTCAGGATAAAGTATTGATCAGTCTTCTTAGAGTTAATTTTGGGAGATAGTGGCTAGGGCACTGTTTTCCAGTGATCCTGGATTTTCTCTTTTCTTTTTTTAAAAATGAGTTTGATAATGAGCACCCTGTTGCCTTATGAAGCCATTCACTCCTCCACAGCAAAGATCCCTTGAGCCCATCCCTAAATAAATGTTTAGGAAAAGAACTGAAGAACAAGGACAAGTATAAAAAGAGACTTCCCTTTGTCATGCCTTCCTGGCATCAAAAAATCTGCAATTGAGTGAGTTCCTGTGCTGGAGACCATTCCTGGGCCATCATATTTGCAGAGTATAATCAGTTCTGGTTTGAAAGCCTAATTTTGTGTCTGTGATAGCCTGTAGCAATTGTTCTAAGCAAAGGTAACTGGTGGTGTTTTACAAAGGATTATTCTGAGTTTGTTTTTAAGCAGTCTGATAAATTGCAAGGTAACCAATGGCAGGAAAACCCAAGAAGCAGAATGATCATGTAGGGAGGAAAGAGAAAAAACCCAATGCATGTTCAGTCCCTCGCCAATGTTCATTACAGACAGGGTTGCTTTCCTGTTGGGCCCACACACCTCCGTGTTTTAGTGGCCTGACCTTTACACAGGGTTTGTCATGAGCTGGGACAGTGGTGGTGTCACTGCCAGGTCAAGTTATGTCCTTGGTTGCAGCAGGGCCAAACATAGTGACTTACGGTTCTGTCATTATGGACTGAAATCAGACTACTGCATATCGTGCGAGAGGTAAAGACCTACACCGTGGTGAGAATTACAATTTGAGTTTCAGAGTCAGAGAAAACAGTTTTTTTCTCTGCTCTGTAGCCAGAAGCTCAATTAACAATAAAACGGGCCTCTTTCTTTCAGCATCACTACAGTATAGAAGTGATTTCTACAACACCCACTAAATGAGCAGATGTTTTTGTGCCAAACCAGAAATTTCCATAAATATGGGAAAGTTCCATTACAGGGTCAGTCAGCTTTTATTTTCCAGGCTTTGATTCTTTTTTTTTAAGGCTGATCTGAATCTCATTAAGAACTACATATTTTTTGGTGAGGGTTTTTTTTTCCCATTCCCCCCCACTCCCTTGACAAAGGTGAGAATTGCTTTGGAAGGTCCGAGGAGCTCCCTTACAGCAGAAATGGGCTTCAGCGTTGCTAATGACTTGTGTGTAGATGTGGGCTCCGGTAGCCAAGGGGCCATCTAGCAGTTTGGACTAGCTGGGTTTCAGTTTAAGTGCCCAGGGGCCAGCTAGCCCTGCTGTTGATAAGGTAATGGATTTAGGTGGTGTTGTCACAACCTGTAATTTCAGGGGAGCTTGGAGGAAAGCCCTGGGATGGCATTTTTACAGCAAGAGTGCCTTCTGCATGTTTCTTCAGATGGGAATCTAGCACAAGAACAAACTCCCTGTTTCAAACCTAAAGTACATGGAGGAATGGTTTAATGCTTGTTTGCACACCCTAAATTTTGTGCACCAATTCAATTGCTTGCTCTAACGTATCCTTGCTATAACTGCTGTTTGAAGAATGTGCTTACTTGGAGCCCTGGTTTTCAACTTTCCATTTGTGCACCTTTGAACATCGTCTGACAGGAGGCACAAACCCCTGTGAAGTTAGTCAATCCAAATGTACCTGGTTTTCTCGGTGGGTTCTCTTTAGACCCCTTAAAGGTAGCTCTAGCTAATTATTCCTACGAGCTGAAAACCCCTGAACTTGAGTTTTGGTGCTGCTTAGTCTTCTGTGCAATGGATCTTGAGGAGGGAACTCTTTGGTGGATGCCGTGGTGGGGAATTTGTACTGATACTTGTAAGGTCTTTCTCCCTAATGAGCAACGTTGACCTCTTTGAGCATTGGGAAGTATGTTGTAACCTCACGGAGCCATGGGATGTGGCATGGAGCTCTGTGGCTGCCTAATCTCTGCCATGTGATTCTCTGATCTGAGCCCCTCTCTCAAGGTGTTTAACAGAGGTGTGAGGCTTACAAAGGCTGCCAGGGGCAGGAGCGAGGTAAATCACACTGCTCTGTCTGGCCCACTGACTGGGGGGGGTTATCTTCATTTCAAGTGAAGGTAGGACTCCCACAAGCCCTCCTGGGTTGGCTGAAAGCTTGTTAGCTTACATACTTGAAATAGTAGTGTGCTATAACTCCTTATGCTGCAAAATTTGTCTGAGAAGGTGAGTAAATATTTGAGTAGCTTGCCGTTGCAGAGCTCGTGGCTGTTGGCATTTGAGCTGGCTGTTCAGAGCCAGGCCTGATGGACCGCAGTGGTCATGCTGGGCTACAGTCTAACCTCTTACTGGCAGAAACAGTCCTGTTTCGATTTAACCACATTTCCTCTCAGCAGTGGTGCTCAGACTGTCTGCAGCCCCACATGCGACCGTGCTGAGTGTGAGTAGATGGGAGAGTTATTTGATAGTGTCAGAAAGGGTTTTCAGCCACTCTTTTGATATGGTGCTACTTGCTCCTAAACAAGGTCGCTGCTGGTGCTCAACAAATGCAGAAGCAAGGGAATGAGGTGAAATGATGTGAAATGAAGATTCTGGGAATGTGTGGTCACATCTGCAAGAGGGGGAGCAATTTCGGGCGAAACGGCTGCTCACGAGGTTACGACCAGCTGTACCTTCTGAACTGTTGGCGTTATCTCATCTCTTGACGTTTCCTTTAATTATATGAAACGGCCTTGACACTGTAAACAATTGCCATGGCATTGTCTCTGCTGCTTGTGTGAGTCAATGTGATGTGTAAACAGCGTTTGGTTTTGGGGACCCGATCTGTATATGTCTTGGGACACGAGCTACCTGTTTGCAGTTGTCACGTCTGCTTTGTGTGCCTTGCTCTGGGATGGCTCTTCGTGCTCATGTCTGCCACCATCTTATTTTCACAAGAGCTCTTGGCGCTGGCAGAAAACAGAGGAGCATCAAGGCAGGGACTGGGATTCTGGGAAGGAGCCTAAGGGGGTTAGATAGGGTGCTCACATTTTGCTTTTAGCTCCCTTGGGCCTCCATAATTCTCTCCCCAGCAAGCCAGTTCCGAAGGGGTAAGGAAGGGGATGATTCACAACACAAAACCAAGCATTGCTTTCATCACGCTAGCAGCAATCTTTGACTTGGCATGTTTCAATCTTCAGCCTTGGTGATGCTCAGAGACACCTTGGTAGTTGAGCAATAGTAAATATTTGAAGAGTTGAGGTTGAGGTTGACTGTCTTGCTGATGGCCCTTGTCTGGGTGTGACCCGTGGTCTGGATGTGCCACTGTTTAGGGTGGCCCATGGTAGATCTGTGAAATGTATTTGACTAGATGAACTTCCTAAGCCTTATCTTGTTCCTTAAATAGAGAATAAAGCTTGTATCAACATGAATCACAAAGTTGATAAACTGGAATGGTTCCTCTTGGAGTTGTCTTCTTGTATTGGGCAAATATTTATCCACATTGTTTCAAAAGGCATATTTGTGCAATAGAAGGAGGTCAAACCTGTAATTACCTGTTAGATTCACTCAGGTAGAAATGGCTTGTAAAAACACTGTATGTTTGAAAGGAAGCTTTAAAACCTGATGTTTGTGTGTGAATCTAAAGTTGTAGTTTAAAATTTCAAATTTTATGAGTTTTCAGTGGTATGGCTGCAAGGAGCATTTTTTCTTGTTGAATTTAAGTGCCTTAAGCCAAATCTATCTGCCGTTTCTTTTAATTTCTGAACTGTGGCAGGGAATTTGGGTGTCTCTTCCAAATGTATCTGCTCGAGATGATCAGAAGCTGAGACTGCGTGCCAAACTTGCCTTGCATTTTAATAAGGAGCTTCTAGCCTAGTCAATAATTAAAGCAGAGCAGGTGCGGTAGGGAAGTTGGGTGTTCCCCAAAAGCTAAACCAAGGCGCTTTTGTAAGTCTCCCTGGGCAGAGCCAAGTGAGTGAAGGATGGTAGGATGCCCTGGCACTGGCTGGCTTTGTGCAGTAATTTGGAAAAAATGTAACTTAAGACTGAAGAGCTCTAGGTGTTGAAGGATAATTTGGCTTATTGGTGCGGTGTGCCTGCGATGAGCCCTTCGGGATGGCAGAGGAAATACTCAAATGTTTTGCTGCAGTTTCATCTTCAGATACAAAGAACAAGTAGGCTTGCTGAGATTTTTGTGAGACGTTAAAAAGAGGAAATAAGACTTATAGAGAAATCTTGCTGCCTTTTCAGCTAGTGCATAGGCAGAGAGGCTTTCAGCTTAAGCTATAGTTTGGCATCTTGTAGGAAGAGAAATTTGGGATCATGGATCTTTTAATGGATCGGAGCCTGTGGACCTTGACCTATACATTGCAGACTAGTTTCTAGAGTTAAATATAGTGCTACCCCTGAGGGTTAATTTCAATTTAATCTAATCTTAGAGGTCTAATATTTACTGCTATTCTTGCTGTTAATTTGCAGTCTCCAGTGCTTAACAGAGTTTGTCCCATCAGTTTTATAGCATAGATGGGATTACCACTTTGCCAAAGGACTTGGTTATTTTGAATAATGTCTGTATAAAGCTGTAAAGTCTTGTGTGAGTTAGGTTTGTCCAGTAAGGTAGTAAACGTGGAGGATGTGACTGTCTAGCACGTCTGTACTGCAGCCACTGGCTTAGGAAGAGCACTGTGTATTTGTGCTGTGCCAGTCCTAAAAGCACATGCTGAGTAGTGGTTTGAAAGGAGGGGGATGTATTTTTGATTTGTGCTGCAGCTCTGTTAGTTTTGCCATTCTTTATCTCCCATGTTTTGCAGTGGGAAGCCTTAGCTAATGTCAGTTTATACGTTCTTCTCTGAGTACCTTAGTTTTTGCTGCGGGAGAAGGTTAAATGAGTTAAGCTTAATGCCATGCCTGTTCCTTCCCTAAACAATGGAATAACTAATGTAATTTTCTTCTCCATGTTTTTGCTTAATGCGTTCCTAATAATATAGCTGGAAGTGGCAGATGGGTATCCTGCCTCCGAGTGCTTCACTGTTGGGAATATGCTGATGCTTTGCTGATGCCTGATGCTTCGCTGGAATGTGTCCTATATCTGTGTTTGATTTGGCTTCTGACCAGTGTTTCTTTTAATGCTGCTTCAAGGTGCTCCAAAAAGTAGTTTGTCAGCTTTGGAGATTCCCTTGCCTCAAGATGGCATAGCCATGAATCACCACAGTGATCAAGTTAGCCAAGATGTGACAGAATCTTTAATTTTGTCAGGATTACATTCCTTAGCATTCCCTCACTAGTAAACAAGAAAATATTTAGCATGTGTTATAATTATAGTGAATGGTGAGGAGGCATTGAAGATGATACGTTTTCAAAAATGTGCTCTCATTGAAAGTTGCACTTCCTCCGCTGGAAAACAAAGCTAGGGGGTATTTTGGCCTTAAGCTTCTCTTGGCCCCAAGACCTACCACACAATTTTCTTTAGCCTGGTGTTTGAGACAATTAAGCGATTCCTTGTGTTCCAGCCACCCGCTGTGATCACGAGGCTTTTCAGGAGCATGTCCTCAGCTTTATTTTTCCCTTCCTAAACGTGAGGCTGGACGTGCTGTCAGTCAGCTCGTTGGCAGAGCCTGCTGCTGACCCTAGAGCAATGCTCTTCCTCCAGCTGTGCTCCATCCCGGTCAACATCTGGGCTGCTGGAGCACATGGGTTGCTTTTCCCCCCTTTCCCCTGGCCTCCAGCACATATGTGGTGGCACCAGCTCAGTCCCTGGTGTGCTGGATCTGCTGCCCTTTGCTCTCTGAGATGGAGCAGGCGCTATCACCATGCTGACTAATTGGTGGGGACAAGGGGACTGGAATGCTCTGGGAAATAGGAGTTTCCCTCTTGGAAATGTCACAGGAAGCATGGAGGAAATCATGTGGTTTAGGAGTGGTTACCTCACTCTTCTGTCTCATCCGAACCAGCGCCCTTTCATCAAAGTATACAGAACCTAAACAATGCGATGCCAGCTGGCTTATAAATAAACCATTTTCCATTTCCACACCGGGTATCGGGCTGACTTTTGATACCATGTGAGGAGAAAGGAAGAGCGTCACATTGTGTTGGCTTGGGACCTTTCAGACTGACTACCCAGCTTCCTACCCGCATGCTTCCCCTTGGTCTGCTGTCGTAGCTAAATGTGGGAAAGAAGCAACTCTCCCACATACTCTGTTTCAGAACACAGCCCAGAAATGGTCATCTTTGTAGGCAGCCAGAGCTGTTAAATATATGTAATATATATATATTTTTTTATACTCTCCTTGTTCTGTCAAAGCTGCTGAGGATTGCTAGCAAGCAGATTGTGGTGAAACACATCTAGAGTTGTGATGCTGCCACTTTTTCTTCTCCTTGGCAATCCTCCTGGTAAGGTGGTACCATGGGCCTGTGTTAGTATTTCAGGTGGGTGCATCTCCAGCAAGGAAAGAGCCTTAAATTGTCCCGTAGCTCCTGCTGACTTTTTTGCTGATGGGCTCTAAAGGAAAACGCCCAGTATCACTGGTTTTAAATAGACAGCTCCGTCTGCACAGATGGGATAATGCAAGAGTCCTTTTGAATGTTCCTGTGGCTGAATCATGGAACATAAATGTCTGAGTCACTGTAGATGAATGTGGTGCTTCACGTCGGTGTGAACTGAAATGTGAGCAACAGTGTTTTTATTAGAGGAGCTAATATTTATGCTCATTATGGGTTTCATTAGATTTTAAAGTGAAACAATCTAGAAGAGTTCCTTTTACAATGTATATAAACAGGCTATTAAGGTGTGAATACTGGATTTTTAATGGGATGCTGCTCTGGATGGAGAGAAAATGAAACTTCAGAGGAAAGTGATGTACCCTGCTTCTTGGGCATTCGCTGCCCGTAACCACTCCTCTTGTTCCGTTTCAGCCATCCGACTCTCCTGAAAATCTGTAAAATTTTCAAGTAACTGGGATTTTTTTGGTTATATTTTTAGAAGAAAATATTGAAGGGACTATCAGGCATATCCCTTTTTGCTTTCCTGTAGAAAGCTCTCTGCTATTCTGAGCTCTTCTTTCTCATAAAAGTCTTCACCTGTCCCTGAGGAGTAAAGACTTCGCTCTGGTTTCTTTCTGGTTGCTGTGCAGCTAAGTCAGATGGCCCTTCTGCGTTACAACAGGAATTTTGGACATTCATTTCTTGTCCTTGCTTGAAACGTGGATTTTCCTTTGTCCTAGATGTCCAATTGGATGGGGGCTGAGGTTTTGTCTCGCTGCTGTTGGTAGGGCTGAGGGAACCTTGCCAGACAGGGTGCTAAACCCTGTGTCGGTGCTCTGTGCTCTTCAGGTGCTGCTGGCAGGGAACTTGGCCAGGTTGCTTTGTCCCATATTTTTCCCCCACTGTGAAACAAAGCACTGTGGATGCAAAGGGTTACTTAAGAGCAGATTAAGTATGGCTGCTCTTTTGCTTTGTCCTTGGGCTGGAGTTGAGACAGGAACATTTTTTGGGGATGTATCTGCTTGCAGAGTTTTCAGCTTTCTTTCCAGAGATGGAACTGAAGGATGGACTGGCAGGTTTTTCTGGCCAGAAGTCCACCTTGAAAAGAATGATGGTGGTGGTACTTTTGTTTTGGTTTTCTGCTGTTTTCTGCATTTTGTCAACCTTCTTCTGGAGGGGTTTTGGTTCTTTATACCCCAAAAGCGGAGAGACTTGTGACTGATACCCCTAAAGTCCAAAGCTAATTGCGATTTGAAATGCAGATTTGTATCTCTTTGCTCCTTTGAGCACCGCAGCCCTGTTTCAGAAGCAAATACTAATACTTCTGGTACAAACTTGGTTACAAGTGCCTTTGCCAAATAGTCTTGTTACTCTTTTCATAATGGTTCGTAAGGCCTGATCAATGATACAGAAATGTGAAAGGACTTTCTTTAATAATTGTGTTTCCAAGGCTAGTGAGCTCCTGTGTGGCACCAGAGTAACTGCCCTGTGTGTTCTTGGACTGCAGCTGCTGCGGATTTAAATGCATTTGTTTAAATCTTTCATTGAAATTTAAGCTAATGTTTCATGTTTTACTAATGTAGAAATAAGGGGTCAGGCATGTGATTGTGCTGCTGTGCTTTAACAACCTACCGTGTGTCATCTGTTCTGCAGCAGAGTTTTGTGCACTCTTAATTCACAGAAAATGCAATATACAATGCAACGGCTTTAATCTCCTTAGAAGTCAGGCAAGTCTAGATGCAGTGTTTAGCGTTCTGTAGCGTTCCCAGATGCAGGAATAATTTTTCCAGACCTCCTTCCAAGCTGGACAGCTGATTTACAGACTTGGAGAAGTCTTCCAGCCTCTATCTCTGAACTTTGTGGGTCTCTGCCAGATGGCAGCATATTTAAATGGCTTTAAAATGGCTTTTTCTTTGTTTCAAAGCAAAGAGTCTTAAATGAGGTGGAGCATGCCTGTGAATCAGTATGTTAATTGCCCACAATGAAAATCAAAAGTACTTGGAAGACTGACTGCAGTGGCTGACCAGACAGAAACGCAGGCTCCTCTTCCAAGCTCAGAGATGTCTGGTGGTGGGAGGCAGAGAAGAGCAGCGCTTTCAGGAACGTCCATGTGTTGTGTGCGAGGGAGGAGAGTGCTATTTGCTCCTCCACCCCCGTGTGTCTGCTGATCCCTTGCTCCTCCACCTGCTCCTGCCGCCGTGCTCCTGCTGTCCATGGGGATTGTGGTTCGTCTGCTCAGCACACAGGGATAGGGACGAGCCGGGTGCAGGTGGAGAAGGTGCAGTAGTGTCCTGCTTCCTCCTGTGTTTTCACAGCTGTGCTTCGGAGGAGAGGCATGCGTTTGCAAGTTGTCCGATGCCTTGTCTCATATCTTAATAGAGGAACTAAGAGCATCAATGTCTTCCAGGTGTGTTTGTGGTTTAGGTGGAGTTTTATTAGATTTCAAAACTACCCCCTTCCCTCTCCTGGGGTGTGTTGGCTGCAGAACTGCCTCCCACTGCGACACGCGGCTGTGAGCGGCGATCTCTGCCGCTGCGAAGCAGGGGTTCGCTTTGGGTGTCTGTTCTGACTAATGTGCAGCATTGATTGTTCCCAGCTGCACCAGCCCAAATTGACAATCTCGGATTTTGTTGTTTCCCAGAATAGAAGATTTTTACTATTGGGACTGCTGCAGTAGTGAGCTTGTCCTGAAATCTTTCTGGCTGCCTGAGCGATATTCGGTGATATTGAAGTACTGCGGCTGCTGGCCTGACAAGGACAGGGACCTCTAGAGCTGCAGCAAATCTTGGTGTGTTTAAAACTGCTTTTTCCTACAGTAGGAGAGAGCAAACCTGGCAGTGTCAGATGGGTTCACTAGTGTGATGGTGCAGCAAATTTCTGTATGTTTTTGAAAATTGTTTTTCCTTTTCCTCTGAGTTAAAATGAAGCTTCTGGATGGTTAAAGGTTTTCCACTCCTCTGTGCTATGGGGTTAGAAATAATCTGTAGGTTCACTGAAGTCTTGTAATAAATTTTGATGAAAAATTCAAGAATACAAGTGGACATAAACTCTGGAGATCTTTGTTACTATGATGCAAATGTTGAGGGGGATATTTGTTACCTTAACCGTCAAGATGTGACACATGAATAAACAAACTCTTACTTTCCGTGTTGAATTTAAATTTTCCTTTGTTAAATTTAATTTAAACAAGATGACACGCTCCCTGCCTCCTACTTTCTTCCTGGTAACTTTAGCAGACAGAGGGATTGCTATGAAATTGTATTTTTATTACATGTCTGGCTAGATGCATATCAGCTCAGGCACTCTTCTTGAAATTCCCTTTACTCAGGATAGTGCAGCTCGTACAACAGTTAGAGTACCACGTTTGCTTATTCATGACGGCCTTGGTTTGTATTTTGCAGGCTCAGGTACGCTCTTACCTCCTTGATCCCGTTTGGGAGGTGAAACCTTTCCGTGCATTGGCGTGCGTGGTTTCTCCAAGCCCTTCCTTGAGCAAAACACCCCGGTCTCCCTCTCTCCTCTCTCCCGGCTTTTCTCTCTTCTTGTTAAACTTGATGCGAGGAAGGAGCGAGGGGTGTTGATGATTTGGATTATGCAGCTAAGTGGCTGGAGCGTGGCTGGCTGTCTCCTCCCCTTCCTGAGCTTTGGCCCTAGCCAGCTCGGCTCTGGAATGACAGGCATTCCTGTGTGAAGGGAGCTGGCACGGCTGCCTATTTATGAGATTCAAGTGCCCGGCCATGGGGTACGGGGAGAGCAGGACCTGCGCTGGTCCACTGGACGCCCATGCCGTTGTCTGAGAGTTGGCAGCCGCCTCGCTCGCCGGGCTCTTTCCTAGTCCGAAGCGTGGATTTATCATTTTAAAGGACTAAACTGCTCTCTCAGGGTAGACTTTTTTTTTTCCCCTCTCTCCCCCTCCCGCCTCCTCCCGGAGAGCTGCTTAGAAAAGAATCTAATGGGGCAGCCGCACTTCTCGAGACCGGTAAATCCAGCTGCTTTTGGTGAGTAATGGAGGGAAAGGGAGACGGAGGAAACTTTGGGGCTGCGGCAGGGCAGGATTGCAGGTGAAACGGAGGAGTTGGGAGGAGTGGAATGCGGAGCTTGTGTAACCTGCACCCAGCTCAGGAGCTGAGAAGAGAAACCAGAGAAATAACTCCATTTCCTTCCTTTCTCTTAACTCATGTCACATGCAATTGCTGTGCAACACGTTCCTGCTGATCTTCAGACAGGCTCCGAGCTGCCGTTTTTAGGGATAGCCTCTGTCTTGCCCGGCCAGGGTCAGGGACACTAGCTTTGCAAAGCGCTTGGACAGCGCTAAAATTCACCTGAGTGGGGTGGGAGCCAGCCCTGATCGTCTGCCTGGACTGGAGCTGCCCAGGATTGCCTCCTTGTGTGTAATGCCACACAGCTTTTGGGGGCAGCTATAGTAGTTTTGGGGGGAGAAGAAGCTTGGCAGTCGTCTTCCTGCTTGTTTTCTCTCCCTGCTCTGCGAGGTATCTGAGTAACTGGCAGGCTGTAGCAAACACAACCTTGCTTTAAGTCCTGGCAGTAGCACTACTTCCAGAGCGCTGTGTGTAGGTCAGTGTTATTTCCAGGTCTCTGTCTTCGGTGCTGTTCGATGCACTGACTATAAGAGGAGACTTTACGCATCGCGCTGTTCCCTTTTATCTCATACCGACTTGCTGTCAGCTGTCTGGGCTGAGTTACTCTCATCTGTAAAGTAAATTATCTGATTTAGAGAAACACTTGACATTTGCCCGTGGAGAGCTCCCTGAGATACAGTGGGGTTTTTGCATTCTTTTATACTTTTATAACTTTGAACCTACCAAGTATTTTTAGGGCTCAGATAAAACCAGTCCTTCTCCTTTCCCCACCCCCAGTTCACTCCAGCTAGTCTTGTTCAAGAGCTGCTAAAAATAAGTGGTATTGAGAGAGTGGAAGGGAGAAGTAAAAACTTCAGTCATCTTCGTACTGTCCATGGGAGACTAACAACATCTTCTCCTTGGATTTATGTGCTGCTAGAAGCTGACCTCTTCAGTCTTGGGCTCTTTCTCTCATCAAGCACCCGAGGCGGTGCTAATTTTCAGGGGAGTGGGCTCGCTTGGCGTAATGACATTGTCCTTTGCCAGAGACGAGGCCAGCAGACCTGGTGTTTCCTCAACTGGTCAGTTGCTATCTGAAGTCATTTTTCATGGCACAGCTTGCATAGTTCCTGCTGAATAAATTGTGAACTTGAAGAGGTGGTTCTCGCCTTAACTTTGGCAGGATGCTGTTGAAAAGTCTTGTGAAGATTACGGTGATTAGAAACCTACAAAAGACAGGGAAACTGAAGGCTGGGACTATTTGAGGTTGCTTTGTGACCACAGCCTTTTATTGCTTTAAAGTCAGGATTCATGTCTTCCCTGGACCATTCAGGAAATGCACATGAAGTTTTTAAAGCTGTTATAGGAAGCTTAGAAACATTTACCTAAAGTGTGTTTTTTGATACTTTAACAACATTTCCTTCAAAGGAGTCTTCGTTTGCTTTTTGAATCGTAGCTGTTTGCTTGAAAGCTTTTTGGATTCTTAACTGCTCTGCCTGGCACAACAAAGCGACAAGGGAGCTGAATTATTCTCCAGCCTGTGCATCAACACTGTTTTGGCAACGGGCGGGTTTGTTAGCCAGCAAGGATCCCGTGCAGGCTCCATGTGGCGAGGCAGTGGGTCCTGCTGTAGCCTTAGGTCCAGACTGTACCACAAAACATGCGGTGTTAGGTGTGTAATGAGCAGCCCCGTCCTCGGCAGAAATTCCTGGTGCACCTTCAGGGCTGGTGTGATAGCCACACAACTTCAGGTGCGTGTGTAACTCAAGAAAATAAAGGCGGTTAAGCAGAAGTGGTCAGAGTTGCTGCTGTGGCACTGAAGTGCCTCATTTGTCAGAGTGCTTCTTAGCTCTCAGCTAAGCGTTTACAGTGTCTTTTGCTGTAGCACAGTCTCGCTGCTGCAGCTCTGTCTGGATGTGAGCCTTGAGGCTATGACTGTGAGACAAATGCCCAGTGAGCTCCTTAGGACCAGAAACTCCTGGGATTTGTGGAAATCCTGTAGTAACTACTACGGTAAGAGATGGATCAGGTTCTGGGTGAACTGTGGTTTGCAGATGGAAAGAATCTGGCTTAAGCTCATGATTTACATGCTATGCAAGTCTGGTTACAAAGCAAAACACTGGTACTTTCTTGTTTCCTTTGTGAGGATGAGTCTTAGTGAAGACAGAATTTAACAGATCTTGCATCTCTGAAAAGGACTGGGGCAAAGAGCCTGTTGTAGCGCAGGCAGTGGTGAAACGCATCTTCCTTTGGAGTTAGTCTGTTCTACCAACTCTTGGATGTCTGCGGAGATATTTTAGGGAGAAAAGCAGCATGTTCTCTGTCTTTTCCTAACAGCTTCAATCTGTAGTCCTGTCCTGGGGCTCACTGACCATTCATGGTTAAAGGATTCTGCCATTTTCTTCATGAACACTAGAAATCAGTAGTTTCCCTCCTAGGCATATAGCAATATAATGTGAATTGTCAGCATCTGGGATGCAATTCTTTGATTTCTTCAGAGCCTTCAGTCTTGCTTTGTTAGGGTCTCTAACTCGGATCTTGAAGTGATTTTTAGCTTATGTAATGATGTGCCAATTAAAAACAAAATAAAATTTCTCCATAGCCATACAGGGTTTTGATGGTGTGTGGCCTGAGCTAAAATGGTTTTAAAATTCACCAGTGCTAAATCTGCAATGACCTGCACTTGATGCAGCTTGGGTTTAGGGTTTTTTTTAGGTGTGCATCAGAGGTGCTGCTATCTCATGTACTATTGCAGGTATCTTCCCTAAGAGAGATGATCCTTAATGAAAGAAATGTTTTTTGTTTATTTGTATTGGTGCCTGAACTCTCTACTGTGCATTTTCCTAGGCTGGTTTCTGCATTGCTTTGCAGAAAGGTATTTTGGGGCTTGATCTCTGAAGATGGGGATTAACTGTATTTGCTCACGTGATGGTTTTTCCTCCCTTGGACCATGGTGTGACTGTTAAACCATTACATTTCTATGCTGGTATTTCTTAAAGGACAGCTAGATAGCTGCTTGCTGTTGTGAGTGTCCTGTGTGCACGGCAATGGTGTGAACACGTGTGGTATTTTTAATTGACCCCACAGGTCCTGGCTCTGCAGGTTTGATCCATTGTGAGTAGAGGTAGAAGTGAAAGCTTTACCATCTTTAATGAGAATGGCAGCCCCAAGCCTGAGGAAAGTTTTGGGAGCAGATGACACATGCAGCACCGCAGCCACTTGCTGACTGTGTGACAAGCTTGGAGACCAACTGCGAGTCTCCATCTTACACTGAAATGGTTTCTATTCTCTGGAAAAAGCCATTACAGCAGTAGATCACCACCACCCATGTTCTTGCACAACAGTTTGCACCTACCACAAGGTGCAGTGGGAGAAGAGGGGTTTTTTTCTGTCTGTGTTTTAACTGCAAGAGTTCAGTGTAAATGTGTGTAGCAGTCTGCAGGGGGAGGGTTTGAAAGACCAGCTGGCCAGGCGTACTGATGGAGAATTGCATCCTAGCTCCTTGGCACTGCTGGAGCTTTCTGCCTTCTTGTGTCTCCAGGCTGTGCCAATTTTGTGACGTTTCCCTAGACTATTTCAGTCTAAACATTTTGGGTTAACACAAATCTGCTGTTTAAACAGCTCAAATTCACCTGCTTGTTTTGATGGAACAGGATCAGGACATGTTAAGTGTTTCAGAGAGAAGATCTGAAATGGCATCAGGCTCTGGATGGGAAGCTGGGAGGTAGGAGCCAGGGCACAACTCCCTCCCCAGACCTGCTGCGTCCCGGGGGTCTGTCCGGGGGTCTGTCCGAGGCCTGGCAGGCTGAGTGCTCCAGGCCATCTGCTCCAGGAGAAGCACCCGTGATTGCCTGGGTCCATGTGCAGAACTTGTAGTAGATGTTTTATTCTGGAGTTTTTCTCAACCCGAGCAGTGCGTTAGGCACGGTGTGCTGGTGCCAGGGTGGGCTCTGTCCAGCCCTCATTGCTTCAGGGTCACTTTTCTGGAGTGGGTACTTCATGTGGCTCTTGCAGAAAGGTTAAACAAGGGTGTGCTTTGGCATGGGGGCACATTAGGAACCTGCTTAATTGGAAAGCTCTTGACCTTCCAATTGAGGACTCCCCTGGGTTCACCTGCATGATCTCATTTAACCTTTTTCATAAATTTTAAATGGTTTCTCTGGCCTGGGAAGAAGGTGAGGCTGGTCTCTTAGACACAGGTTTGCCACACAAGTAAACAGTTGTGGTGCTGAGCAAGAGCCGGGTTGGGCGAGAGCATCAGCTTCCTGATGCTTCTCACCCCTCATTTAGTCCAGTTCATCTTTCCCCCCCACCCCCCAGTTTCTTTCCCTAAGCACTGTGCTGTTGTTCCTTAGCAGTTTTCCAGTGCATGACTCGGATAAGGAGGGGTTTCTGCCCTGCTTTGCAAGGTGGCTCAGGTACCCTCCTGTACCTTGTGGAGCAAAGCAAGAGGAAGCACAGAGAATCCTCCTTGCCAAGGCTCACTTCATAGTGAAGGCAGGTTGGGCAAGAAATGTTCTCTGCACCATTTCATGGAAATCTGAGCTGGAAATGGAAGGGAAGGTCCTTTTCTGAGGGAGTATGAGCATTATCTAATGTGAACAATCACTGAACAATGAGGTTATTTAAAATACAGATCAGTAAAGCACACCTACAGCTGCTGATCCACCCGCTAATTAGCAGTAAATGTAACTCATAATTGCATCACAACAGACTGTTTTAAATGTCTGTGTCCGTGTGGTAATTATGGATGGTAAAAGGAAGAGTGCTGTGGAAGAGCATTACAAGCTCTCCTGTGAGCAGCCTGTGCTGCAGAACCAGACAGAATGGATCCCATTTTGTAGCAGGGAGGGAAATTTCTTTCATGGCATCAGTATTGCCCTGTGGGCTGTCGTCTTGGGTGTTCACACTGTTTAATAACGTGTATCGAGTTTTATTCTACGCAGAGCAGAAGGGATGGTGAAAATGATGTGGACTGTGGTTTCATGCTGTGAAGGGGTACACGGTATGCCTGTCTCCCCCTCTTGCGTGCCTGTTTTTAGACGCCGAACTGATTATAAACAAGCAAAACCGAATGTTGGACAAGACCTGATGCGCAGCACAAGCCTATGAGCAGTTGGTAGCACGGCAGAGAAGCAAGAACTGAGTTATTCCATATCGATGCTGAGTGTCATTGTGAAACCTCGCTGTTGTATTAACCTGCATGATTGCAATTAATGGCAGTCTGGTGTGAAACTCCACCCTGAGATGGTATTTGGTTTGACAGCCAGACCTGGACTGCAGAAGCTGCTGAAAGGTTCTTCCTCCTGGAGTAAAACTTGCATGTGGGCTCTCCCGCACCCCCCCTGCATTTAGCTGCTCCTGCTTTGGGGATATCGTGTGTCTCCTGCAGTTTCGGCTCATCCTTTCACGTCCACTGTTCCTCTGTAGCTGCTCGGAGGTGACTGTGGCAGGGGAATGCTTGTTGTTCTCCCTCTAATTGGAAATGGAGACATCGCAGCTTGCTGAGGTCTCTATTAATCTGTGGTTGAGTTTTCTTTTAATAAATTATTTTGCTTAGTGCAGCACTCTTGACACCTTGGGTGGCAGGAAGCACATAAGTTACATTCCTCAGAGCAATTGAGAGAAGGGAATGTGTATGGAGTGAGTTGGTACGACTGCCTTCAGTGCTGTTACTGCTCCTTGGAAAGGTGAGGGAAGTGCCTTTGTGTGGCGCTTGGGATCCGAATTCAGTCCACAGCTCGTGCCTGGCAAGGAGTCTTGCCTGCCCTGTAAACTTCGGGAATGCTCTATTGAACAAAGTGAATACTGCTTTTTAAAATTACACGTACAACTCCAGGGCTAATGTTCTAGTCTCTGAAGAAAGTGCCTCTAAACATCCAGACAATTCATCTTAGGTTTCTGGGAGCTTGAAATGCCTTTTTTTTTTTTTTTGTCCTCTCTTCTTCCCACCCACCCTCCCTCCCAGCAGAGAATCACAGAATAGAGCCACAGAAAATCACAGATCGGTGCTGACATCTTGTATGTTACTTTCCACCCAAATTCTCTCTGGTGATGAAGCCAGATTTTTTTTTAAGAAGCAGCTCAGATGCTGAGTTGATTTTGCTTTTCCAAATAATGTTGGCTGACATCAGCTTTTCACTGGTCCTTAGTGAACTTTCTGTTAGGGGGCTGATTTAAAAAAAAAACAAAATACAACCAACAACCAAACCCCATCAACCATCACTGTGTGAAATCTGGAGTCCTGTGGCAGAGAGGAAAGAAACCTGTATAGAGCTGGAAGGACCATGGATTTGAGGTGAAGTCTAAAATGACCACAATCAGCTTCGAAAATCATTTTTTTTTCTTGCTGGTTAGCACAGTGGTCCTTGGTTACCACTCCAGCCGCTTGGTAAACCTGAGTCCTGGCCTAGTTTTCTTCATCATTTGGTTGAAGAGCATGTGATCTAGATCCTCCTACTGAAATACTCTCCAGTTTCCCTTGTGCTGCTCTTCTCTGTTCTCCCATATTAGTCATCGATCTTCCACTTCATTTGTGTTCAGACTGAAAAATTGAGGTCTGTCTGTCCCGTGGTGTTGCACAGTGACAGCCCATCCCCAGCCCAGCCAGCCTGAGCCCGCTTGGGAGCCCGTGGCTGGGGCTGCCTGTGCTTGAGGCTTCCTGGGGTCTGAAATCTCACACTAGGAAGCACTGCAGGGTTGCAGGTAGAGCTTCACCAACACACAGCTCTTTTTTTCCTGGTTTTTTTTTTTTGCCCTGTCTTGAATCTGCTCTCCCCCACATTGATAGGAATCTGCTGTTTCATATCTGGGTCTGTATCCTTGGTGGATATTTGTAGGATATGGCAGATACATTATTAGCTCTTTGTCCTATGTGCAAAATAGCTTTTCCCTAAAATTCCTTTCCCAATCTTCTAGCCTCAGGAGATGGGATTCTTGGCTGAACTTTCTGCGTGGCCTACGGGGTATTGTCTTTTCTGCAGGCACGTCATACAGGCTTGTCTGAAGTTGACTAAAAGGTCTTTTGTGATCCCAGAAGGCTCGCAAACTCCACAACATTTGACTTAGAGGCTCAAAAATAAGACGCGCAAGTGCAGTTTGTAAGGCAGCACCTCAGCCTGTGGTATGCGGTGTTTGGCAGGACGGTGGCCTAGGCCTGTAGGAAGTCTCGAGGCTCTGTTCTTGACGCTGCATGTTTTCATGGAGTTCTGCAGCACAGCTTTGGGTGCTCCTCTCTTTAGCAGTGCTGAAGCCAAGGGATTATCGGTCTGTAAATTAAGGCCATGAAGCAGGCCACCAGCTGGCTTCACTTAGGTTGTGTGCACTCTGATTTTTTATTTATTTTTTTTTTAGGCATTGCTAGATTCTGCTGATTGTAAGTGTTCCCTTATGTTTCATCAAATACCCAGAAAACAGCAACACCAGGCAAGCCAGAATTGACAGTCACCAGCTTAGTGTTTCATGCTCTGGTTCTGCTTGGCATGTTGTTTCTTTATGAGGTTTTTTTTTTTGTTGCAGCAAGTTGGGGGTTTTTTTTGTGTGTCCTTTCCCGCCTCCATGTCCTTCTTGTGTTGCTCTCCAGAGACTGAGTACAGTAGGTGGAGTGCAGGCCTGTATTGTGTTGCTTTCCTGTGTAGTTGTTGCTCTTGGCCAGATTTGTTGGCCTTATTTATAGAGGGGAAAATCAGAGCAGCTGAGTTCTAGCACATACAGCTGTTGTAATGGTAATTTCAGTGTGTGTCGACAGTCATGCAGGTTGGTTCTGCAGTCTGGAAGGTATTTGTGTTCGTGTAACTACTTGCATCTAGCACCAGTTGCTTCCAACTGAAGATGAGAAACTGCAGCAAAGGGATTTGTGTTCCTTGGGTGAAGCTGTGACACCACAAACTTCAACTAATGCTTGTTTTATTAGAAAACCTCTTGTCGGTTACCCTGTGCTCTGTTAACATTGGAAACCCCACTCTTGTCTCCCCAAGCTAATGTGAAATGCTGATGGGTTACGTGAAGGCATGGACTCTTGCTACCTTCTTTGCATGAATGTGCGCCACCATTTCCCAGTGTGCAAGGGGCAGGCTGGTGGGAGATGGCAGCTGTTCTCTCTGCAGCACAAAAATAACTTTTTTTAATTCTTTTTCATTCAGCCGAAGAGGTGGATCACCCCCCAACGGATGCCGGCATGGGGGTAGATGTTTTGGAATCGGGTGACACCACACCACCTACAAAGAGGAAAAGCAAGTTCTCAAGCTTCGGCAAGATCTTCAAACCCTGGAAGTGGAGGAAAAAGAAAAGCAGTGACAAATTTAAGGAGACTTCAGAAGGTAGAGTAGGGGCTGGGGCGGGGAGGGGGGGGGGAGTCCCTTCCTGCCATTAGCCATCTGGCTAGCAAGAAGGGCTTGCTGTTACCAGCCTGAGTGCTGACAGGCATAAGAACCAAAATGTGACTTTGGTGATGGGCTGGCACCTGCAATCTCTCCAGAAACACCTTGCCATGGAGCAGTAGTTTCAGACAAATAAATTCCTCTCTTGCAAGGAACCTCCCCAAGCAGCTGTGGGGAGGGAGGGTTTGCTCCACGATCACCAGTGTAGTGTGAAGTGCAGGCCTGAACGTGCAGTCCCTCCTCCCTCTTAATCCATGCAAAAACACTGAAATTTGAAGCCCTTTTATTTCCTCCCGAGGATCCCTTCAAAAAAGTATCATCTTGAATTTCCAGTTTACCCTGTTTTCTGAGTGCTTTTTTTCAATTTAATATCAGTTTTAGAACGAAAGATTTCTATGCGAAAGCCAAGAGAGGAGCTGGTAAAAAGAGGGGTTCTGTTGGAAGACCCTGAGCAGGGTGAGTCTGCAAATGAACTTCTCTTGTCTGTGTTTTGTGTAGCTGATCTTCCTCTGACAAAACCTCACCCTTGCAGCCACTCTTTTGGGAGACAAATTTAAGGGCTCTTTGCTAATGTGGTTCCTGTCTGTCTTGTGCTTTTCCATATGCTCTCTCATCTGACTCTTACACCTGCCAGGGAAGGCAGCTTGTACAGTTAGGAAGATGTTGCTAAGAAGGTGCAACGCCTGTCTTGGACATCTTCCTGTCTGCTGCCAGCGGGGAGGGTGTTCTGTGTGTCACTGCCTATCCTCTCCCTCTTGTATGTGTCCTGCTCCAGTCACCTTGTCTTGTCCTGCTCAGTTCCTCTGTCACACTTGACTCACCATCTCCACCTTGTTCTGGTCACACTCTGGACTGCACACCAACTGCTGCAGGAGCAGCGCTGGCCTTGGGGCTCAGGCTTGGAAAAAAAACCTGAACAACAAACAAAACAAAAAACAAAAACCAACAAAATGTTTGACTTTTGAGCTGCCTGGGTAGGGGCGTTTCCTCAAGGAGTTATAAAGAGATGCTTCATGGTATGGTGTCATAGTTAGTCACGGTTAAGCTTATTGAAGCTTGCCCTGCTGTCAAAGAAGTCTTATTCCCTTTTCTGTCATCCCTGATGTTCCTGAGTTGGAGCCACCCTGTCAAAATAACTTCTCAGCCAGATCAGTTCATCATGGAGTCACCTGGCTGCATGTTGGGTGATGTGGGTACAAGGGAGGGGGCAGGAATGGGTGGTGGGATTGCAGCCCACCTCTCTGGGTGGCAGCGTGGCCTTTGGCTTAGGGCAATGTATAATTACACCTCAAAAGACACTCTGTGGAGGCAGCCTTAACCTTATGCAAATTTCAGGGTTCTTCTAAGAAAGATGCAGAGTGGAAAAGCGGAGGTGAAAAAGTGGTTTTCAGACCTAACCATTGAAAGCAAAACTGCGAGGAAAAGTCTTAACACAGTTGTTTGCAGCTACACTGTAATGAAATCCATCTACAACTACCCGAGGGTGTAAATGCTGGGCTGGAGGAAGAGTTCACTGGGGTACAAAAGTGTATGAGGTCACAGGATGAAACTGTGGAAGAGAGATCAAAGGCTTTGGGTAACAAACTTCCAACGAGAGATGACACAGGAGAGATCGTCCAAACTGTAAGGGTGTAACAGAAGCGTGGCTGAGATGGAATTATTTTCTGCTTTGAGTCATCTGATCTGGCTTAAGAAATAGAAGATGGCTGTAATCTGGACAAAGTGCAAACCCAAGGTATGAGGGAGCAGTCAGTTATTGTCAGGAGGGTTAGATTAGAAAGAACATTATCTTAATCCCTTCTATGAGTTTAAGACACTTGGGCAGTCATAAGACGGTGGTGGTAGGTTATTGTGTTTGCTTGCAGTTTTAAACCCTGGACTTTACAAGGTCAGTTAATTTTCTTAGGCAGGTTCTTAGGGGGGAAAAAAATGCTGGAAACCCTTTGGGATGAATAAGTGAGGAAGTAGGAAAGAGGTGTAGTGGAGGCTTTCAAATCCAGTGCAGCCTGGAGAGGAGTCCCTGCTGCCCTCTGGGCTGGCAGTCAGCAGGTTGTAAGGAGGGAAGATGGCCTTGGACTGTCTTGACCTTGAAGGAGGTTGCTGGAGCTGAAGTCAGGAGTGAGGTGGTGCGAGAAGCCCGTCAGGAGTGTTCTGTGTGTGCTGCAGCTCTCTGCCAGAGAGACCGTGCAAGATTTAAATGGTGAGGAAAGACGGATCATACCGTTCTTATCCCTCTTGCTAAAAACTTCAGCTAGCCAGAGGCAATTACTGCTATAAAAAAACTCTGGCTCATCTCTTGAGTTTCAGCCCTGGCTGGGGAGGAAACTCCCTCTTGTTGCTGTCTGAACTTCCTGTGTTTCAGGGAAGGGCAGCTAAGCAAGCGAGGCAGCGTAGTCTTCCATTGCCTCTCAGGAACCGAGGCTGTGTTTTGCAGAAAAGAAAGCCTGGGGAGCTTCTGGCTTCTTGGCATCTTCGCTTTCAACTTCTGAATAACACCAGGTTAGGGAAGGGGAGGTAATACCTTGGCAGCGGAGAGAGGAGAGGTGAAGAGAACAGTAGAATAAATAATCAAAAATCAGAGAAACAGAGCATGCTGGGGTCTGACCCTGGGGGGCCCATGATGCCATGCATGGCAATTGCTTGAGAAAGGGTAGACTGAAAACACTAAGGATTTTTAATCAAATTGGTGATGTATTTATTCAAGTTTTCTTGATGTGGAAAGCAGGCAAAATGGGCAACGCCCCATTAGAGTGGATGCTAAGTCTGATTTTGGGAATAGTATTACCAAGAGTTTGTCCTGTCAGGACAATTAGAGAGGCAGAAAGCGATTGTTTCCTCATTGTGACTAGAGCTTCAAGTGCTCTCAAAAGCATGGGGGATTTGGTTTTTCCAGAAGAGATTTTGATTCTAACGTTTGGGAAACCATGCTGGAATCTGTAAAGGCAGAAATAGTCAAGATGAACTACATCAGATTCTGGAGATGTACCGTTACAGCTAATTAAAACACATGTAAAAACGTGAGGAAATATGCCTTGCTGTTTTGGGTAGAACAATGATTTTTGTGCCAAATTCAGGGTAGAAAAAGAAGGATAAAAGAGATCTTTCAACTAATTTTATGACTTTTATCAAAATCTATTATTGCATGTCCAGTAGATTACTTGCCTAGTGTTGGAATTTGTATTGCAGAGGAGAATTTGTGAATGCTCTGGAATGGTGGGTAGATACAAAAGCATCAGGAAGGTTTTACCTGCAATTGCAGCTTCCTTGGGCTGTGGCACAGCATTTGGCAATACTAGTCTTAAATGCAGCAGGATTCTTTCTAAAGGAGATGGTAGATTTAAGAAGCTGCTGAAGAAGAAACACACTTGATGGGATACAGTGCTGTGCTGCTTTGCTTGTTGATAATAAAATCAAGGGCTCTCAGCTTCAGCTAGTTGGTGTTGCTGTGGTAGACTGAAGACCAGCTGTTTCAGAAACCAGAGAGAAGTTGGTGTGGATCAATGGCAGTTCAGTCAGCTTGGCTGTATCTTCTCAACCTCCCACTTTCTGAGTGTTTTCTGTTTGCTTCTCTCCCCTCCCGGCCCCTTGCAGATGGTGAAGAACCAGACAAGCTGAACCCACCTGCAATGAAGAATGGCCACACAGTCCCAATCGGTGGTCCCGGGGTTTGCAACCTGGCCAGCCAGGAGGAAGAGGCCCCAAAGTCATCCAGCCTTAGGAAGCCTGTTCCAGCTGAGGAACCAAAGAAAAAGCAGGGTAAGGAACCAGATGTGTACAAAAATCGGTTGCTTCAGATTCTCCTGGGACTGGATATGAATTCTCATCTGATTGTTCCCACTCCAGTCTCTTAAACCGAGCTGTCTCACTTTGCAGGCTCCTCCAGCAGCCACTCTGGGCCTGAACTGGAACCACCTCAGGAGCCATATGTTCCCAGGCAGCCTTTTCTTCCTCCAAAAAGACCTCCCTCCACTTCCCAGGAGGGAAACGAAGCGCAGGCAAAGGATCCAATGCCTGCCAGCAGCACTGCAAAAACTGCACCCTCCACCACAGCCCCTGTTGCAGCAAAGACAGTGAATTCCACAGCTGCCCCTTCCCCAGCCCCCAGGACTCTGCCCCCTGCTCTTGCCAGTGCCAACACTACTGCTCCCACGAGTACAACCAGCACAGCTCCTGCCAAACAGCCTCCCGTCCCTCCTCCCAAACCCATCAACAGAAATAGCAACTCAGTAATAGGTAAGTGCCCCCATAAGCTGCTTTTTGTACCCTTGGATGTTCTGGAGCCCTTGCTCTGAGAGTCTCTTCGTAAGGGAATATTTTTAGTCTGATGTAGTAAATGTTGTAGCATGGGTATCTGACCATCTTTCCTGAATACAGTCCAGTTTGGACTCAGAAGATCTGTCAGTGTTTAGCCAGGGCACACGTGTGCTGAGAACAATGTAATTACTGGAGTCTTCTGCTGTGAGCCATCCAATCTGTCAGACGTGCGTGTTTCCAACAGGTCCCTGCAGGAGGGAATCCCTGCCTGCTTTTGGCAGGAGTGGGGATGGTGCAAGGAGAGGGGAAGGCATTGCTCTGTCAACTGTCAGCCAGTGTCTTTGGATGTTGATGCTTCACTGAGGGCTGGGATTCGGCTGTGGACAGCCAGGATTGGGACTGGTGGGTGGTGTATGAGATTTTTACTTTGTGAAACTATGGTTGGTGAGAATTGATAATTTCAGCTGGCCTTTGGGGGGTGGGAGGAATGGAAATCCATGTCCCACCAGTGTCTTTTATGGCTGCCACTGCTGGGCCATGTGGTTTGCCCTTAGTACAGAGAGGCCAGGAGCTGGCAGGGTTATACCCTGGCACCTTCTAAAAGGTCTGTGGCTGGGGTAGTGTCTTATTAGTCTTGCCCTTAAGTCTTGTCCCACGGATAAATTAGCTGAACTGTAATTTGAGCTGAATCTTCCCACTTAATTAAATGTCTCTATCTCAGAAAAAAAGCAGATGATGTGGGGAGAGTTTCTTGAAGCTGAATGAGTCCCTGTTCTGTTTAGGAATTTTAGAGGTCTTAAAGATGTAACATTAGTGGAGTGAATGAGACAACTTCCACCTAGCCAATGGCCTGGTCACGTTGGACAGGCCGCCTGCTAATCTTTGGATTGGATTAGCAGAGGCTAGTACCGAACAGGACGGAGGTTCCTGGGAAGATCAATCGGACAGGTCTGCAGTGTTATCACAGAAACTGGAGGCATCACCCAGCTGTGGTTTGGGAGGCAGCAGTAGAAGCTTAGATTGTGTGCAAGTTACCATCTGAAGGCACCTGGGCCACTGCTTTCAGTACAAACTGCATCTCTATTCTGCTTGGGGCTTCTCCTTGCTCTAGCAGGTTTTGCAAGCTACCTTGATATGGTGTTAAACACTCCTGTCCACCAGACCAGCTTGATTAGTCTGACCATGCCTGAAATACTTTCTTGTTTCCTTTAAGCTGCTTGCACACATCACAGATGGTATTTGAAATGCCCCGGCGCTAATTGCAGGAGATACTTGTGGAACAAAAAATGCGGCTGGAGACAGCAGTTTGTCAACGTTCAGACCCAGCCGGTCTCTCTGACACAACGCAGGGCTGGGCTCTGCCCCTGCGGGTCCGGGGGTGCGGAGGGGAGGAGAGGAGAGCAGCCGGCCCCTCTTCTGTCTCTTGGATAAGAATGCAGATGCAGAGAGAGGCTTTACAGCCCTGCTCGGCCATGTCATCCGCGGCCGTGGAGCTGTAGCTGCGGCACGCGCAGTCGTTGCCGTGTGAGCCTTGTTCTGGTGCTGGGGATAAACAGCAGCAGTGGAATTGGCTCCGTGAGCTCTCCACAGGTCTTTGATGCATGTTCTGACTAGGGCCTGCGTGGGCTTTCGTGCTGCTATCCCAGCCTAAGGCAGGGAGGGCTGTTACTGTGCAGACTGCCCCTTTGTGCCCTCCAGAGGATGGTCCCTTATGTTCGTTCTCGGAGCAGTTCTGGTGTGTTTGCAGTAGCTGAAAATAAAGCTCAGGAAACACTTGCTTTTGGGGAGTGAGGAATTTAATCAGCATCAGCTTGAAAAAGCAGGGCGAACCGTGCTGACCTGGGCCTGCTGACAGGTTTCAGGAGCTGTGGTCACCGTAGCCTCTGCTGGAGCACTGGGTCTGGCACGTCACCAGAGGTTGTGCCAGTCGGTGCGCTGGGTTTATGGCACTGAAGGGAGTCAGGCTGGCTCGGGAGGATGCTCTGAGATGCACCCAGCCCTTTTCTGTCTCTTCCTTCTGCCAATCCTTGGTCCCTTCTAAAATCTGTTACTGCCCAAAGGTGACTGGTCCTGCCAAGCTTCGAGCCCTGCTGAAGAGATATTGGAATCCCTCTGGGCTGAGCTGATGGGAGCTGAGGGCACTCAGTGTTTTGCACAATCTGGCCTTTAATCTACAAGGGGAAAGTCTGAAAATGTTAAACATCCCAAAAATGCACCCACCTCTCTCCAGTTACTGCCTTGTCTCGGTGAAACACTTGCAGCACCCTCTTGTGGTGTCTGGTCCTGCAGATTCCTCTCAGCCCCATACTGGGGCCACTGCTGTGTGACCATCACCCACTCCAGGAGAAATGTGCAATAAATCTGATCCTCTTCAGGCAGGTGGGCGAAACCTTTCTGAGCCCAAGCAGCTGTTGGTGCATAAATGTTAAAGGCTACAAACTCCTAAAGCAAGAGCAGTCTTCACTGGTGCAACTGTTCCCCTAGGAACCAAGGGGTTGTGTGAGGAACCTGAGATTGTCTGCTGCAGGCGTGTCCAAATGGACACGATCTCCATTTCTCCCTCTCTCCTCCATCACACAACAGATAAACTCTGTGTAGACTCAAGGCTCTAAGGTTTTTGTAGAGGTTTTGATAGTTATTTTGTAGTTGCAGAGAATTTTATATGAGGCTTCAGGAGGAGAGTGCAAAGGAAGCAGAGCAGAACCTCCTCCTGAAAGAGGCAGGAGCTGCTGGCAGCAAGGGGGTTCCTGGGCTGAGTCTGGCAGATGAATGGAAATGAGGAGAGCACATTGCTGCTTGCAGTTCTGCTGACTTTTGCCTTTGAGACTTTCCAGAAAGTCTTTTTTAATGTGCAAGGGAACTGTTAACACAACTGGAGTCTGGGGTGTCCTGGATGTCTCAGATTCCTTTCCAAACTGATGCTGTAAATATAGCCATAAAGTGCCCTACATACCTGCATTCCTTGGCTGAGGCAGCCTGCTGAGCTGGGTGAGCTCCATCTGCTGACACTTGAGGGCTGGTGCTGTTTCTCTCTCCCAAGCAGCAGGATGCGCAGACCTCTCCCAGCCTGCTTGTTTCTGGCTGCTCTCCCAAGTCTTACCTTTGCTGCAGGAAGGACAGACTAGAGGCTCACAACCTGGTTATTTCTGGCACTGTGTCCTAGCAGAAAAGCAGCAGAGACTGCTCGGTCCAAGGCTCTGAGTGCTTTGCCGTGCTTATTCCACACTGGTGAAGGATATCTGGAAAATGTCCTGTTAAACCACAAAAGCCACTATATTTTTATTTTCAGCTGAACTTTCTCAAGCAATGAACAGTGGTACAGGCTTGTCCAAGCCTTCCCCTCCTCTCCCACCGAAGAGAGGCCTCCTGCCTAACAACATGTCAGAGGCAGCTCTCCCTTCCAAGCCCCTGAATGACAGGACGGTGACAGCGAACCGCCCCGCACTGCTGCCGATGCACATGGCCTCTGCTTACCCACCGCCCTCACCTTCACCACCGCTGCCCACACACGTCCCCCCCGAGCCTCCGCGCATGCCCTTGCCTGCCTCCACCCCCATCTCGGACCCTCCGCGTTCACTGGATCTACCCAAAGAGACTCTTCCTCCTCCTCCTCCTCCTCCTGAAGACTTCAGGGCCTTGGAAGTGTCGAAGAGGGTGGCAGAGCAAGGGTTTGGTGAACCTCACGTGCTGCCTCGCCTACCCCAAATTCCCCTGCACATCCGTATCCAGCAGGCTCTGGCTAGTCCTCTGCCTGTCACCCCGCCTGCCGAGGGCTCGCACAGGGCTCACTCGCTGCTCTTCGAGAACGATGGCTTTGGGGAAGACAATGGCACCCTGGGCAGGACAAGGTCCCTGCCTGTCACCATTGAGATGCTGAAAGTGTGAGTACCTCCTGGACACGCATGGAGTAAACAGTTAGTAGTGCTGGGGGTCACGCTGGGCACCGACACGTTGGTGTCATGCTCCCTGCTTCTGGAAGGCTGTGATGATGAGGAGGGGCTGTGGGCAGGGCTGGTTTTTGCAACAGCCTAGAAACCATGTTGCCTGTTGGCTGAATCTTGGTTTCAGCCTCTTAGGGGGCCAGTGCATCTTCCCTGTGAAATTAGCCCTGGTTCTGGGATTTTATTGCTCACAAAGGAAAAGGGGTTCCAGACTACAAACACAGGCCGATGCCAGGAATCCAGGCCTGCCTTTAATTGCACTGAGACAAAACAGGGTCCTGGATTTCATCCATTTGTGGCCTTCCTTAGCCTTTCATTTTGCAAAGCATAAGTGGGGAAAGGACTGTCTTGTATTATAGTTGAACCTGCAAGTCCCAAAGTAGGGGGTGGGAGGGCTGTTTTGGTTCTGCAAAGAACCTGCCTCTGGCATTTCCTCTGCCAGAGCTCCCTGTGCTTTGGAGAAAGGGGATGGTGCAGGATTGTGGGGCTGCTCTAGTGTCTCTGGTTCTTGAGCTACCCACAGACCTGAGGAGGTGGTGGTGATCTCAGGGGTGTTCCCCAGCCCCTGTAGCATATGTTAAGAGATGTAATAGTGTGCTTCTCGTTAGTCCAGACGATGAGGAAGAGGAAGATGACCAGGAAGAGGAGCAGAATTCGGGCCCTCGTGTGTATATTGGAGATGTGCCATCTGTCACAGTCATCCCAAAACTGGTACCCCAGGTCCTGCCAGAGGAGCAGGAAGGAGATGAAGGGATGAGCGACTCTGACTCGGAGGGGCCCATCCTGTACAAAGATGATGACGATGAGGAAGAAGATGAAAGCCATAACAGTAAGGCTTTGACATTGCAGCTGGCTTTTTTTCCTCTGCTGAACTTGTGCCTGGCTGTATTGAGATCTGGATCAAAGAGCTAGTTCACACAGTGCTTCAAAGCAGCTGGTTCTTGGTTTCATGATGTACCACATGGCCTCTTCCTTGCTTTTTCAAAGGCTCTACAGCCAAACTAGTATGCTCATCTGCTGAGATGCCCCCCCCCGCCTCCAGTTGCAGATGGCTCTTGCAACAGCTTGTGCTGTCCCACCCCTTCAGGTGGGATGGCGTTAGGTGAGCGTGTGGACATCGCGCAGGAATGCTGGCAGCTGCTGTAGAGACTAGCTCTGGAGCTGTAGTGAAGAGCTTGGAAAGCAAACCTCAGGGGAGAGCACAACTGCCAGGGGCACGTGGCTGATACCGCTGTGCTCAGGCACTGCAGTCTTCAGTTGCATCCCATTGCTCTTCCTCCCCACAGGCACGCTGGCTAACAAAGTGAAGAGGAAAGACACGCTCGCTATAAAGCTGGGGAACGCGACTGCGCCACAGGAGGAGAAGATTGTCTTTCCTCGGAAGAGCAAGGAAGAGTGGAATGAAATTCGGCATCAGATTGGGACGACGCTGATCAGGTACGAAGAGCGGAGGGGAGGGTGTTAAGTTTGAGCCGTTGGCACAGCGTGTGAGGGGTGGGAGTGGACAAAGCTGCTGCCTTGTCTAAGCAACCTGTGCTGGAATACGATGGGTGGTTGGGCACTGCTGCTGCCAGGTGAAGTGTTGCTTTTCCTATTTAGTTATAGAAGTTGGAAGTTCTTCCTGGAGTTGAGCAGTATCCCCCGACAAGCCCCTGCTTCCAGGGGTTAAATGGGCTGGGAGGAGAAAATCTCAAGGACTACAGAAATGTTACTGTTGTAAAATACAGATGGTATTGGATAGATTGGAAAGATGTGGATAGATGCAGGCTGGGTGGTGGATTAAATTGGGTTGCTGATAGTCCAGGCTCTGCCATCTCCTTGAGCTCCCTGCAAAGTTCCCTCTGAGCTTTTGAGAGACCAAAGCACTTTCCGAACCTGGGCTGTCACACTTTCCAAACCTGTGCCTAGGGTGAACAGCTGTTTGAGCGGAGGACAGTGCAAAACAGGGCAGCAGTGATCTCCACTGGTGAATGAGGGGCATCGAGGAGGCTTTCCAGTGCACTGGAAGCAGTTGTATTCTTCATCCCCTACTGATGAGTGACTGGATAAAACATTACACACTTGTCTCACTTTTCTTTAGGCGACTGAGTCAGAGACCGACAGCAGAAGAACTGGAGCAGAGGAACATACTTCAGCGTGAGTAATGCTTCTCTAGTGGTCCTAAGTAATAAGTTTGCCTTTAACATCTTAGTCCAGGTGGACCGAGAATGTGCTTGAAATGTAGTGGTGAAGGACTGTGCTTTGGTAAAGCTGGAGTAAAGCAGTTTTGCTGTCTTTTCCCAGTACTTTTGTCACCATCAGAAACTGGCTCTGGATAAAATCAGACTTTAGCAGCAGTACTAAGCAATACAGTTCAAAGCATCATATTATAGAAAGGGTACCTGTCCCCTGCCTGACACCTCAGGGAAAAATATGTGAACTGGTTAAGGCTCTGATGTTACACAGCAAGGACAGTTAAAGGTGTTTTTGTTTAGGCTGGACTTGTATTTGTGGTCCAGACATTACAGCATTGTACTGCATGATCCAAAAAACAGCAGTTCATTGCTCAGTCAGTGATGTTTCTCTTGGCCATACCTTGCTCTGCAAAAGTTTTAAATAAACATCTTGAGGAAGGGGAAATGTCAGTTCAGGAAGTTTCCATTTAAAATATTTATCTGTTCTGTTATTCTCTTTAAACTATTAGTATAATAGCTTTGGGGAGAAGCAATCTGCAAAGTGCCCTGGATGTATTTTGACAATATGGCCATTAATCTTTAACAGACACAGGGCTGGAGAGAATGACTCAGTCGTGTTGTGTAAAGGCCCATATTGCCACTGTCAGGGGGTGCTTGGCGAGTTAAGGGTATTGAGTCGGACTGTGCTCTCTGCCTGTACCACAATGAGCTCTCAGATATGTAGATAATCTGAGAATAGCTCGATACTCTCCTTTGTTCGAGTCCAGAAAGCACTTTTCAAAGGCTGTGATGCTTACAGGAATTATTTTTTTTTTTCTCTTGGCAGCAAAAAATGAAGCTGACCGTCAAGCTGAGAAGCGAGAGATCAAACGCAGGCTCACCAGAAAGGTACTGCTGGCCTCCGTGCTGTGATGGCCATCTGGCAGAGCTGTCGGGGATGGTGGTGGCTATGAGCACATCGTAGGTACCTTGCTGTGGGTGAAGTCACGGGGCTATTGTGTAAGTGTCCCCAGTGCCCTCTGACTGCAGTGACTTTGGAACGTGGACTGTCACCAACGGTGAGCCGTTGGCACTGCGGCCCTTTGTCGGGGATAGATCTGAGCTGGCATCAAGCGTAACAAGCTAGATGAGAACTAAATTTGGCACCTGGCACTTGAAAGATTTGCTGGCACTGGCCTGGCTGTTTTAAAAGTCCTTCAGTGGCCACAACTTTCACACCAGGCTCCCCAAAATCCATTTCTAAAGTAACAGCAGCGTGGGAGAAGCTGAGCAGAGCAACAGCTGCTTTTACCTATTACATTCAAGTTACTTGTGGCTGAGAGAAACTTCCCAAGGACCTGTGTGTGTGAAATGTGATTGTGGCCATTGCTGAAGCGGGGAATGGGCTTGCTGGGGTCAGGGGTGTCACACAGGGCTCACCCAAATGCCTCAGGGTCTTCCTTCTCTGGCAGTGTGGCCTTGGTTCTGCCCTAGCCCGTCCTTGTGATCCAAAGCATCTGTAAGAGGGTTTGCCTAGTCCCTTGCAGGCTGCGAGCAGGACCTCGTAGTATCTGTGGTTCGGGCCCAGTGAGGGAACTGGGTTTAGTTTTGCTTAGTTCTGAACTGCTTTGTGGACAAGACATAAACTTAAGTTTCTTTGCTCTTGCTGCTGTTCAGCTTAGCCAAAGGCCCACAGTGGCAGAGCTGCAGGCCAGGAAGATCCTGAGGTTTAACGAATATGTGGAGGTAACAGATGCTCAAGACTATGACCGGCGAGCGGATAAGCCGTGGACAAAGCTAACGCCAGCTGACAAGGTAACAGGGAGTGTGCTGTCCCCAGGTGTGGGCAGGGGAGAGAGATCAGGGGGTCTCATGCGAAAGAGCACAAGCGGAGGAGATTTGCTCCGTTCCTTTTGCTTCACCTCTGCATCTTTCCCTCTGCAACCCACCAAGCACCACCAGCGTCCCTTCACTCCTGTGTGCTGTACCCAGCCCTGCTTCCTGCCTGCTCCGTGGTGACGTGGCCAAGAGGGCAAATGGCATCCTGGCTTGTGTCGGCACTGGCGTGGCCAGCAGGGACAGGGAAGGGATCTGAGCCCTGGGCTCGGCACTGGGGAGGCCGCCCCTCGCTGAGTGGGTTCAATTTTGGGCCACTCACCCCAAAAAGGCCATTGAATGACTCGAGCGTGGCCAGAGAAGGGCAACGGAGCTGGGGCAGGGTCTGGAGCACAGGTCTGCTGGGGAGCGGCTGGGGGAACTGGGGGGGTTCAGTCTGGAGAAGAGGAGGCTGAGGGGAGACCTCCTGGCCCTCGGCAACTCCCTGCCAGGAGGGGGCAGAGAGGGGGGATGAGTCTCTGGAGCCAAGGCCCCAGCGCCAGGCCCCGAGGGAATGGCCTCAAGCTGCCCAGGGCAGGGTCAGGCTGGCTCTGAGGAAGGATTTCTGTGCAGAAGGGGCTGTTGGGC
>NW_020799131.1:140379-142985 GCF_003259725.1 Athene cunicularia
GGGGGGGGGGGGGGGGGGGGCGGGTGCAGGTGAGGAGAATGAGGGGCAGATTAAACTCAGCCTAGTGTGAATGGACTGCGAAAGCTGGATGGTTGTTGCTGTCTGAGCTCCTTCCTTTACCAAAGGAGCTGTGGGACTCAGCCCTGCATATCAAAACCACTCTCAACTCTTCACCACCAAAAGGTGGTACAGATCACCCCTGAGGTGATGTTGGAGGTACAGCAGCCTCTTGCCATGTCTGAGCTCACTTGAGTTAGGAGGGAAATGTATGTATGCCTTAGCAGGAGATAAAGATCTCTCCCTCTTCCTGCAGGCTGCCATCCGGAAGGAGCTGAATGAGTTTAAGAGCTGTGAAATGGAAGTCCATGAGGACAGCAAGCAGTTCACAAGGTGAGCAAGATCATGTCACTCAGAGTTTCTGTCTTGTGGGAGAGTTGTGCTGCAGGGAGGGGTAGTTCTGAGAGGTAAAGCATTAAAACCTTAGAAAAAATGACCAGCAGTTGGAGATGTAAAGCCCCTTTCTGCCTTGGTGGTGTTGGATGAGTGGAGGAGTAGCAAACATGAAGTGGGTTGTTCTTCCTTAAACTGGGGTGTTGAGCTTGGAAACTCAAAGTGACTCGTGGCAGGTTTGAGGTGTATCTGAAACCAGTGTGACTGTGCAGCTGGAGTATGTTTTCTGGGGCTAGAGATGTGTACAGCAGAGGCCACAGCCACAAAACACCTTGGTAGTTGGCTCTGATATTATCTACAAAGTGACCTGTGGGCAGTGGCCCTGGTGATTGTTTCCCTCCACCCCCAACAGTTGCTCTGTGTGGCTGAGTGCTTGCAGAGCACAAGTGCTTTCTGAGGCAGAGGTGAAATCGTTTGTGAACAGCTTCACTGAGGGCTGGGAGTTTAGAGGTGGTTCAGTTTACTGGTTTTGGTCACGTGTAGTGTCTCAGTAACCATTTAACCTGAGTTCCAAGGCCAAGACTCAGATTTTTCACTTGGCTTTTAGGTACCATCGACCATAATCTTCCAAGAAGGGAGCAAGAGACCCGAGAGGACTGGAAGTTCTCTGCATCCCTCTCCTAGGCAATACAGCGAGGGTAGAACCTCGGCTCTTCCAAGATTTGCCTTCAAAACATATCCAGAAAAGGGCTTTCGGCCAGGGAAGGGGAATCCTGTCTGAATGTAGCATTTCACTGGAACAGACACGTCTCGAGTGCCATCAGGCTGGAACTGAACACTATACCTCGCGTGGCTCAGCAATACGCTCCGGCGCCAGCACCCCTGCCAGGAGAGCATCCACATGTGAATCAACGGTTCATTCCCCTTTCTCAGCCTGGACAGGCCCAGTTTTCAGTTGTACATACTCCTTTTGGGATGCAACTCCCTCATTTCTTCCTCCTTCCCTAGAGGAGGGGAGGAAAAAAAAAGGCAGCTCTAGTGTTGGAAAGCAGAGGAATGGAGAGTGGGTGTGCTAGGAAGCACGTGTGTATATTAGCTGTGTACAGAGGACCCTGTGCAGATGCTGACCTGGCAGACAACTGACATGTGACTTGTAATTTTTTGGTTTTGCTTGTGTCTCTGTCATGTCTTCAATGTCCTGAATCACTACTGACCAATGGTTTGTTGTCCTGGAAGGGAATTGTATAGATATTATTAACATATGCTGCATCTTTTTGTAAAAAAAAAAAAAAAGACAAACAAAAGACAAATGTGTAAAACATTCCCTCCCCACTCTCTCACACTTGCTGTGATGTTAACAGATCTTGTCTTGAGATACTTAGGCTTGTTTAACAAATTACAGAACCGGGAAATGACTGTTGCCTTTTTAAAACTTTTTAATTTGGGGAAGCTGTGAGAGTAGTCAATTTTTATTGTGGCTTCCTCCCAGATGTTTTTTACTCTCCCAAATCAGGGTGAAACTTGCCTTGTCTCATTTTTACAGCTAAACCTACTGGAAACTTGATAATTTCACTGTGTGGGTGGAAGGGTGAGGGGAAGAAGAGGTTTGAAAAGTGACCTTAAAAAGATAGTCTTTCTCTTTGGAGAATGAACATGAGTTCTTCCTAAATGTGGGGTTTTTTTTACAAAAATCTGGTATCTGCCACTGCTGTATCATGCACAAAACCTGACCCATGTGTGAGATGCCACTTAACGGGAAGAAAGGAGTATCACAGGATGAGGAGGGTGTGGGAAGGGAGAGGAGGACTTGCCTTGTTCCCAAACCTGTCTCCTTTGTGCTCGGGGTGGGGCCCCGCTGTGCCGCTGGTCCCTCCACTGTGCCAACACCCGGGCTGCCGCTGCCTCAGGGCCGTGGCCAGACCCAGCCCTGCCTGTGGGAGATGGCGGGGGGGCTCCTTCCCTCACAGCTTCCCCCTGTACATTAACGCCTGTAGACTAAATCATTGCATTGTATATCAGTCTCCTCATCAACAGATTTTAATTATTGAATAAAAGTATTTTAGGATTTTTTTTAAAAAAAAAACAATCCGCTTTCGTGATGGTGTTTTAAATGCCTCAGCAGCAGAAGAACCGAAGAGGACGGTGGCGCGTGGCTCCAGCTCTGCACCGGCACCTCACGGGCGGCCCCGCCGGGCCCTCAGCGGCGGCGCCGCCAT
>NW_020799131.1:143035-145649 GCF_003259725.1 Athene cunicularia
AGAGTCCCTCCCCCCTTTCCTGCAGCCCCTTTCAGCCCTGGGAGGCCGCTCTAAGGTCTCCCCGGAGCCTTCTCTTCTCCAGCTGAACCCCCAACTCTCTCAGCCTGTCCTCACAGGGGGGGCTCCAGCCCCTCCAGCATCTCCGTGGCCTCCTCTGGCCCCGCCCCCGCCCGCTCTATAAAAGCGGCCACGCGGGAGCTCCCGCTCTCTTTCTCTGCGCGGAGCGGCGGCTGCAGGTAGGTCCGGGCCCGGGCCCGGCGGCGGCCTCCCCCCCTTCTTTCCGTTTCCTTCCCTTCTACGCTGTGCCCTGAGCTCCCTACGAAGGGCCACGCTGCTCGTAGCCCATGTTTCCGTGGGAATAAGAAGCCGCGAGCGGCCTTCGCTGGGTGCGCGGTGCTGCTGAGGGAACACCCTGCGGCCGCGCTGCCCCCGGCTGACCCTCACTGTCTTTTCCTCTTTCCTCAGGCTGTGCTGACGCCTGACCCGGCCTGGCCCCATCCAGCTCGCTCCTGCCGTGAGTATCTCTCGTGGGGTCACGTCTGTGAGCCGCGTGTAGGCGGAACGTGGGTTTGGGGGTGAAGGTGGTAGCTACAGCGCTTTTAATCGTTCATCCAACGTGGATATCCGGAGAAGTTGCTCTCTCTCGGCTCTGTCCGTGTGGCGCATGGGAGCGTAGGCCTTCGGGCCCGTGACGTATGGTCCCTTTCCACGACGTTGGAGATCAAGCCGGGCCTAGAGTCTGCAGCCTGCATATTCCTACTGCTTCTCTGAGCCCTCGGGCGGTGACAGAGGAGATAAACCATGCAGGAAACAGCTCTGCTAGGCAGAATGGCGCCGGGGAGGGTGGGGGTGTGGAAGGACATGTGCCAGTCTGAATGGCTGGGGGGCAGAAAGGGAAAAAGAGAAACTTTAGAGCAATTAACTTAAAATACATTTTGGTGTGGTTTTTTTCCAGTTCTAAAGTTGAAAAGTTTTGGAGTGCAGCAGTGATTTGTAAGGTGAGTGATACTGCACTAATGTAATGTTGGCTGTGCGTAGTTACATGGTTCTCCTAATAGTTTATACTTTAAATAAGCTTGAGGTATTTCTAAGTGGCTTATGGAAACGAGTTTGATCAGCTTAAAGTCATTTAATACCAATGCAGATTTGTGTGAGACTGAACTGTAGAACATTTGTCTCACAGATTGCTCCTCTAAGCAGAAAATTCCTCCGGCTGCTGAACACGGTAAGAACGGCTACAAGGTCGCAGAGACCTCCGGTTTGTGAAAAACATTCCGGTAAGTCACGTGGCAGTTGGGTGAAACGTGCGGGAATGCGGAGACTTGCAAGTGCATGGTGTTGTCATGGAAACTGCAACCCTAGAATGGGAAGAAAAAAGGGCAGCGGAGACAAGCCACGGTGCAATCACCGTGAGACTTGAAACACACCCCACCCCCACCCCCCCCGAGCGCTGTAGATCCATGGTGGTGACTATTTTTGCAACTCTATCCTGAATGCTTGCTTGATTTCTGCTTTTTAATTCTATCGCTACTATTTTTTTTTATTTTTGATAATAAAAGTTGGTTTGGGTTTATGGCATTTGGTCTCGTTTGTGTCTTAATCTCGCTCTACAGATCATATCGAAAGCCTCCCCTGACACTGGACTGGGGGCAGATGGATGGGGAAAAGAGGTCGATTCCTGACCCTAAGGGAGCTGGGGAAAAAAATCACTGGTGAAATGGAGTGGAACAGTATTTGTTGGGGTAGCTTGAGGCCTTATTTGTGCAGTAATGGAATTGCACAAAACAGCAGAAACAGGCTTGGTGGAAAGTCACAAAGGCCTCGGCTTAGACCCCTGTAATCCCCCATTCTTTCCAGTTCATCAGCCCCAGAGCAGACTTTAGCCCTCTTAAGGCGGGTGGTGGAGCACTGGGGGAAGGCACATGGCACGCTGTTTCAGGACTGGGAACACGTGGCTGGACTTCATCGGCAAATAGCTACGGGGTTGTGTGCTGCTTGCTAAGCAGTAAGGTTTCTTAATTTTACCGTTTTTTTAAATTGTTGCAAATATTGGTGAGTGATTGTGATGAGATGCTCACAACAGAGGAATCCACGTGTCTAGTGGGGAGAGGGCGAGTACATTGAGATTACCGGCCCAAACGATAGCTAAAATTCAGTTCATGCAGTGGAAATGTAGCCACAGAGATCAGAGTTGGCAGGAAACAAGATGATCTGTGTTCGGTGGCCTTTGATAGCTGGTTGGAGGGTGGGTTGTGTAGCTGCTGAATTTTGCGGTAAGACGCGGTGGGGCCTGGGGCTGAGCTACCCAGGAGAAAATGGGGGTAGAGCCGTGGGGAATTGTCCAGCGCACACCTGAAAAGTGCTGCAGAGTCACGGGCAGGCCTGTGGGTGGCCTGGGGTGTAAGGAGTAAGGGGAAGGAGCCGCAGTGTCTGTGTGGGCTTGGCCTTGGCATCTGCTGCTCTGTGGAGCCACAGCCCCGGGCAGCTGCTGGGGAAGATGAGTCAACCCCATGTGTGGTGACAGTCCACGTTCCAAAGTCACTGCAGTCAGAGGGCACTGGGGACACTTACACAATAGCCCCGTGACTTCACCCACAGCAAGGTACCTACGATG
>NW_020799131.1:145699-148005 GCF_003259725.1 Athene cunicularia
GGGGGGGGGGGGGGGAGGCTGGTAATGGAGGGGTGGCTCATGGGAGAGCAGTCAGCTGTGCATCTTGTGTTAGCTGGAATAATATCAGTTGGTTGTAAAACTGAAGCTGCAGTGGAGAACTAAATAAACTTGACTAGTTTTTGCTTGGTGTGCATTTCCTTGTGAGCCATCACTTGGTTATACTGGGGACTGTGAAGGAAATTCCAGAGGCTCCTGTTGGTGCCTCTCGTGGGGAGACAAGTGGGATTCCTGTGTGTGGTCTTCATCTGTCCTCTGCAGGGTGTGATGGCGAAAGGTGCGGAAACTCACTTCAAACCCCTGTTATTACCTGTTGGGGCTGGATTAGGAGCAGATGATAACCCTTTTGTGTGGTTTTGGATCATCTTGTGGCAGAGTAACCTCTAGATCAGCCATTAAGGGTTAAACCCAGAAGGGTTAATGCAGTCTGGACCCCACTTGTGCTGCTGTGGGGGAGTGGTAAGATCACTCTTGCACCCTTTGCAAAGGGGAAGGTTATGCTTAAAGGGTTAAAATGGCAACAGATTGATTAGTTGCCTCTTTCCACCCCCCAGCAGTTGGCTGGATATTCTGCCCTTGGCCTTGCTTGAATTCCAAGGGGAAAGGGTCAGGAAACTGGAGTTTGGAATAAGGGGTTGTGCCCCTCCTGGAAGGGTTTTCTGGTCACCTGGGCAGGTCAGGAGTAGGATCTGCTTACACAAGAGTGCTTGAGGCTGACCTATTTGTACATTAATTAGGAACTTGATTTCTGTAAAAAAACCCAGCTATTAAATGCCAAATGGATTATGTGGCCCTTTGGTTTTAATGAGAACTAATGAGTGGAATAAGAAAGATTCATCCTGTCAAGTAAGCAGCCCGACACAGGCATGGGCTGTTGGTTTGCTCCCTTGCCTTTGCCAGGAGAAAGTCTGGTTCCCACTTGAAGAATAAAAGTGGCATTTCCACTTCTAAAACAGTAGAATGATGGGAAAAGTGGAGGAGTCTATAAAAAAGATGAGGATGGAGAACTTTGGTGGGACGAACCCGGTGTGCCCTAAACAATCAGCAAACCCCCAGGGGAAGCCAAATAGGTAAAGCTTTTGGCTTAAGATAATTGTATTGTAACTATGGTAATTTCAAGGACCGGAAAGTTCCAAAAGCCAAATAACTGGACTCAGGAGTTTATAATTCCAAGGAGTCTAGTTGTGAGGATGAATCTGTGATTGAGTGACACTTTCTTTGAACAAATAGCACAAGCTGCCAAAAACCCTACAAATTCATCGGTCCTAATTCCACTCGTTAAAATTGACAAAGTAATGGTTGAGTACTGACAGCAGCTGGGAAACCTTCTGTCCAAACAACGTCTGACCCTATCGAACAGTTTGCTTGGGTCAGATATGTGTAATAAAATTCAGTTGCTCTTCAAAACCTGACAGTTTTTCAACTTGTGCAACCGTTCTTTCCATTTCTGGACTGGAGGAGGCTGCTACAAACCTCTCTGCTGTGCTTGAAATGGTTCAAAAAGCCACTGTAGGTGCTTTGAAAGATTCACAGTTGGAAATCAACTCACTTGCAGTTTAACTACCCAGAATTGGTGACTTTGGACCATCTCCCCGCACCGTAAGCACCGTCTGTGCTACTAAACTTGTTGCTTTTACACAAAGCTTTCCAAACAGATCAAAGAGTGTAAAGAAGTTTTATAAGTTTGTGTTTTCCATTAAATAGCCCAAGAACAACCTCTGTTAGAGGCTTCTCTAACACCGCTGCTCGGTGGCATCTTGCCTGGGTCCTGACTACCAGACCTTGGAGTGTGGACCTGCTGGATTTTAATACTCTGTCTTAATGATCATCATTCAATTAGTCTCTCCTTGTATCAGACGCTGTTTTCTGCTGCAGATCTGTGGCCTTCCCGCCGAACCCGGAGCTTCGCTGCCTGTGGGAATCGCTGGGCTGCAGGACAGGTTATTTACACAGTGACACAGGCATGCGCTGACTGGGAATCTGTGCCGGGGCCTCCAAGGCGCCAGCTGCCTGCCCTCCCTTGCCAGCCCTCCTCTCCCCTGCCTGCCCTTCGCCAGCTGCCTGCCCTCCCTTGCCAGCCCTCCTCTCCTCTCCCTGCCCTGCGCCAGCTGCCTGCCCTCCCCTGCCTGGCCTGCTCCGCTCTGCTCGGCCTGCCCTCCCTTGCCAGCACTCGCCTCCCTTACCTGCCCTCCTGGCCCCTGCTCTGCCTGCGCTCTCCTGCCTTCCCCTGCCCTCCCCTCCCTTGTGTCCCTGCCCTCCCCTCCCTTGTGTCCCTGCCCTCCCCTCCC
>NW_020799131.1:148055-160968 GCF_003259725.1 Athene cunicularia
GCCCCGCTGGGGCGGGGGGGTGGGACATGCGGTGTTGGGGAGCGGGGTGCTCCTTGCTGCGGCCTCCCCCCCCTCCCCGGGGCCGTGTTCCTGCGTGGGGAGCGGCCTCAGCTGGGGGGGTCGACAAGCAGGGGCTGGAGCCATCCCCGGTGTCATTCCCCGGGCTGCCTTGACGTGAAGGGTGGTGGGGTTCATGCCCACGTGAGAATGGGGACCGTGGATAAAGCACGCGAGAAAAAAAGCCCCACGGGATTCCCCCAAAGCGGGAGCCGAGATCGGTGCTCAAATCTGAATTCAGTCATCGGTCCCTCAGGTGATCCGAGGTGATTTTTAAAGCGGGGTGGGAGGGGGAAACCCCGAACAGCTGGCATGGGTGACCCCAGCGGTGGCTCTGGTGTTTAGGTCCGAGGCGCTATGCCAGGGAAACGCACTGCAAAGAGGAGCCCGGTGTCAGAGGAAGAGTCTTCTGGAAGGAAGAGAATTAAAGGTGAGAAAAACCCCCTGGGAGTTTTCCCTCCCCATTCCCAGTGACCTGCTTTAATGGAAGGGTTGTTCCCCCAGTGTGTTCTATACGGTGTGTAGAATCACAGACAGGTTTGGGTTGGAAGGGACCTTAAAAATCATCTAGTTCCACCCCCCCTGCCCCGGGCAGGGCCACCTTCCACTAGCCCAGGTTGCCCAAAGCCCCGTCCAACCTGGACTTGAACCCTTCCAGGGAGAGGGCAGCCACAGCTTCTCTGGGCAGCCTGTGCCAGGTCCTCACCTCCCTCACAGGGAAGAATTTCTGCCTTGTGTCTAATCTAAATCTGCCCTCTGTCAGTTTAAATCTGTTACCCCTCATCCTGTCCCTACACCCCTGAGTCCCTCCCCCCTTTCCTGCAGCCCCTTTCAGCCCTGGGAGGCCGCTCTAAGGTCTCCCCGGAGCCTTCTCTTCTCCAGCTGAACCCCCAACTCTCTCAGCCTGTCCTCACAGGAGGGGCTCCAGCCCCTCCAGCATCTCCGTGGCCTCCTCTGGCCCCGCTCCAGCAGGTCCGTGTCCTTCTGCTGTTGGTGCCCCAGAGCTGGACCCAGCACTGCAGGGGGGTCTCCTGAGAGCGGAGCAGAGGGGGAGAATCCCCCCCTGGCCCTGCTGCCCACCCTGCTCTGGGTGCAGCCCAGCACACCGTTGGCTTTCTGGGCTGCCAGCGCACGGTGCTGCCTCACAGGCAGTTTTCCACCCACCAACACCCCCAGGTCCTTCTCCTTGGGGCTGCTCTCAGTCCACTCAGCACCCAGCCTGTGTCTGTGCTGGGGATTGCCCCGACCCATGGGCAGGACCTTGCCCTTGGCCTTGCTGAACTCCATGAGGTTGGCACATCCCACCTCCAAGCCTGTCCAGCCCCTCGGGATGACATCCCTTCCCTCCAGCGGGTGACCACACCACACAGCTCGGTGGTGTCAGCAAACGTGCTGAGGGTGCTCGATCCCACTGTCAAATCTGTCTTCTTTCTGCCCTGCAGTCTGCCACCCGTCCCACCACACGCAGCCTGGCCTGGTGCTCACTCTGGGGCAGGGAGATGTCGGCCAGCTGGGCCTGGGGGAGGACGTGATGGAGAGGAAGAAGCCAGCCCTGGTGCCACTGCCAGAGATGATGGTGCAGGTGGAAGCTGGAGGGATGCACACGGTGTGCCTCAGCCAGACAGGAAAAGTGAGTGCGGCGAGGAGGGGGCAGCACCCAGGGGGGTGTGGAGAGGCTGAGCTGCACTTCTCAAGCTCTGGGATGTGTCCTGGAGCTGAGGGGCTGAATTAGACCCTGCTCTGCCCAGGCGTGGAGCTGACTCTAGATCTGGGCATGAGCGTGGTCTCCGTGCCATGGCCCACACACTTCTAGGTCATCAAAGGGATAATTCAGCCTTGTGGGTCCCTGTCCCCTGGCTTCACACTCAACCTGTTGCCCCTCCGGGTGCCCTCCTGACCAGCCTGCTCTCTCTCCCTACAGATCTACACCTTTGGCTGCAACGATGAAGGTGCCCTCGGGCGCGACACCTCGGCAGAAGGGTCGGAGACCACGCCAGGGCTGGTGGAGCTTCAGGAAAAGGTGGTGCAGGTCTCTGCGGGGGACAGTCACACAGCTGCGTTGACAGACGACGGCAGGGTTTTTGTCTGGGGCTCTTTCCGGGTACGCTGGGTTCTCGGATGCTGGAAGCTCTGCTGGTGGTTGCTGCTTCTGCCACTCATGTCCCCACATCTTGTCTCCCCACGCAGGATAACAACGGGGTGATTGGCTTGCTGGAGCCCATGAAGACGAGCTCTGTCCCTGTGCTGCTCCAGCTCAGCGCACCCGTTGTTAAAATTGTCTCAGGTGAGCCTGGTCCCGGGGTGCACGTGGGTCAGGCTGGTGCCCGGGGCTGTTGCAACCCTCGGGAGAAGGTGAAGGTCCATAAGGTCCTTGTCCTCCCTCTTGGCTGCTTTGAGCCAGGTACAAGGGTGTGCTTGCTCTCCTCTAGCTCCTGAGAGAACAGACCTTGTGTTTCTCCTTGCACCAACGGTATTGTTAATATTTTACCCAATCCAATGGAAAATGCCTTACGAGAGTGCCCTGACTGTGACCCCACGGGGTCAGAGCACTCGCCTGCTTCTAGACTTAGAGAAGCTGAGCAGAGCACCCAGGGAACTTGTCCAGGGTGAGCTTGGGGCAGGGGCTGTGCCCCTAAACATTCCCAGAGCAACTTCTTTGAAGTTTCAGCTGGGGAACCAGATCAGAAAGAGGGAGGTCCTGGGGTTTTAAGTTGTGCCAGAAGCTGGTGTCATGGTATTCAGTGCAGTAAACCCCACTGAATTCTAGAAAGCTGGAGAGATTTACATAGAATCCCAGACTCATCCGGGTTGGAAAAGCCCTTGAAGCTCCTCCAGTCCAACCACGAACCTCACCCTGACCGTTCCCAACTCCACCAGATCCCTCAGCGCTGGCTCAGCCCGACTCTTCAACCCCTCCAGGGATCCCGGGGACTCCCCCCCTGCCCTGGGCAGCCCATTCCAACGCCCAACAGCCCCTTCTGCACAGAAATCCTTCCTCAGAGCCAGCCTGACCCTGCCCTGGGCAGCTTGAGGCCATTCCCTCGGGGCCTGGTGCTGGCTCCTTGGCTCCAGAGACTCATCCCCCCTCTCTGCACCCTCCTGGCAGGGAGTTGCAGAGGGCCAGTAGGTCTCCCCTCAGCCTCCAGACTGAACCCCCCCAGTTCCCTCAGCCGCTCCCCAGCAGACCTGTGCTCCAGACCCCGCCCCAGATCCGTTGCCCTTCTCTGGACACGATCGAGTAATTAAGTAATTAATAGATGTAGGATCTCAGCCCCTGGGTCTTGCTGGGTTCCTAGCACATGACTCCCTGCTTCCCTCCTCTCCCTCATCTCCTCCCAGGGAACGACCACTTAGTGATGCTGACGATGGACGGTGACCTCTTCACGTGTGGCTGTGGCGAGCAGGGCCAGCTGGGGAGAGTGCCGGCGCTTTTTGCCAACCGAGGAGGAAGGAAGGGGCTGCGTGAGTTGCTCTGGTGCTCGGAGGCGCGCGGTGCTGCATCCTTTGGCCCCAGCTCTGTGCTTTGCAGAGGAACAAAGAGACCCAGACTTTTTTCCCCCTACTTCTTAAGGGCTCATGTGTAAACCGGTTCCTTGAATTCAGTGAGCTGGATCTAAGGGGGGAGGAAAAGGGTGTAAATCATTAATCCTTGCGTGACACCTTGTCTCCTGCTCCCAGAGCGCCTGCTGGTTCCCCAGCGTGTCCCTGTCAGAGGCAAAGGCAACAGAGGCAAAATGCGCTTCCAGGACGCCTTTTGTGGGGCTTACTTCACTTTTGCTGTCACACAGGAGGGACACATCTATGGATTCGGCCTCTCCAACTACCACCAGCTGGGTGAGCTTCGCTTCACGTCCCTCCCGATCTCCTGCTTTGGTCTGGCTGCAGAGTCCTCCCTGGGCTGGGGGAGTGGTTGCTGCTGGGTTCCCCAGATCCTGAACACCAAGCACCCACCAGACACACCAGAGCTAGAAATTGGGGTGGGGATTCACCCTATATAGCTCTGGGTTTAGATCCCAGTCCCTGCAGCTGGTGGGTTTGAGCAGAAATTTGATTTTGGGGGGGCTGTGTTAGTCTCTGGTGGGTTGAGCCGCAGCGGGGACGGCTCGGTGCCGTTGCCTGGCCTGGGCTGCCCGTGCCTACGGACCTGACCTGCCTGGGTTTATGTGTCCCACCCCGCAGGGACCCAGGGCACCGAGCCCTGCTTCTCCCCACAGAACCTGACGTGCTTCAAGAACTCCACCAAGTCCTGGGTCGGGTTCTCTGGCGGGCAGCACCACACCGTGTGCGTCGACTCAGAGGGTGAGCGTGATGGGCAGGCTGGGGGTTGCACAAAGGGGGATGCGGGAGACCCCTGTGGCCCTTGTCATGACTGGGGAGGTGTTGGGGTGACGTGCTGGAGCCCTACAAATCCTCAGTGTTCAAGGCAGCAAGAGTGGAGTGAATTTTCAGCAAAGGTCAAGGAGGATGACAGGAACTTGGCGTTACTTGTGAACTCTGCTCTTGCAGGCTCGGTCTGTGCAGGCACCCACCCACTGTCTTGATTTTGGGGAGCTCAATGGTCTCTGTCTCACCCTGCTCCTCCTTTTTTGGGATCTAGGCTGTGGTAGGGAGAAGTGATGCTCCCCTAGGAGCCAGACCAGGGCAAGAGGGTCCTTCTGTGGGCTTCTGCCCTCCTTGAGTCACCTCCTGTGCATCTTCTTGTGCTCCAGGTAAAGCCTACAGCCTGGGCAGGGCAGAGTACGGCCGGCTGGGCCTCGGGGCAGGGGCGGAGGAGAAGAGCACACCCACAGTCATCCCGGAGCTGCCCAACATCTCTTCTGTCGCGTGCGGCGCGTCGGTCGGCTACGCCGTCAGCAGTGACGGTGAGTGCCGGGGGCAGGAACGCTGCCGTGTCCCCTCCCCACCCCTTGTCCATCCGGGACTGGAGCCAGGTCCTGGCACTGATCAACCACCCAGCCCGGAGGCAGCTGGGCAGCAGCTGCTCAAATATTTTTGTGGGCCTTTGGCAGCGAGGTTTGTAACAGGGTGTTGATCAGGAGAGGGTTGTTGGCCTCCCGGTGACCCTGACACCCTGAACTCTGCTGCTGTGAGACCTCTGTGCTCTGGTGCTGCGGGAAGGAGGGTTTGTGGTGGGACAATGAGAAGCGGCTGAGGGAACTGGGGGGGTTCAGTCTGGAGGCTGAGGGGAGACCTACTGGCCCTCTGCAACTCCCTGCCAGGAGGGTGCAGAGAGGGGGGATGAGTCTCTGGAGCCAAGGAGCCAGCACCAGGCCCCGAGGGAATGGCCTCAAGCTGCCCAGGGCAGGGTCAGGATGGCTCTGAGGAAGGATTTCTGTGCAGAAGGGGCTGTTGGGCGTTGGAATGGGCTGCCCAGGGCAGGGGGGGAGTCTCCGGGATCCCTGGAGGGGTTGAAGAGTCGGGCTGAGCCAGCGCTGAGGGATCTGGGGGAGTTGGGAACGGTCAGGGTCAGGGTCATGGTTGGGCTGGAGGAGCTTCAGGGGCTTTTCCGACCCGGATGATTCTGGGATTCTATGAATGGGTTTGGTTTGCTCCCTGGGGCTCAAACGCTGCTGTGGCTGTGTGGTGAAACACCTCTGAGTTTCCATGTGTGGTTCCTCACTCCCCTGCCTGGCTCTCTGGCCCCCATTGCTCCCCCCCCCCACTGCTGGGTGTGAAGTCCCCTCGGGTTTGGCTGCTGCGTCCCCTCCCCACCCCACAGTCATTTTTTTGCCTCAAACCCCACATCACCTCCATTGCAGGACGAGCGTTTGCCTGGGGCATGGGCACCAACTACCAGCTGGGCACAGGGGAAGAGGATGACGTCTGGAGCCCCGTGGAGATGACGGGGAAGCAACTGGAAAACCGCACGGTCCTGGCCGTGTCCAGCGGCGGGCAGCACACGGCGCTGCTGGTCAGGGACAAGGAGCAGAGCTGATGAAGCGACACCGCGTAGCCGAGCCCAGCGGGATCACAGGACCCCCGCACACCCCCCCCCCACCTTCCACCCGTGGCGGGTGACCGGTCTCCAGCTCTGGTCTCCTACCGACAGCAGTGGGGAGGGCAGGAGGCTCCCGGAGCCAGGCCCCGGTGGCATGGATGTGGCTGGAGCAGGACTCTTCAGGGACACTGGTGGTTTTTTTTCTCCCTGCAAGTGTGTGTCTGTCTTCCCGTGGTGCCTGGTGCTCTATTAGCTCCCCCGGGTTGGCTTGGTCCTAGACTGATCTCAGTACCGTGGCTGGATGGGTTTTCCACTTCTTCTTTGATTATTTTTGATTTTTTCTGGCCCGGCAAAGCTGAGGGCCTTGTTCATGATGCAAAAGTCTTTCTGAGGTCCCTGTGTTCCCCATCTCTGGGCACTGCTCCATCCCCTGAACCTAAACATCTTTTACCTCTTGGTAAATTACCAAGGTTTGCTCTTGTTTTACTCTTAATTGGGCTTGGATTTCTCTGCTGCCACCAACCAAACCCCTCTGGGCTCCTTCTGGGGGAGCTCTCTCCTCTCACCCCCAGCACTTATGGCTGGGAGCCTGTGCAGGGGAACGCTGCTGGACGATGCCCGGCCTGTGCCACACACAGAGCTGTGGCTGCTGGAACAGGGCTCCGGCCTCCCACCCGTCACCACTTACAGATCTGAGCCAAAATCCTCCAGGCAGCGGCACCGGGAGCAGGTTCCCCCACCCTCCTGTCCGGAGCAGCTGCTTCCAGCGTTGCTTTTTGCAGTCCCAGCCACTCTTGTTCTTTCCTGTTGCCTTTGGAAACCCAACAAAATCCATCCCACGGGTGGGGACTTTGTTATTTGAATTTTTTCCTCTTTCATTTGTTGAGGAAGGAGCTTCATTTGCTGTTAGGGCCTCACTGAGAAGACAACCAATACCCAGCTATGCATCAAATCGCTCGAAACAGTGGGACTCCCTCAGTGTCTCCGGTCTTGGTCCAACTGCTCTGGCTCCCCGTGCCCGGCCTGCCCCATTTTCTCTTCCCGTGCTGCCTTCTGGGTGCCTGGACTGAGAAGGGGGGTCTGTGAAGGTTCAATTTTATATGTTAAGTTACAGCAATAGAGGGAAGGGGGTGTGTGTGTGCAGGGCGGGGTGCTGGGACTTGTACAATGGCTCAGAATAGATTAAATTTTTTTAAAAGAAAATGTAAAGTATTTTGGTTGATTGAGGAAGAGAGGGGAAAAAATGTAATCTTTTAACGTTTGGAATAAACTGAGTTTTGATAAACCCCGGTGTTTCCTGTGGTTTGGAGGGGTGGGCAGCCCTCCCTCCATGGGCACGGGCCTGCTCTGGGATCCTGTTTCAGGGTGGTGGGGCCAGAAAGGGCTGCTCGGGTCCCCTCCTGCCACCTCCCTCCATCAATCCTGACCCGTTCCTGTCCCCTAGCTGCCATGGGAGCCGCGGTGCTGGCCCTGGGGAGGGGAGCCCAGGGCTGACGGAGCCTCATGACGGGAAGATGGGGATGGACCGAGGACACCTCGGCCTCCTGCCACCCCTAGACCGTGGTGTGGGACCAGTTCTCTGTGGCCACGGTGCTTGGGGACGGGGCGAGATGGGTGCCTGCTTTGTAGGGGTGCGGGGCCACCCTTGGGTGCTGCTGTGGCTCCAGGCGTGTGTACATGGGTGCACACTGCAGTTGTGGGACGTGGCCGCGGGATGGCAGCAGGAGCAGGGGACAGAGGGACCTCGGGACTGGGAGGAGTGGGGCAGGGAAAAGGGATGGTCCCCATGGGACCCCCGCTGTCGCCGTGGGACCCCTATTCCTGGCAAATTTGTGTCTCCCGAGGCACAGCTGAGCCCACGGCCACGGATGGAAGGTGTCCCGGCACGTCCCTGCCCCGGGCTGGGCACTCGGAGCTGAGCTGGACACGTGTCTGCTCTGGACAGAAACTGGCACTGACAGCAAATTTCCACACCCTGGTGTGACCGGACCCCCGGTGTCTGTTTATTCTTAATTATTTTGAGAGGCAGAAGGTTCCTTAATAAGCCTCAAGCTGTGGGTGGGCGAACGTTCACTAATATCGTGGCTGATGCTGCTCCCTGGGGACCATCACCCTCCATTTGATGCTCCTCCATCAAATGTGACCTGCTGATGCTGGACACCTAATGGGGAAATTCCTCCTTGTCTTGGGCCTGATTCCCAACGATGAGCTCAACGGTAATGCCTAGTTTTCAAAAAGCAGCACTGGTATTTTTATATCCCTTCCAGGGAAATAACCCACCCCAGTCTGAGTTGCTTTGCCACCCTTTTTCCAAGCCCATCGCCTCCTCCGTGATGCAGAGGGCTGTGCTAGGCTCTGCAAAGCCCTGCTCTGGCAGCTGCTTTTCATCCATCTTCCTGCCCTTTGCTTTGAACCTCACTGCCCTATTTATAGTTACAAAAGGCAGAGAGACATAAAAAAAGGAGATGGACTTCTCCAGCGTTGGAGCGATGCTGTCAAGCCACGGGGATGGAAGGAACAGCCCCTCACTCTGCGGGGCTCCTGGTGCCTGGACGGAAGGAGGTGGCTCTGTCCCCATCCGGGTTGGGGTTGAGGATGGAAGCAAATGGGTTAAATTGTCAGTTAAACCGGGCTTGGGGTTTGGGGAGTTTGAGATGTGGGTTTTGATGCATTTTCTGGGTGGTGTGAATGTCTCCCAAAGAAGTTGGAGGTGATGTGCTGTTCAAAACTCTGTGGAAAACGGTTTTGGGAAGGGCAAAACTCACCCTGGTAAGGGCTGGACACACACACACACACACACACACACACACCCACACACACACCCGAGGCATTGCTGGCAGCACGGAGGGGAAGGGGATGCACAGACCCGAGGGACCCAACCAGCCTGGTCAAGGCACCACATCCTGGCGACCGCCCTGTCAGCAGCAACCTGGGGCTGGCTGGGGTTTGGCTGTCCCCTCCTCGTCACCCCTCTGGCTGCCACTCCCTGGGGTTGGCGTCCCCGGTGGGTGCAGCTCCGCTCCCAGCTGCTTTCTCCTCATCAGCTTGGGGTAGCTCTTCCCGATTCCTCCTTCCCAGTCCCACCGTTGGACAGGGAAGAGTTCCATGATGCACAACTGAACCAAGAAAAGCCGGTGCAAGGGGCCAAGCTAGTACCTGGGGAGGGTTTTCCCCAGAGAACTTGGCCCGGTTGCTCTGGTTGAACCAAGAAGCTCCTGTCCCTCTGGACCAGGATGTCCCCACAGGGGTGCAGCACCTCCGGGCACACAGCAGAAGGCTGGGAGGATGGAGAGGATTCTTCCTCCCTTTTGCCAAGCGGGATTTTCCTTCTTTCCTTGGCTGCCAAAAGCCTCTTGCTCAGTCATCCCCTATCGCCTCGGCCTCTCACAGTGGCTGGGCTCCGCTTCCTGAGCACGGCTGATAAACTGAGAGGAAACACCTGCCCAGCATCTTGGCCAAGGGCTGGTTCGTCCCTTCTGGGTCACACCCACTCTGGGGCAGGGACACCCTTATGGAGGGGATGGCTCATGCTGGTCCTGCCCAGCCTCCCAGGAATCCCTATCCCAGTGCTTCCAGTAACTCTGCATCCCCTTAGCATGGGCAGATTTTTGCATCTGTCCCCCAGGTTTGGGCAATATCTTGCAGCACAAGCAGCTCCTGGCTGGTGGCACCATCCTGCATGGTCCCCACAGGGCCAGATCCTGCCCTCCTCCATCTGCAGCTGGGGACAAAACCCTGATCGTTCCCAAATGGGATGGAATCGTTTCCATCCACCCGTCCTCGAGGAGCTGGTCCTGCTACTGGCAAGGGGGAAACATTCCCTCGTGACTAGGGACCCCGTTGGTATTTTCAAGAAAGAGGGGAAAAAAGGGCTGGGGAGAACAATAGAGTTTAAAATATTCGGAGCTGATGAATCAGCTGACGTTGTCTTGGGAGCCAGAGTGACACTTCAATGGGAAGTTGCTGGAAATTGGGGGAAGGATGAGCCCCCGCGCAGAGGGGAGAGAGTGGGTGAAGGAAAACAGCTTAATTGAGAAAAGGGAAACGTCTCATTAATGAGGTTTTGTGCCGGCAGAGGGAGGCGGTGGTGTTTTGGGGGCTGAGGCGGATGAATTTGGGTCCTGTGATGGGGTTCGGGGGGGACCTCTGGCTGTGCCAGGGTCTGACCTCGGTGCACGGCAGAGGTTTTCCACCGCTGGCACAGCCGGACCTTCTGCCGCTGCCGGCGGGTCCCCGCAGCTCCGATCCCGCGCTCCCGGTCACCATCTGTTGCTATTCGAAGTGCTTTTAATTTACAGACAAAAGATGGGAACGTGGGATTTGGGGCTTTTAGCATCCTGGAAGATGAGCTCTGGTGTTGTGAGACTCTTTTGTCTCTGGAATAAAAGCACCTTGTGTGTTGTTTGAACAATGGGTGGGGTTTTCGTTTTCTTGGGTTTTAACATGTTTTTTAGACGAAAAAAAAATAAAAATCTACCTATGCAATGCTGATGCAAGATCTGCTGGGAGAAAATTGCGTCTTCGAGAGGGTTTGGGGGATACTGAATTGATTTCTTGTCCTCCTTTTCCTGCCTCAAAGAGGAAATGAGCTTTAATTATTGCCAAGTTGCCTGGTGGCAGGGCCGGGTGGTTTTCCCTGGGAGCCGCTAATTAAACAGGCTGCTGCAGCCGGTCGGGTCCTGAGGGTCTTTAATGATGGGGCTGCAAGGGAAGGAGAGAGTTTGGTCATTGCACCGGGCGGTCTCGCCTCCCTGAGTCCTGGCATTAAGGTCAGGAACCTGGCCAGTATATCCCAGTACAACTGGGGTGTGCAATGGTCTGGTGTGGCTCCTGATAGAGGAGCGTGTTGGGTCTCCAGGGGACGGGAATTGGGTTCAAATAGTGATGTGTGGCGAGCTCTGCCCCCTCCCAAAACTGCTGAAGTCCTGGTTCATCTCCTTTAACGGGTCAAAAGTAGGGAAAACTTCTCTCCCAGCCCGGAACATCCCTCTGGAGCTGGGGAACAGGAGTCCGGCTCCTTCCCTGCGTGGAGGAGCCCCAGTGGTCCCCTGGGCCACCAACCAGCCCCCCCATGGCCAGTCCCTGGGTGCTGCATGTTCCTCCCAGTTCCGCTTGCACTGGGGAAAAAAAACAGCACAGGTTGAGCAGAAATTGTAACTATGAAAGGAAGGGGGGAAAAAAAAAAAAGTCTGAGTAATTATTCGTAGTGGTGGGTTTTTTTTTTCTTTTTAAATGATGAATTGCAAGTCAAGAAGGGTCTCTTCAGGGCTGAGAGCCTGAATCCACCCCGGGCTGCTCCAGAGCAAGGGTGGTGGGAGATATCGCCCGCATCCTCGCCAGGAAAGCCGGATTTACTCATTTCCATATGCATAATAATGCAATTAGGAAGTCAGCCTAAACCTTCGGTGCAGACAAAGAAACAGGCGGCTTCGTAATTAATCACACGTGTAAGAATAAAGCCTGTTACATTAGGTTCATTATTTGGTGGATTAATTGAAAAAAAAAAAAAAAAAAACCCACCACATTTTCTCCAGTAGCAAATGTGTTATTAGACTGCAAAGACGGTCCCTGGAAATAGCGTGTAGGTGCGTGGCAGCTCCCATGTGCTGGCACACGCTGCTGCATTATTCACTGGGCTGGATGCTGGTTTAACTGGGCTGTGAAATTGCTGGAGTCGGTGCCTGGATTCATTTTCTGAGGGCGCTGGGTGATGGAGAAGGGTCTGGGAAGCAGCTTTGGAGTGGTGCTGGAGCAGCAATGCCCCTGCTAGAACCCACCCCCAAAGCTGGAAATCTGGTTTTTGCATCCACCCGGCGCTTTTTATGCTTTCCCCATTCTTTGGGAACTCATAAAACACTTCACAAATTGATACGGCAGAAGCGATAAATACTTTAAAATCCAAAGTCTCATTAAACAAGAGCGGAGTTACAGACTCCAACACCCCTTTCCATTGCGTTTCCACTAAATCCTCATTTGCATTTAAATTACAAATGTAATTTGGGCCGGAGTTTGAGCTGCCGGGCTATTAAAATAAAACTGTATCTTGATGGCGGGCAGCAGAGGGACGCCTCGAATGCCACTGGTGCGTTGAAAAGGCTTTTGGTTACCAGGGCTTGCAAAATACCCTCAGCTAAAGGGGCTGGGGCTTCCACGAGGGTGGGTTTTTCCCACTACGGGAGAGTTTTTACAACTTGAATCTAGAAGTAGTTCCTCTCCCATCACTCCCCAGAACACCACCCTGAGCCGGACCCTGCTCATTTTCAGTACCCGAGAGACAAAGGAGAGCTGGAAACTGCTTTCTGTCTCTTATTTTATTTATTTTATTTTTTTAAGAAAGCGTGGTTCCTATACAGAAATGCTGCTGAAAGCCCAGAATCATGAAGGCCGGAGCTGGAAATAGTGGCAGAAGCATTTTGCGAGATCCCGGTCGGTGCCGCAAACAGGTTCAGCAGGAGCCTGAGCTCCACCACGCACTGAGTCGTGGGGGGCTGCTATAGCGGGGGGGTGGCATGGGGTGGCCTCAGCTATGGACAGAGAGATATACATAGAGATATACATATATATATATATATATATATATATAAAGTACCCAGAGAGCGCCCTCGAGCGCCCCAGCTGCGGCATGACTCTGCATGGGCAGACGCAAACTCCCAGCGGTGGTTCTCTGGGTCAGGATTTGACCCCCCGTTTCCCAGCCTGAACGAGGAGCTGGTGGAGCTGGTTTTTGAGTGGGTGCCATTGCGGGGAGAAACTGGATCAGCCCTGGAGTGCCTGCTGGGGTGCTGCTGAAACAGGCAGGTGGGTGATCCTCCAGGTCCGTGTTGTCGCGAGGGCTGTGGTGAGGAGTTTGCCATCAGTCTTATGTTCCCCGGGAATATTATTCTTTTTTTGTTTTGGTTTTTTTTTTTTTTTTTTTTT
>NW_020799131.1:161018-171305 GCF_003259725.1 Athene cunicularia
ATTTTCAGTACCCGTTTTTTTTTTTTTTTTTTTTTTTTTTTTTTTTTAATTCAGCAAAACCTAAGCTAAGAAAAGTCACGATCTTTGCTGTGTCCCGGCTGCTGAGCTCTGCCCAAGCGTGGCTGCATTTAAAAAATAATGACTTGAAGCCTTTTAACCCGCTTTAAGGCCACGGCAGGCACATCTCCCAGCAGGCTGGGAATTTGGCAGGGCTCCCCCGGATAGAAAGATCCCGCGGGGATGGGAAATGGAGTGGCTGAGCTTTGAGGGGTGGCCGAGCTGCTCACAGAGTTCCAAGCCAACCCACAGCCCCCGGCACTCGCGGCTCAGTGCTCCCCAACACAACTGGGTGTCCTCAAAGGGGCTGCACTGGGGCAGCAATGCCCCTTCCACAGACAATGGGGTTCACCTCCCCTGTGTCCCCCAGTTTCTTCACTGTGCTCTCAGCAGCCACTGCTGCTGCAGTTGGGAACGCTGCTCCCCAGGTCATGCCTTTACCAGCCTCGGTCACAGGTTGGTATTTCTAGGGGACACTGAGGCACTGGCTAAGGTGGGTTAAAGAGAGAATGACTTTGAATCATCACATTTTTTGGGGGTACCCCCCAAATCGAGCTATCAAGCCAGAATTCAGCTTCATGCTGAAGCCTGGAGTGAAACCCAAGATGTCCTGGTCCTCAGCGTGGGACATCCCAGCCCTGCAGGGACATCCAGCCCTGTTGGGACATCCCACCCTTGCCAAGACCTCACCACGAAGCAGCTCCAAACCAAGAGCCTTTCCTACCACACACTGCTGAGGGTGTTGCCCCCAGGGTGGGTGGAGGTGGAGAGCTGAAGGGTGGTCTCCAACTCCTGCTGGACTCTTTAGTCTCCCTTCTCATGGAGCTGAAGCCTGCTGGGACCCTGGGGGTTTTCCTCCCCTAACTCCTGCCCGGTCCTGCTCTCCCTCCCATACCCAATGTTCCATGAACAGCCGGGCTTGTGGGGACAGGGGACAAGGAGATCAAGTGTGGTTCTGCCTGTGGTCCAGGACTCCATCCGTCCCTGCAAAGGGATCCTGAGGAGCCCTGGGTGGGAGCTGGAGATACCCGGGCTGATGCAACACTGAGCAAGAGGCTTTTGCTCGGGGTGGGGGGTCACAGTGCAGGCAGGCGAGGAGGATCTCTTGCGCGCTTCGGTGGAGATTGATTGGAGATCCGAATGGGCAATTTCACCCTTTTTGGTTCCTTTGAAAAATAAATTTGTTTTGGCTGCCTCCTCCACTCCGCCTTCCTAACCAGGAGGCTGCAATTTCCACAGGCTCCGGAGAAAGGTAGGGCTGGTAAGGAGAGGTAATGGCCTTTATTAGGCTAAATTGATGCAACTGGAAAAAACAGAGACGCAACCCAGGCTCTCCATCCAGCCCACGAGCCCCAGGTGCACCCAGGCGCTCGCCTGCTTCCTCCAGCTGCATCAATTTGTCCACTAAATGCTATTACCGCTCCCTCCGAGCCTCCTCCTCCTCCTCAGGCCGTCTGACCTCCTGGCCACAGCTGCAGTGGTGGGAAGGTGAGAGGAAGGAAAAGTCGTGGCTCCCAGATGCTGCTCACAGCCAGCGTGGGGCTGGCAGGGGGGGTTCAGGGAGCGGAAGCCCGGGAGGATTCATATGTCATCGTTTAGCAGCAGATAGTGTGGTCCAGAGGTCCCTGGCCAGTGGCTCCTCCAGCACGTGCTGCCTTCGAGCTTGGCCACCTCTTTGGATGCTCCATCCAGATGAGTGCTGAGCATGAAATCCTAAAACCTCTGCCTCCCGTGGGCTGGGGGTCCTTTCTCAGTGCTTGAATGATCTCTGTTCCTGCTTGGGGAAAAAAAAAAAAAAAAGAAGTAAAATCCTGCTCTTTTTGGCTTTGCTAAAGGAAATCTGGGCAGTGCTGTTGCTCACCCTTCACCCAACGGGCAGGGCAGGGAGAGCCCTTGCAGCGCCGCCCGTTAGTCCATCCTAATGGCTTTAGCACTGTGAGAAACTCCTCAAGTCCCCGTAAATTGCTCGCTTAATGAGCTCTTTCTTGGGCTTAGTGTCTTTGGAGGCAGATGGGTGAGGAGCGGTTCCCCATCACCCTGATGGGTGCTGGGCCAGGAGAATCGGGCGTCGGCACGTGGATGCAGGGTGACTTGGGACATTCCCTCCTCTGTCCCCAACCCATCCCCTGGCCTTATCTGTACTCCCAGCATCACATCCATGTCTAGGGCTGCTTTGGCTGAAGTCAGAGGTCTCTAAATAACAGTAATGACATTAACAGTAAGAAGTTGTTCTCCAGGGGCAGCCTTGGCTTGAAGGACTTCAGTAAAATTTTTACTATGGATCTGGAGCTCTTTGATAACAATGTCTCTGAAGCAGTGTTGTTTTCTCTTCCCATCTCTGGCTGGTTTTTTGGACACAGCTCAGAGGGGGGATGGAGTGAGGCCCCATGACATGGCATTACCATCCAGCACAGTCCCCTTCTGCCACCTGACATGGGAGGGTTTCCCCTCTCGCCGTGGGCTGTGGTCCCACCTTGGCCCGTGCAGGAGGAGAAGCCCGTGGTCACTGCAGTTCTGGTGTCCCAGGATGGTTGGGCTTTGCCGATTGCCGTGTGTTGGAGGGTGACAGCCCTGGCTGGGAGAAAGGGACTGCCAGCTCTTCCCAGCCATGGTGGGAGCAGCAGCAGAGCTGCTTTGCCCAGGTTGCCTCTTGTTTTGGTCCTCTCCCTACACTGCCTGGTGAGTCCTGGTTCCCCCATCCCTGGTTCTCCAGGATGAAAAAAGTCTTTGCAATCACTTGCTGTCAGTCTGAACAAAAACCCAGCGGCGTTGTCGAGCAGCACCCGGGCCACCGCTCTGCTAGAGCTCTGTGGTGGTGACCTGGGTCACTTCTGAGCGTGGGTCATCCCCTCCATGGCCCCGGCAGCCCCGCTGGAGGCTGCCCACGTCTAGTCATGCCGGCTTGTTGCGGGCTTCGGAAGGGGTGCAGGTGGAGACGCGCTCCCGCGTGGTGTTTCTGGCGCGGGAGAAGCTGTTCTGGTCCACGCGGGTTCGGAAAGGCAGGCAAAACTCTCGGAAACACCTCTTGAAATTTTCATCCAGGAACGCGTAAAGGACGGGGTTGAGGCTGCTGTTGGTATAGCCCAGGGCGATGCAGAAATGCAGGCTGGCCACCACATAGGGGTTCTTCTTATCTATGTCCACCAGCGTCCAGACGATGACAAAGATGTGGATGGGCGTCCAGCAGATGATGAAGGCTGCCACCACCACCAGCACCATGCGCGTGATGCGCCGCAGGTTGCGGTCTTTCTCCTTGGAGCCTGAGAGGAGGCGGACGCTCTTCAGGCGAAGGATCATCAGCCCGTAGCAGATGGTGATGACCAAGATGGGGACCATGAAGGCGAAGATGAAGACGCAGATCTTGGTCACGGTGTCCCAGTAGATGGGAGGATCGGGAAACTGGAGCGTGCACAGCACCATCCCGTCTGCGGGAGAGAAGATGATCAAAGAGGGAGCCGGTGGAGTGTCTGCTATGGATACTGTCTGCTTTCTGCTCAGCCGTGGCTGGGCGTGTCCACGCTCATTAAAAACAAGGAGATGTTCACCTGCCAGCTCTTTGCAGAGATAGCCCAGGAGCTTTGTGCCACCAGCCCCTCGCCCACGGGGTGCTGAGGGGATGTAGTGGGTGCAGTGACCCAGGGACTCGTTCCCTGCAGAGCCTCCTGGGCCATCCCTGTGCTGTCTCCTCCCAACCCCCGTGGTGGACACATCACCTTCCACTGAAACCTGTCCACTTCCTCAAGACGCCCAGAGCTTTCCTAGGAGCCAAGGGCTGGCATCCTCACACAGGAGCTGTGATCTCAGTGTGGGCCAGCTGGGGACTCTGAAATAGCACTGGGGGTGGTTTTAGGCATCTGATTTGCATCCCAGGAGCTGGGGAGAGGCACTGGTTGGACTGGAGATGGGGAAGGGGAAGGACAATTTCTGGGATAGTTTCCAACCTCTGCAGCCATGATGGACAATAACACCGTGATGATTTCTCCATGGCAGGCATGCTTACGGTCCCATGGAGGGGTGCTCAAACCTGCTACAGGACCAGGGGCCTTGGGTTTGCCAGGTCACCCTGAGGATGGACAGATGGGACAGGAGGAGGTCTTTCCCCGGAAGCTACTTGCCTTTTGACTTGGTGACCGCCATGGCCATGATGGGCACTCCAATGAGGGAGGAGAGCACCCAGATGCAGACATTGATGACCTTGGCCTTGGCCGGCGTGCGGAAGTCCAGGGCCTTGACCGGGTGGCACACAGCGACGTAGCGGTCCACACTCATCATGGTGAGGGTGAAGATACTGGTGAACATGTTGTAGTAGTCAATGGAGAGCACGACTTTACAGAGCAGCTCCCCGAAGGGCCAGGTCTCCATCAGATACTTGGCGCTCTGGAAGGGCAGCGTGCTGGTGGCCAGCGCGTCGGCCAGCGCCAGGTTGAAGATGTAGATGTTGGTGGCTGTTTTCATCTTGGTGTACCTGGAGATGGCAGAGAAGGGAGCCATTACCGGTGGTTAGGGCTGGCTCACCATGCCCAAGTACGTGTGTGCACACTCAATATGAGGAGGGGGGGCACAGCCTGGCTTTTCCCAGCTGCTCACAAGGTGCCATCACCCTTGGTGGGATGTGACGTGCCCTTCTGCAGCACCTTTCCAGCTGGACCAGGGAGTACGTTGAGAAAGTACTTGTGATTGTGCATGGGTTTAGTGTGTGTTGAAGTCCTGGTGGCTGAGCACGGGGTTGTGCTCAGACGTGCTGAGCTGGGATCTTACCAAGCACCTGCAGAACACGGCTTGGACCCTGCCGAAGTGGTTATCCCTTACCTGACCAGGGAGGTGACACCATTCCCATGCCTGCCTTTATTCAAAGGAAATCTGAAGAAATTTTCAGAGAAGTCACTTCTCCAATTAAATCAATTTACTCCATTTCCCTGAATCTGTTGCACAATGTCCTTTACCTCTCAAAACCTCCTTTATCTGATTTTCCACCCAGTAAATCGTGATTATCTAGCTTGCTTCCCTGTCAAGTTGACTTGCAGAAATTGGATCGATTACCCCCGGAAACAGGCCATCTGGAACAGCCCAATTAGCCAAGCTAGCGCTCCAGAGCCTTTGGGGAAGCCTGGCTGCCTGGGCCACCACACCTGGCTCAGGGGAACGTGCCACTTCCCCCAGGGCATTCGGTGAGGGCTGCAGCCCCCCGTGGCTGGCATGCCAGCTCTGATCCGTGTCACATCACTGTTAAGAGAAACACCCGGTCCTGAGTGCCAAAACCCTTCCTGAAGGGATGGGGCACAGTTTTGGTGGGTGCCGGGGCTGGCAGGGATGGGTGTGTGTCCTCGGAGCAGCCAGCCCTGCATGTGTTGCTCAAGGTGATGCTGTGAATGATGCGATTGGTTTGAAATGGATTCACATTCCTGCTGCCGGGGGGGCTGTCGGGGGTCCCCAAAGGGCAACATGTTGGGGTGGGGTCTGGGTGGGTCCACAGCATCCCCTGGTTGTTTGCTAGGCTGAGGTCGGAGCTACACCAGCAGCTCAAACCCTTCCCTTCTAGCAAGTCCCCGCTGCTCAGAGCATCCTCCACAGCCCTGAAATCGTTCATATGCACCCTAATTAATTAACAAAATTATTATAAACCTGCCCGTAGTACCCCCGGGGTGGGGTTTAGCCCTACATAGCACGGGGCTGAATTTGGTCCTGGTGCATGGGGGGAGACAACCCCTTGGTTGCTGGATGAAAAGGTAATTAGCACAGCTCATAGAAGAACCCCATCGAGCGAGGGGGTACGCGGAGTAAATTGGGGTGAGGGGAGTGAATAGCTGCCATCTCAGACGGTTGTTGCTCTGCTGGAGTCCAGGAGAGTGGGTTGGTGTAGGAAACAGATTCCTGGGCTAGATGGTAATATCAGTTCCCTTCACGTTATCCTTTTCTCTGGCTCAGCAGGGTCAGGAGGGGACAGAGACCCACTGACTTACACTGTCGGTAGAACTGGGAGATTGAGGCTGCAAAAAACGTTTCCCTCTGGGAGAAAATAGCAGCTCAGACCAGCTCCGACAGCATTCCTGTCTCATTCACCTTGCCTGGAAATGGCAGCCCCTTGCCCAAGGGTGGAAATATCTGAGTTGAATTTTTTTTTTTTTATTTAATATGGCATAAAAAAATGTCTTTTCCTTGAAAAGCCCTTTTCAGTTCTCTTTAGTGTTATTTTCCAAGCTCTTTTGCAAATGCATCTCTCAGAAAAGTTTCGTTTCAGGTTAAACAAAAAGCTGAGAATTGTGTTATTGTCAGCTTTTGCCTCACCTCGATGAAAAAAATAGTCATTTCAGGTAGATTCACACATCTTTGATCTCTGCTTTCTGAATAAAGTGGAAAAAATCAGTTATTCACGCCATGCTCTGCCAGGTGCGCTTGGCCACGCTGGCTGAATGCTTCCCCAACCCCTGCCAGATGTCCTGGGGGCGGGGGGGCTGGGGCTGTAGCCCCCTCCCCGGGCAGGATGGGGCTGTGCTGGTGAGGGCAAAGCAGCGATGGGGATGACTGGGATGACGGGGATGACAGTTTAGCCCCCGGAGCTGTGGTTTTGAGGCAGGATTCAGCCTCCTCCAGGATTGGGCTAAGGGTCAAACCCATTGTACAGGGCGGGGGGGTCACCAGGATGGTGCAAACGAAACCACTGCTCCAGGAAAGAGGTTGATCACCCGCAGCAGAGCCAATCGGCCGCTTCTGCTGATGGAGCTCCCCGGGCTGCCAAACCACATCGCAATTAAGCGAGTGCCTTGATTGGAAAGTTACGCACTTGAACGAAACAATCTGGAAGGTGTTGACGGAGAGATGAGGCTGGAGGGGGTGGAGTGAGCGCGGGGCGATGCCAGCACCTGGACTCCCAGCTAGGGACCCCTTAGCTCTCCAAACCTCTCGGAAAATGAGTAAAAGAAACCACTTGCAAAACTCCTGCAGCTGCTAAAAGCCACCGCCTTGAAGAGCCTGGCTCAACAAATCCTGCGCCCAGCAAAGGGCTGCCCTTGCAGCCTGTGCGGGAGCTGGCGGGGGGTTGATGGGCTCTGCGGGGACGTGGCCACTCGCAAGCCCGAGCTCGCAGCTGCAAATTGCTTCCAGGGGTATTTTTAAAAGCTCCTGACAATGCAGTGGTAATTGCGGTGCCCGTCGCCATCAGAGCTGGTGGAGTGTGCTGGGGAGGCTGAGCTCCCTCTGGGTGCTTCGGATTTTGGCTCGGCTCGGCTCTCTGGGGTGCTGGGTGCCTGTTCGGGGAGCTCAGCTCGGGGGTGGAGCGGGGTCCTGCCTGTACCTGCTCCCTGGCACGCACAGGCTCTGCGGCATCCCCAGCGCCACATCCCTGGGGACCCCGAGGTCCCCGAGCCCCACAGGATGTGCATCTTGCCCGGGTCCCAAGGGCAGCAGGAGGTGACACCAGGACACGTCCCCAGGGCCACAAGGCAAATGCCCCAGCAGCGAGGTCTGAGCCTGAGCTGATCCCATTTCACAGCTCTATCCTGCGTGGACATGGGTTTCCCCTGTGGAGCCTACCTAGTCCTGGCCTAAACCCCGCCAATGTGACCTGTGAAACTCCCGGCTGGTTCAGCCACGCGAGCACGTGCTGGGGCTGTGTGTCCGCAGCCCCTCCAGTCCCAGTTTGTTCATTCCTTGGGAGATGTGTTTCATTCCAGCATCAGCTGGTGGGCCGGAAAATGGGGGGCTAGAAACCACAGCGTGGGGATCTGCGGATGCTGCAGAGTCAGGCTTTCCAAAGCACAGCTAACACGTTAGGGTACTTAGTGAGTTAAACAGGGAGGATGCTGTCTGCACATTAAAGCTTTCTCTTTAAAATGCCTTCCCTCCTCTCACAGAGCAGAGCCAGCTGGAGGGGGTCTAATAACGCTCATCCTTCACCGTGACACCGTACGTGGCGTATGTCTCTGCAACAATTACCTTGATTTGCTTTTTCAGTCTCGGGCTGATTTATTAAAGCTGCTTTGAGTCGATGAAAAATCCCATCCGATGTCAGGTAGGGTCAGCGAGTGACACCCCCATCCTGCTTCCCATCCCTCGCATGGTTAAAAATACACAGCAGAGCCACCCAGCAACCTGGGGCCAAGGCTCGAGGGAGATGGGCAGCCCAGCGTGGCTGGTGGGCACGTTTCAGGCTCGTTTCCTTCCCTGTAGTGAGTCACTGCCATTTATTTCATGCAGAGGCAGTGCCGGGCCGCGCTGACCTCCTGTACCGACCGCAGGGACTGAAAGTGATGCAAGGGGGGAATGGAAATGGTTAAAAATAGGGATTCTGGGGGGGTTTGCTTAAATCCAGCCACAAACTCAGGGGTTTTGGCCCGGACTGGGGTTACAGCAACCCCTGGGGTGATGGGAATTGGGATTAACCCCGTGAATCCTGGGCTCTCCAGATCCTGGCGTGGGAGGGGGGGCTGTGAAGCCCAGGCACCCAACCAGACCTCTGCTCGCTCCTGCCAGGCTGGGGGTGGTGAAGTCTCTGCGCCATCGCCGACAGCGGTGTGATGGCAAGCACGGCTCCTCCCTCCGTTGCCAGCAGGGTCTGGGGGCCACGGAGGGTTCTGCCAGTCCCCGCTGCCGGTGGTGGTCCTGTGGCCTGCAAGACGTGGCTTTCTTGTCTATTAACAGCAGCTTTGGCCATGTCAACCCATCTTACCCAGCCAGAGCCAACCAGCGTCTCGGACAAAGGGGCTGTTTGATGGGCAGGAAATTTTGCACCCTGGCACAAGCGCCAGGCTGGGTACAGCAACGTCTCGCCGTGCCTCGTCTGCTGAAAAGGGGAGTGTTGGGGTCCTGTTGCTTGTCCTGGGGTGCAGACCCCCCGCAGACCCTCTCCCTGCCCCAGGAACGCCTCGGCTGAGGTGTCTCCAAGGTCCCGCCCTGGTGCCTGTTTTCCCACGGTGATGCCAGACAGAGCCAAAGTGGGGTTCAGGGTCCCCCAAGACATGAGCTGCTGGAGCCGGTACCCGGTGTTGGGGGGGGCTGGGGGACATCTCGGCCGTGGTGCGGGCTGGGGCTGGGCGATGCGGCTCCTGCTCTTTGTTAGAGAAAAGCAGGAGTCGGGCGGCTGCGGGAGGTGCCGACGGCACCGACACGAGCTCTCGTGGAGCCGGGAACGAGCACCTCAGGCCCCAGCAACGGCTTGGGGTGGCTCCCAGTGGGACCACCCCAGCACCTCACCCCTGGCTGGGGGGACTCGGGACCCTCCCTGCGAGCAGGGCAGCTCTGAGCGGTGACATTTGTGTGTTGGAAATAAAACACCCCGCCAGGCTCTTGCCTCTCTCAAACCTGCCCTGCGGCTCCTCTTCCCCCAGTCCCCACTCCGGGGCGAGGCTGGAGGGGCCGGGGTGTGTCCCCCAGCTTCTCCCCCAAATACCAGCTCCCAGGGACCCCCCCGTGCAGCTCCAGGCACGCACAGTCGTTGCTTTTTCCTCTTGCACAGCATCTGGACACCCACACACACATGCGTGTGCTCACACCGACGCTGTTCACACTCACATCACACCCATCGGGTACACCCGGCTCGGTGCTGCCGGCTCACAAGCGCCCGGTGCACACCCACCCTCGCTCCTGCCACTGGCTCACACGCAGTGCACACTCATACCCCGTGCACACCTATTTCTGCTGCTGGTTCACACCTGGCACACACCCGGTCCCGGGGCACACTCACTCCTGCTGCTGTCTTGCACATGGGACACACTCACTCCTGATGCACACTCGCTCCTGCTGCTGTCTTGCCCCTGGTGCACGCTCACCCCTCGTGCACACCCAATCCTGGGCCACACTCACTCCTGCCACCGTCTTGCACCTTGCACGTGGTGCACACTCACCCCTGGTGCACCCACCCTGGCTTCGGCTGCCACCTCACAAGTGATTCACGCTCCCCCCAGGTGCACGCTCCCCCACACACACACGCTCCCCCCCAGCCCTCCTCACTCGCACTTTTCGCACCCTCCGGGACCCCCCGCTCTCACCTGACGATGCCGTACATGACCAGGACGTTGCCCAGCAGCCCCACCACGCACACCACGGAGTAGAGTGCGGTGATGACGATGGCGATGAGGATGGAGGTGGCGTTCTTGGCCCGCTGCGGCCCCGTGTCGTTGGCCCCGTGGCCGGGCAGGGGAAGCCAGGCGCTGCCGTTGCCCCAGGCGGTGCCGGCAGTCGTGGGCAGTTCCGTGGGCAGCTCCGTGGGCAGCTCCATGGCCCGCGGGCGGCCGT
>NW_020799131.1:171355-195413 GCF_003259725.1 Athene cunicularia
CGAGGGCTGCAGGGGCGGCCCCCAGCATCCCGGGGGGCCCCGGGCTTGAGGAGGGGGGGGTGCGGTGTATCTCGGCGCTATGGCTCTTTCGGGTTTTCTTTGTCTGGAAGAAGGGGGGGACAAACAGCTTCCTTGTCCCCAAACCAAAGGTGGGGTCTCTTTGATGCCTCCCCGCCCTGTGTCCTTCCTCCCCCTCTTCCTCTTCCCCTATGTGCTGTGGGATAAGGGGTTTTGGGGGTGCTGGCTGGATTTGGAGGGTGCTGAGGAGGTTTGGGGGGATGTTGCAGGGAGATTGAGGAGGGATGCTGTGAGGTGGGGGCTTGGGGGAGGGAAATGGAGAGCTGATGTACGTTGGGGGGCTTTGGAGGGATGCTAGGGGGGGAGATTTGGCCGGGCGGAGGGGATCTAGGGGGCTGCTGTGAGGTGAGGGGTTTGGGGGATGCTGAAAAGGGACTTGGGTAGGAGTGCTGGGGGGGTTACAAGGGTTGCTGGAGCGGATAAGGAGGGATGCTGGGAGGACTTAGAAGGCTGCTGGGGGGGATAAGGGGATGCTGCTGGAGGGAGAGGGATTTAGGGGGATGCTGCAGGGTGGGGGTGCAAACGCAGACCCATCAGCACCGCCTGCTCAGCAGAGCTGGGCTTGGTGGGATGCTGAGGGTCACCCTCCCCTTATCAATGATGCTTACCATCCTTGGGGCAGGACCCCCCCCTCCTCTGGCAGGTCCCCCCTTTCAGGGTCTGCAAAGCAGAGAGGCAAGAGCCTTATTTTTCTGGAGACCACAGCGGGGGCTGTGGAAACCCATGTTTGGGGTGCCTCCATCACCTCTTCGCTTTGGGGGTGGATTCATTCATTGTCCTGTGCCCCTGGGACAGAGCTGACTCAGCCAGGGAGGATGGTTTGCTGCAATTTTGGGTGCTTTTGGCTCAGGAGAGACAGAGCAGGGGACACAGGACTTGGAGCAAAGGCCAGCAGCTTGTTCAACCCTGGAGATGGAGTTTTCAGCCTGCGTAGCACTCTGCCAGCATAAAACTCCTGCAGTGTCAAAGCATCCAGATACTTCATCAAGAGCCTCATCAAAATGCTTAGGAGGGAATTAAGAGCTTTTCATTCATCTGATGGTTTTATATGGTAAACAGGTCCTTGGCCACTGACTGAGGAGGCAGCAACGACGTGCGGTGGGTTTCTGCCCTCCCCGAGCGAGGGTTTCGGTGGCCGTGGTCCCGGCGAGCTGATGGGATGGGTGTGGGCAGGAACTGGGATGGCTTTAATGTGCTGTATCTGCCCTGGGTCCTGCACTTTGCATCCTCCTACAGTGCACCAGCCTCTCTGGAGGGTGTTTCCACTCCTGTGATGGTTTTGCAAAGAGGCAGGGCTCTGTCCTGCACGTGTGGGTCCTCCAGGACATGGGGTTTAAACACCTTCCCGGGGTGAAAACAACCTCCCAGGCCCAGAGTAAGGTGGCAAGTCTCTGCTGTGTGCAGCTCTGACGCAGTCTGGCTGCCGATCGCTCCCGGCAGGAGGGAAACGTCAGGTCAGGGAGCACAAAATAGCTTTTAGTGTGGCTGAGGAGCTCTTTGGAAGGGGGGTTATTCCTTCGCTTGGCTCCCGGCATGGCCGGAGAGCCCACACTGACCCTTTTCCAGGGAGTCATCTGCAAAGGACTAATCATCCTGGCAGGTTCCAGCAAACATGTCCTCTCGGCTCAGTTCTGGCATTTATTTATTTTTTTCAGCTGGAATGTTAAAAATAAACACAGCGGATACATAAAACAAATGGAAAATCTTTAAAGGGCTTTGCTGTTCATCCGCCTGCGCTCGGTTGTTGCTGCTCTGCCTGCCGAGCCAGTCTTCTGCCATGGATGTAGTTTCCAAAATTGAGGAAACTGAGGCAGGGAGGTCACATCAGAGGGGAGAGCATCACCCACTGCGGTTCACGGAGCCCAAGGGCCGTGCATGCAGCAGGTGAAGGGAAGTGGTGGCTCCTGCAAGTCCTGACCCCCACTGCTGGTGCTGGTCGGTCCCCAGCCAGGAGTGAGGGTGCCCCGGGAGCTGCGACTTCTCTCTGCACCCTGAGTTTTATCGGTGCCACTTTACCTTGGCTCGAGTCCTGCTCCCCTATGGGGATTGCTTCTCTTAGGAAGTCCTCCGTGGCATTGCCTTAGCTTGTATTTTCTCTTCTCCACCCTGGATAACGGGGGGATGCTACCTCTCCCATCCCCTTCAAACCGCCCCTGTGCAGAAGAGGAGTTAAATCAAATCAAGGTGGCGAGAGCGATGCTGAGGCTGTCAAAAAGGAAAATTCATGTTGCTCATCTGCCTGGCGAGCTGGGGTCTGTCCAGGGAGATTTACAGTTGCTGCTGCTAACGGCAGCATCCTGATTTACTCAGAGGCTGCAAACTCGACAAAACATATTTCACCATGGGAAGACCCTCTTCCTCTCCGGAGTTTATTGGTTTTAATTAAAATGCCCATAAAAATAACATGCAGGAGCTATGAATCTGCTCTGGCAGGACTCGAGTCAGAATACGTGAGAATCTCTGGAGGTTAATGGAGGAGGAAAAGAGGGGAGATGATTTCTCCCCAAAGATTTTCAGGAGCTCAGGAGGACACTGAGCCTCTGTATGTGCTGCTCACCTTGTCCTGCCGTGGTCCGAGGCTCCGGCACTGCGGAGGGCTGCGTCTTGTGCCAATGGCCGCAGGGCCGAGGTGTGAGCCGGGCAGCCGAGTCACCAGGGCAGCTCTGCCAGGGATCTAACGATAACATAAATATAAATATATATAAATATTTATATATTGACATAATTTCCAGTTTGGCAGCCAGCTTGAGTCCTGCTTGTGACAATTCAGGGCTGTGATGCATGGAGGGGAAGCTACAATTTTTATTTCCCCTCCCAGGTGCTTGACTTCCCTTTTTACCACATTTTTACCCCAAATTTGAAGAACGAGCAGTGGGGCACATGGCCACAATGGTTTTTAGTTGGGCTGAGGGTGGCTTTTGGCAAGATGAGCAGCCCCAGGTGCTGGATGCATGGGCTTTCCCTGGCTTGTATCGAGGCTCGTGTGCCACTTTCTCACCTCCTGATGCTACACAAGCAGGTTTTTTTTTTTTTTAATTTGTGCAGGGTTTTGCTTTTAAAGCAAATATCACTCAGACCTGGAGCTTAGCATCTGCGATCGATCCTGCGGGGATGGGGACCAACTGAAATGCCACCGTGGGTCCCATCATTGTCTGTGACCCTTTCCTAATGCCCTGGCATGAACCAGTGCTGGAAGCGCTGGGACACACCACATGTGTGGGCACCTTCTTTTCTCCATCCCTTTGCCTGCCACTTGCCTTTGACAGAAGCATTCTGTGGGGCTCTGTCGATGAAGTGCCGCATCCTCAGGTGTTCTAGAAGAGCCAAAATAACCCTGGCGTGGCAGAAAATGAATAAAACCCCTCAACAAATCCACAGCACCAGAAGTCAAAATCAGATGCTGCTTGGAAAGTTTCCTGAATGTTTCATCTGCTCCCTGCCAAGAGAAGGACTTCTATTTGCACGGCTTTGCTCTTGGAGGCAAATGCAACCCCTCCTGCGGGGAAGGAAGGAGCGTGGTATGGGGAGGCAACGGCTCCTGTCGAGCCCACCAGCTCTTTTCCCTTCTGCTCAGCAAAGCCGTCTGCCCTCGGGGGTGCAAACCCGTCGCAGGGTCTGTGGGCAAAGCCTAAAAATAGCGGGATGCGTAAGAGGAGCTGGGGGGGGATCATCATTCAAGGAGGCAGCTGGGCTAAACGAGGCAGACAGCAACTTGGGCAGAGCAGAGGGAGCTAAAATAGCTCCTTCTGCTGCAGAAGGAGCCTCGAAGCTGAGCCGCTGGGGTTTTCCAGGTCAAAGATGGGAAGATAGAGATGGGATCTAGTCTCCCACAAGGCTGGAAATCCAGGTGGGTGCTGCAGCACCCAGAAAACCACTTGCAAAAAGAGCAGGGTTGTGTGTGCAGCTGGTGGGTTCTGAGGAGGGCTGGCGGGGTGCTCTGCCCTGAAACCCCCCAAGGATGGACCCTGGCCCATCACCTCCCCGCATTAGAGAGCAAACGGGCTGTAACCAGCCTGCAGCCTCCCACAGGGGAGCTGCACTGAAAACAAGGCACAAGAAGCAGCCGGGAAGTGCCCAAATGAATCCTCCATGATTAATGAAGCTGACAGGTCAGGACTGAGTGTGGCCGTGCCCTGGCCACACAACCAGAGCCACAAGGTCCCTGCAGACCCCGGGTCCCATTTGAGCATCCTGGGAAGGGGATGGGTGCTGGGACCAGCACCAGCCTCAGCGAGAGGCAGTGACAAGGTTATGTGGTGGTGAGAGGGGTTCTGCATGCATGACCTGAACAGGAATCTGTCTGTCCGTCCATCCGTCCACCCACCCATCCATCCATCCATCCATCCATCCATCCATCCATCCATCCATCCACCCACCCACCCATCCCTCTCCCTACATAACGGATATGCCAGGTGGGACTTACCAACCCCACCTGCTCCCTTCCGAGCTGCTGTTACACTTCTACAGGCCCTCATTCACCCCACCCTAGCTCAGCCCCCCCAGGCGGGTTGGATGGGGGTGCTTGGAGGATTTCTGTCTCCCTCACTGCGTCTGTGAGAAACCCAAGTGGCCCGTACAGTGGAGGGAGCTCAGCTTGTGGTGAATCGCTTTTGCAGGGCCTCCTTTTGCACCCATCTCTCCTTGTTTAGAAGGATGACAGAATCACCCCTCGGGGAACTGCAGCAGAAAACATCGCCTTGTTTTCTGTATATCTGAGATGTTTGGGGGCTTGCAAGAAAGGGAGAGAATAGGCCAGATGCTCCACAAGCATCAGCTGAGCCGCACCGGTACCCACCAAGCTGCGGGTCCAGGCTGCTCCCGCCCAGCTCCCCGTGGCTCATCGCTTCCCCTCCCTCCACTGACAGCTCCTGGTAAATTGGCCTTGAAGAGGAAAATGGGCTGATTTGTGTGTTTTGTTTTCCCACGTCAACAGATCTGAGTGTTTTCATACCTTGCGGGGCAGCTGCTGGGAAAGAACAAAGCCCGTCAGTCAGGGGAGTTGAAATCAGATGAGATCCTTCCCTGCCTTGCTATTATGCGTGGCTGAATGGCGAGAGGAGGGTTTTCTGCAGCGTTATTTCCTCCGCATTGTGTGCGGGGAGGCTGTCTCCGAGGACAGGGTGTTTGCAGAGCGCTGGACGCGCCGCTGCGAGATGACCGGGGTTGGAGGGACCTGGGCTGGGAAATCTCTGCTCAGCACTTTGCAGGCACCAATCCCATTCTCGGAGATGAGCGGTGTCCTGGGGGGGTGGTGATGCCACCAGTGTCCCCAGGGTGTTCTCAGTGTCCTCGGGACAGGAGGGGGACTGTCCCCTCACTGGGCTCAAGCTGGTGATGGTGCTCCGAGCCTCCTGCTCCCACCCAGGGCTGGGTGTACCAAGGGTCCTCACACATACAGGGTGGGTGCATCAGCTGGTTCCTCCTGTTTCCTTGAAAAGTGCTTCCAAAGCAATTATTTCATTTGAGGGGTTACTGAATCCTTTTCCTTCACCCAGGCTTGTGCCTGGCCCCATGGCAGAGACAGGGATGGAACCAGCATATGGCTCACTGGCACCGCCAGCCTCCCCAAGCCGTGCTGGCAGCAAAGGACTCTGCACCATACCCCACCCCAGGGACTCAGTCCCCACAGGAGACTTTTTTTTTTTTTTTCTGATTGCTGCTTATTTAGGTATTTCCCCCCCGTCTTCGGTGCCGCCTTTGGCTGACAATGGAGCTTTGATTGGGAACTGGCAGCGTCTCCTTGGATTTCGGGGAGCTGTGAGCCCAGGCTGTGTGTGTGTCCCCCCCCCTACTGTCTCTCAGAGGTGGCATCACTTGCCTTCCATCGGCTGCGTGTCGGAGGCATTAACAACCTGTGAGTCATCTTCTAAATGAACCATCTTGGGAAGGGGGGGATCCAGGGTGGGATGCTGCTCTGAGACGGAGCTGTGATGGAAAAATAAGAGCTTTGAGCTGCTGGTAGAGGGAATTGATATGAATGTGAGCCCTGGGCTCCCTGAAGGGGCTGGAGCTGGGTTTTCCTGGGCAGGGATTAGGTGCCTTGAGGCTGGGACGTGGGGACTGCGTGTCCTGGTGCCTATTGCTGCAGGGACAAGGGCCCCGTGTGCATGTGTGTGTGTGTGTGTGTGCAGACATACATGTTGCACTACCAAGGGACAGGGAGGAGTTTTACAGCCAGGTTTCCTGTTTGTCTGTCTGTTTGTCTGTCTCCCACAGGTCTTGGATCAGGCGGTTTGCTGGCGCCTGTTGCTGTACCAGCATGAGAGGGGTTAGACCCAGGCCAGACCTGGGTTAGACCCCCTGGGCCACCTTTGACCACCCTGGTCATGGAGGGGGCAGTTTTCTTTCTCAACATATAAAGTATTTACTTTTTCTGCAGATTTTATCTTCCTGCCACAGCGCCTGGCTCAGGGGGGATGCTCCTGCCACAACCTGTGGTCCCCACAGCCGAGCTATCCACCACGTAGCCGGTGCCCGGACGGGACAGGCGTGTGGGTGTTCAGCCCCTTGATCCACCTCCTCCGAGGGCTCCAGAGCCACTGGGGAGGAAGCGGGTGTTGCCTTTGAAGTTGTGAATCCAGGTCAGCGCTCACCCAGCTGCAATCCTGCTGCTCTCTGACTGTGCCGAACCGCAGGGCACAGCCCGGCTCCTCTCCGCCGACGCCCCTTCGGTGCCTCTTGCTCGGGGCGCAGAGCTCGGTTCTCCCCTCCACTTGTTCATGCTCCTCCAAATGTCCATGGGGTGAGATGGTTTGGAGTTGGGAAAGGACAGGAAACTTTCTCTCAGTGGAAACCTGGTGGAAAAGCACAGGAGGGTTTGGCTAAGGTTTGTGTCTGGGCTGAAGGATGGAGATTTGGGTGGCTCGGACCTGGAGGCATCAGCACCAGGAGCTGCATCCAGCTCTGACTGACACTTTGCTTTCACACCAGTCGGTCCCTGCAGGGCACCAAGACGTGAAGGTCAGGGAAGCAACGGCATCTGATTGAGCACTGGTGGTTTACAGGCTGTTTTATACATGTGATTAAGGCTCTTTTCTTGGCTGGCTGGGAGCCTGCTCGCCGTACCTGGTCAGGGCAGGGTGGCTGCCTGGCTGTGGGGCAGCACAGGGACCAGCATGTCCCCTCTGCCATGTCCCGAAGTGATGCTTGGGTTTGTGGCAGGATCCTGGGAAGTTTTGAAAGGTGCTCAGCGGGTTCTGAAGGCAGGATTTGCTGCAGGGAATCAGGCTGTAGCATCCCTCACCTGCATGGCTTCGGTCCTGGATGTCAGGAGTGACGATGGTCGGTTTAATGCTGGGGGATTAAAAAAATCCCGAAAAAATCAAGCTCAGGATTTTTTCTTGACACTTCGATTGAGCTCTGAAGGGTCAGGAGTTAGGATAAGCTAAAGCCAGGCTAAGTGCAGGCTTGGCCAGAGCCCAAGTAAAGCCCTTTGGTCACGAGCCAGCCACACGCTTTCCACCCAGCTCATCCCTGGCTTGTCCAAGCTGGGTTTCTGGCAGAAGAGCCAACAACATCACTTGTTGGTTGGGTGTTTTCTTTTGAAATATCCCCCCTACTTCAGGAGGCATTTCAGCCCCAGGGTGCCTCGACCAGCACAGGCGCAGGGACCACTGTGTACCCACACACATCTCCCCGATGGCTGCTGAGGACTGAAGGCATCTGGTTGTGGGTGCCAATCTTACCTGTGTCTTCAAATAAATTACTGCAGGTTGGGGCTTTGGAGGTGCCCAGCCTCTTCCCTGAGAACTGCAACTACTAGTGGAACTCACGGAAAGCTCCGTGCCTACGGGGCCGGTCCCTCCAGCCCCACAGGGTGTCAAACACAGCTGTAAGGCGAGGGATTGCCCGATTTCTCGTGGTGCTGGCACTTGTGCATCCTCCTTTCCCGGACTCTGTGAATACGTGCAAGTGCCTGGTGAGGAGCAGGAGGCAAGAACCTGCCCTCAAAGCTTCAAAAAAAGTGAAGAACTTTCCCACCCTCGCTGGATTGCTGCAGAGATGCGTGTCAGTGTTCATGGCGATGCCACCTCTGCCTCCCTCCTCCGGCCCTTTGCCAGCATTATGGATATTGCTTTGCTTCAGTTCCCAGCCTGATAAAATCAGATGCCCGCTGCCATCTGTCCTGGCTTGTCCCAGTGGCCTCGGGAGAGCACCTGGGGAGGGCAGCACCTCCTCCATCCAAAGGGACACAGATGGTGGCTGCCTAATGCCATATTTTTCCAAGACAGCCACCTGCTTCCCTTGCCACTGCCGGGAGTGATGCTGAGCCGTGGGGCAGAGCTGCTGCTGGTGTTCCCAGTCCATGGGCCAGCACTGGTAACCTCCAGAGACTGGGGGCGATGTCACAGCTCTTGTGTGGCCATGCTGTTATCTGGGGAAGAGTGAGTGATGTCAGGGAAGGGAGTGGGAATGCCCGTGAGGGCTGGGGGATCCTTGGGGGGTGCTGGCACCCCTGTTTTGGTCTTTACTAGCAGAGAGGAGATGCCCATTCACATCCAAGCTGGGGTGGCTTAAACTATGAGTTGAATCCTATCAGTGATGGGTCTTGGGGGAAATCCCTGGAGTGGTGAGTGCCTGGCATGCGAGCGCCACTGAGGCTCCAGCAGGATGCTGGGCAACCCTGAACGGTGGACTGCCAGCACCACAGTGCCTGTCTGGGGCTGGGCGAGGGCAGGGAGCAGCCAAAGGCCGGAGGAAGAGGAGCAGTGCCAGTGAAGGCTGCTGCGTCGCCTGTTAGTGCTTCTCCCAGCTTCAAAGGCAGTTTCCCCTCCTCCAGCCTCTCCAGCCTGCAAAACCTGAGACAGCTGATCACAGAAAGTGATTTCTCTCCCCCTTTTCTTTCTTCTCCTGAAAGGCACAAAAAATCTGCCCCTGCACCTTGCAGGTGTGCAGGCTCTTCCTCCCTCTCGCTCCCACTCTTCCTCCTCAACACCATCACAGCCTGGCACGAAGCTGGGGACAGACTCAGCTCCAGGCCACCCGCCTGGGCCCTCTGGCCACATCCCTGTCCCCTTCCCACAGGCTGCAGCCTTGGGAAGGCAATTTCAGGGAAGATTTCTTCTCTGATGATTGGGGTTGCTTTTTTTCTGGAGAACTCTTTTAGGGCTGCAAACCTGCAGGTCTCAGCTGGCCTGTCCCCGGGGAGCAGTTGGCCAGCCCAGCCTGTGGTTAAATAAAGAAGAGTAATAAGGAAAAATTGAAAGCAGTGGTTTAATGATTGGAACAGCTCTTCTTCCATATCTATCTGTCTGCCTATCTAAATATAGACATATTTTCTAAACACAAAACGCCAGCATCCCTGCTCAGAGCCAGGTGAAACAGCTGAGAACCAAACACAAGTATTTAAAAGCAGTATTACATGACCGATGCCTAACAAATCCTTTGGGCTGAAGGAAGCGCTCTGCTGACAGGAGATGTTTATTTACAGGGGAGAGGAAAGGACAATGGAAACAGACATTTTTTCCCCCCTCCCAAGGTTTTGGCTGCATCAGGTTTTGGGGGAGGAGGTTGTATTTGATGTGTAAATCCCTTCTCACTCCCCAGCTCAGGAAAGGTGGAGCCGTGTTGGGAAGCAGCTCAGGCTCATGGAGGTGTTCACTTAGCTGAAATGCTGTTGATTTAAGAGATTTTTGTCTTAATTGCTTGGGTTTTTAACTTGTCCTTCCTATGCAAACATGGCTGCGCATCTCCCATGGCACAGCAGAGAGCAAAGCTCTGTCAAGGGTGGCTGTGGTCCCCCGGAGCTGGGGACCCTCCTGTCCCCATCGAGGCAGCAACATGTGTGTGTCCATGTGGCAGGAGCAGCGATGCTGCCGTGGGTGAAAGGAGGCAGCATCTGCCCGTAACCACCTTCAAGGTGTTGCTCCAACCCCAGGATGGATTTTTTTTCCTACCTGATGACAAGACCCATCCTTCTCCCTCCCACAAAGAATTATTGTGGGGAAGAAAAACACTAATAATCACATTCTGTTAATGACTTGAAGCGGTCCCAGGCTAATGTTCCCGTTTCTCTGCTAAGTGAGCCTCTCTCCTTGTCCACCCAACGGCAAACACTAAACCCCCTCCTCCCTGTGGCCTTGAGACTGAAGCTGTGGGTGGATGGCAAGGGGACTTTTTATTTTTTTTTCCTTGCTGTAGCCAAGATATCTTAGGAATGAAGTAATTTTTCCTCTCGCCTTGTGCTTCTACCGTCCTCCGTATCCAAGCGCGGCCGGGATCCTCGGAGGGCCTGGATGACTCACCGCAGCAGCGCTGTAAGGGCATTAGCACACGATTCCTCCCGGGGCTCTGCATCTCCCATCACCAGGAGTTTTATATTCAGAGCAGCTCTTCTGCCCCAGGGAAATACCACATTTACCTGCAAAATGGCTGGGCACGTCCTCTTGACGGACGGGACAGCTCGTGATGGAGCAGGGCAGGTGATGCACGAAGGGATGCACGTACACACGCAGCCTCGCCGATGCCCACGTTGGCAGCGTGACACACGCATCCACGGCCATAAAATTGTCACCCTCACCCCGAGTTACTGCTGCAGAGCTGAAGCGGGTCCCTCCCCAGCGTGGCCGAGGGCAGCTCAGTCACCCCTTGAGCCACAGTCCCAGCACGGCGGTTGCACACCCTGCTCGGCCAGGCTGCTTTGCTGAGTGCAGTTAATTAGCATTTGCTTCCCTGATGGTTGCTGACCCTGCCAGACTTGGGAGTAAATTGGCTGCTGTGGGTAATGGGTCTGCTAAGAGCGGCTGGCAGTGGTGGCACAGCTCCTGGGTAATCACTTCGTTACAGGACGAGCTATTTATATTTTCACTTTGGAAAGACAAGGCAGCTCGTTGGAAGAATGTGGCCTTCGGTGCCAGCTGCTCTCAGCTTTCGGGCTTGCAAGGATCTTGGAAAAAGGAGGCACAGACATGGCTGGGGTGAACCAGAAGCTTGGGCACATCCCCAACCTGCCATCCGGGGGGATTTTTTTTCCTCAAGGAAATCATCAGCCAGGGGCTGCGTGTGGCTGGGAGAGGCTGGGAGGGTGGAAAGATTATTTGAGGATGTTGCAGCCAAACAAACTGGGGTTAGAAAATGTGCAAATATCATTTCTCTTCCACAATGCAAAATCCTGCCCGATCGGTGCAGTGGGATGCAGAGGACCAGGGGGTGGGGATGAGCCTTGAACACGGAGCTGAGCTCCCCAGCCCCTTCTTTCCCACCATCCTCCCACCTTGGGTGCTCTGCTTTCACCCAAACCTGGCCTAAATTTGCTAATCCAGAGAGCAAACCACCCCTGCTCACAGCTCTTTCCTCAAGCTGTGTGGCACTTCATTATATCACTCAAGATTAATCTGCTGCTCCTAATTGCTGAGTGCCCGAGAGCTCCTGGCAGGGAGAAAAATAAGTGTCAGACGAAAAAGTCAATGTGGGTTTTTTTTTTCTCCATAATATTTAGGTCGACTTACTGATGTGGGAAGCACGGGGATGGGAATTCATCTGGTCTGGGGGAGTGGGAGGTAGTTTTAAAAGCATTTTTCAGGGTGTTTTCCCTGGCATCTCCTCCACGCTGGCCCTGAGAGGGAAGAGCATGCACAGCTCCAGCTGAATGACGAGAAAGACTGGTTTTTGTGGTGTTTTTTTGTTGTTTTTTTTTTTTTTTCTTTTAATGGGAGATCTTCACTCAATTATTCCTCTTCTGCTTGTTCAGCTAATGCAGGAAGAAAGATCCCTGCCAAGTGCTGTGATTTTAGGAAGGCTGAGATCAAAGTGCTCTGCAGACTCAGCAAACCTCTTCATCCAGGAAACAAAAAGGCATGGGTTTTTCTTTAGGAAAAGTATTTTCTGCAGTTTTCCATGCAACACTTTTCGTTTTAAAAGCAAAGGTTTGGGCTCGTTTGATGCATTTAATCATCAAAAAACCTGGGGGGAGGTTGGAGGATGACTTAGGACACTGTGGGATTGCACCCCTACAACTCAGTGAACCATTTCTCTCCCATGGATTGCAAACACTGCAGGTGACAAACTGTTATTTTTCCCTTGTTTTGCAGGAAACAAACAAACAAACAAACAAAAACCCAGTCAGGCCAAATCCATGGCTTTGCTCTGAGTATTTTGGCTTGGCTGGGGAAGGGGAAGATCTGGGCTGGGCCGCAGGGCTGGCTTGGGCAATCACTGTATTGTTTTCAGAGCTGCTGGGAAGCAGCTGATTCACCAACACAGAACAATGAAGGAGAAAGGAAATTGCTCAGTTTGCATCCTAGCCTGGAGCTGGAACCAGGACTGAGACTCAGCAATTTTTTCTCCCCCTATTTTAGTGCTGTTTGTGTGTTATTCAGCACCTGGCGTGTCCTGCTATGATTGCCCCGTACATCCCTGCCCAGCTCCTCCAGATATTCAGGAACCCACCACACCTCTACATCCTCTGACAGCCCGTACCCATTGGATCCAGCCCCAAATTCCCGCACACTCCATCTTCCCATGCCCCTTGTGCTCAGGAAAGCCAGAGCTTTGGGGTTTAATTAAAACAAGAAGCTGGAAAAAAAAAAGCCCATCAGCAGAGCAGCTGAGGGCTTTAAAAGCTCCGACTGAGCCACGGCTCGAAGGTGGTGCAGTAGACATGGGTCCTCTAAAAAATTGAGAGCCTCTACAGCTCTTGGTTTTATCCAGCACCAAGTCAAAGCTGGAACCGGGTCTGCTCAGTTTTGGGGGTATCAAGCAACCCTGTTGGGATCTGGGGAGCCGTTGTCAGTGTCCCTGAGCTCAGCAATGCTCTGCTGCATCCCTGTACTGGGGGACACTTTCCTGGCTCACTGGGGCACGGGGAGTTTTTCTGGTCTCCTGTCTCCCTTCTCAGCACCCTCAGCATCATTCCTCCCCCCTGGAACAACTCTAGTGCTGCATTTTCCAGCTTTTTAAAGAAAATTAGCTCAGGGGCTGGCCCCTTCCCCTGTCCCCCGCACCAGACACCGTCCCGCCATGCCGAGCATCGCCTTGGGGACGTCACTCGGAGGCGGGAGCGATGTGGCCCGCAGAGCCGCGGCGGTTTTCCCAGGAGAGTTGAATCCTGTCTACTGACAACAGCAAAGCGGGTCATGCCGAGAGCCCACGCCTGTCAGGCAGATAAATATTGCATGTGGTTTTTGAGGTCTGGGGAGGCAGCGAGCGCCTGTGCCTGGTGGATAATTACCTATTGATTGCTCAGCTTGCAAGTGAGCACCTCCGCGTGGGGATGGGCAGTGGGGAATCTGCCCAGCCCTGCCACAGAGCTCGGATATCAGCCCCAAGCGAGGAGCTGGAGGTGTGGAAATAACGTCTGTGAGTCCTTCTGGCTACAAGAGGGGGGGATATTCCCTTAGGAGGGGAAGGGCCATCCCTGCAAACGGGGACTGTTTGGGGTCTGTTCATCCTGTGCATCCCCTGGATGCCGATGCTGTCTCAGGTTTTCCCTCTGCCCTTGCAGCGTGCTTTGGCACGTTGCTCGGATTTTTGAAGGCAAATCCTTTCTCTGGGCACGCCTTCAGCTCGTCCCTCTGAGCCTGGAACAAGCGGAGGGTCAGTTTAATCCATTTAATGCACTTTTTCTTCCCCTGTCGCAAATTCAAGCAGCCCTGAAGTGAAGGAGAATGAAGCAGGATTAAAGCTGGGTGCGTGGCCAGCTCCCACGCCACTGGGGCAAGGGGTAAGGTTGTCACTGGGACAGGCTGCTCTGCCCCAGTGCCGGTGACCGGAGAGGACAATCCCCACGGCTCTGCCGCGGGAAGAGCAGGCAGAACTCCTGACCTTTAAGGAGAGGGAAAACAAAACAGCTGATGAAGCTGTGGATAAATATCACTCGGGTTCCCAGCCTCCGCGAGGCATGCGAGCCGGCGGGGTGGCTCAGGGACGGCAGGACCTGCTGGCTAATTGTAGGGCAGCCCTAATGAGGATCAGACTCCGGCAAATGCAGCTCTCTGGGTGCAGCCTGGAGCTGAGGGCTCTGCCATGGTCCGGGGCTCATCTGCAAGCTCTGATGGTGCAGGGTGAGCCCAGCACCCCACACTCAGCTCTGCATTGGATGCCCCCGCCCAGGGCTTGGTGAGAGGTTGGTATGAGCCCCACTGTCCCCCAATTCCTCACCCCAGGACTGAAAACCTGGCAGTGCCGGGCTTTGCTGGTGAGGGATGTGTGCTCAGGCATCCTGACATGCACTAGATTGCGATGCCACAGCCCAAGGCATGCACAGGATTAGGCTTCATTGGCAGATCCAGAGATGCTCCCGTGGGTCAGTAGTAGCCCCCAAGACGCTGTCACCCTCCTGGGGGGCCATGCAGCCACAGCAGCACCCCAGAGAGGGTCTGGAGGGGCCCAATCCCTCCCCAGTGCTGATGCCCAGAGTGGGGTGAGCACAGGGACCTTCATGGAGGAGTAAAGGCCAGCTCCAGAACTGCATTAAGTTGGTTTGATTCCACCACAATTCACCACCAGCCGCCCCATCCCCTTTCCAAGAAGCCCAGGTGCTCGGCAAGCCCTCACCAAGGGTCCCCCCCTCAGGACCAGCTCTGATGGGGGGGAGTCAGGACCCACCACCTCTCACTCCATCCCTGTTGGCAGGGACCCACCGCCGTACTTGGGGGCCAGCAACCAGGGCCAGGGGGGTTTGGGAGACATCAAGCGAGAGGATGGGGAAATGGGGTTGCCAAGGAAACCACTGAACATTTTTTTTTTTTTTTTTTTTTTTGTCAAGGCTGGAAAAAATGCGGGGGAGAAGGGCAGCAGCGAAGCCCCACGACGCGGGCGAGTCTGGGGGCTGGGGTGTGGGAGGGTTGAACCTTGGGCAAGGCGGGATTGCAAAGCAAAACGTAGATGCTCAGGTGTCTATGTGCTGGATTCTGCAAGTGCAGGACAAAGTGTCCTCTGGGGGTGGCTCGGCGGGGCTGGCTGTGGGGAAGGGGTCTGGTGGCACCGTGGTGGCTGGGGGGATCTGGCTGGGGAGGGGCACACCCTGGGGTTGTTTAAAGCACTGCAGGTTATAGGTTGAAAAGAACCCCTCCATCACATCGAGGGTTTAGCGTCTCGTGCAGGGCAAGGCAGGGACAAGCAGAAAGAGGCACCAGCTTTTGCTGAAGCTTCAGAGCATCCAAAACTTGGACCCCCAGGCGGGAGAAAAGCAACCCCTAGCAGGGACCGACCGTACAGGCCTCTCCATCACTACAAGGTCACGAACAGCCCCAGGTAGAGCTGGGCCACCCGCTCCTAAGAGCTCAGCTCAGCCAGGGCTGCGCCAGAGCCCCAGAGCTCTTGAGGGCTCTTGTCTCAGCCTCCCTGCCTGCAGAGGCTGTACAGGGGAGGGAACCAGCATTAGCATTGGCTACACTTCTCAAGCACTGATGAAAAATCAGATTTGAAGTGCCCACTTCCCCCAAAGTTCAAGAGAGATCTTCTGGGCTGAGTGCTGGCAAGATAGGCAGCTGCCAGGTTTCTTGCCTGCACTTACTCCCGGACAGGCTGGGGGATGTGGAGGGAGGAGGGGACCATCATCTGAGGAGAGAGGGGAAAGCCCCAAGGACATGGCACCTCTGGGGCTGATGGCTGGGGGGGGAGGCGGGATCTCCCAGGGGGGCTCAGCCAGACCCTGAATGCCATCAGCCATCCCAGTTCGAGGACTGGAAATTTGGGAACTGGCTTTTTGTAACACGCACGTGTGTTTCTGTGCACCCTGGGGAGTGGGGTGAAGGCTCAGCCCTGGGACTGTCCCCAAGAGCCACCCAGAACCCACGAAATCCCCTGAAAACAGCTGGATGCCAGAGAGCATCCCCTGCCCCGGTGACACCCACCCACTGGGGCTGGATCCTGGGGACAGAGCAGGAGCCCCGGTCCTGCACACTGCTGCCACGGTCCTCTCGGTCCTGCCCTCCTCTTGCTGCACAAGGTCACGCTGATGTTTTATTCATCCCCCACAATCCACTATATTCCTTAATTGCAGCCACACGCACTTTGCAAGCGTAAATAATTGCCTTGGAGGCTTATTCCTGACTTTGGCCTGCTAACGAGAGGGGGCTCGGGGGTGTCTGACCCTTCCCTGGGCCGCCAGGACCCCCAGAGGCTGGAGGGTTAGCACCCAAATCTGGGTGCAAAACTGCCTTGAGCTCTTCCTGGGGGAAAAAAATTCACACCTCAGCCCAAGGTTAAAAGATTAACATTCAGTTAATTTGACAGCTCCACTGTCCTCCTCCTCCACTCCTGCACAGGAGCAGCCCCCTCATCCCCTGACCACGGACACCCACGGTCACCATGACCTTACCTGCATCCCTGTCATGTCTCGCTGCCTCCAAACGGAGCCACTGGGAGAGGCTGGTGGTGACAAAGGATGAGCTTGGTGCTATGAGGCTCCATCCCACACCTCCTGTAGCCAAAGGTGCATCTCCTGGCCCATCCCTGATGCCCTTTTTCCTGGAAAACCTTCCTGGCTGTCAGTGGAGGTGCTGCCCTGACATGGACCCAGACCCAGCCAGGGAACCACTCTGGCCTTAATTAAAGGTCTTTAATCACCAGGAAGCTGATGGATGAGCATCAAGCACCATTACATCTCCAGACTGGGGGCTGGTGGATTCAAGACGTGTTGGAGCTGGCCGGGGGCTCTAGGAAGACCATGAGGCTTGAGCCAGGGGGGTAAAGTCCTAAACCTCCTTCAGAAAGCAGTCTGTGCCACAGGGACAGTTCACACCTTTATTGCTCTAGCTGGAGGGTTTTTCCCCACTCCTCTCCCAGCCATCTCTTCTTCCTTCCTGGGGACACCATGCCCTCGAGCCAGGATGGATGGTCCATGTGTTACAGGGTGGAGGGACACAGTGGCATCCCACCGGCGTCTGGACACCCTGCAACCTCCCTCTGTGTCCTCCCACTGCGTGCACTTAGGTGAGGAAGAATGTGTTTGGGTTAAAACCTGGCCCTTTCCCACCCCTGGCCCGCAGGACAGCCCCGTGTCCACGGGGCAATGTCCCTCCTGCCCCCAAATCATCCAAGTCCAGGTTTCCCCCAGGGAAGGGCAAGCTTCCCCAGTCAGACCAGTCTCCCTTTCCAGTCTGTTCCCAGTGGGCTCCCAGCAAAGAGCAGGTATTCACACAAGGAGCTGCTTGAATTCACCAGGGTCTTCTCAAGCAAGCCCGCCTGTTGCCTGGCTCCACGGGATGTTCAAGGGAGCCCAGTGCCAGGAAACAGGGAGCCAGGGTGCAGGGACTGGTGCTGCCTCGTCACCCTCCCTCCCCACCCCAGCTGCCCGATGTGGCCGTCACAGCATCCCGTCTCACATCTCCCTCCAGCCCCATCGCCGGGCGCCATCAGCAGAACTGCAGGAGAAGCAGAGCCCAGGGTGGGCCGTGAGCCCTCACCCAGCCCTCCTGGCACCATTTCAGGGGGCTCTGCCACTCCCCAGGGCCAGGAAGGCTTGGGGTGCCTGGAGACCCCCCAGCTGGGCACAGACCTTCCAGCGGTTCCCGCATTCATTGCACAGCACGAATGTCGTCATGGGCTCGTCGGCGCTGCGCGTCTGCACCTGGGATGGAGCAGGCGGCCGGGTCAGCAGAGACCCCCCCCAGCATCCCCCAAACTGGGCTCTGCTGGGGATAGGGGGAAGCCTCAGGGGGTTTGGGGGGGGCTGACCTGGTTGTATGTGCAGTTCTTCTTCTTGCACTTGCCGCACTGGAAGAGGTCGGTGACGGTGCCACCCGTCTTGGCCATCTGGTGCTCCCGGATGGCCTCCTGGGTCATGGCATTCCTCAGCTCCTTCAGCTCGTCGCTGGCCATCTCCTGCCACCAGCACCGGCGCAGCAGGGTCAGCTGTGGTCCAAGCCGGCACAGGGTGCAAGCCACCGTGGTCCATCCCCCTCCCCATCCTCTCCAGAACCAGGACTGATCCTGTTCTCTGGGCTTGCTGGAGAGCTGAGGCTCATCCAGATGAAAAAATCACCCCATCCTCAAATCAAAACTGCTGCCTGCAGGGACCTGGCTCCCAGCAGACGGAGCTGGGCTCCCAGGAGCCTGATTTGGGGACTTGGGTTGAGGAGGAGGAGGAATGGGGACCCTCAAGCCTGACTCCTGCCAGTATGATATCCCACACCCAGCTCCATGATGGGCACTGGGGGGAACAAGCAGTGTCTCCTGCTTTGTCCCTGTGTCTGATGCTCCCCGTGGCCCAGCCAGCCCCAGGGTGGGACGGGGAGATACTGGGACCAGCCCAGCATGGACACCACCAAGCCAAGACCCAGACAGCCCTTGGGCACCAACACAGCCTCCAAGAGCAGAGGATGGGGGAGGTCTCATGGACATGGTCCTCATGCCCCCCACCCCGCTGCCCACCTCGGCGGTCATGCGGGCGATGAGGCTGGGCAGGATGGCCCCGCACAGCACGTTCCTCCGCAGACTGGGGTTCTTGGGGTCCTTCAGGTTGCTGATCCTGCTCCTCACCCGGTTGCGATACTTCATGTCTGTGCTCTTCAGTTCCTGGAAGATATGTGGGGTCTGTCAAGGAATCAAAGGGGCAAGGTGGGGGGATGGCAGCGCTGTGGGCACCTGCTGCTGCTCTGGGCTCGGTGGTCACCAGGGCCAGTGGCCATGCACACGTGGAGGTGGCCGATCTCGACAGGGCTTTGCTCCCTTGGGGACCACGTGTAGGGGAGTCTCTCCCTCCTCGGGTTCCGTAGGATGAAGCACAGCTTGAGATATGGGGAGGAAAACAATTTTTTGCATTCTCCTGCTGTGACACCCAAAGGCTGTCAGGGCACAGGGGCTGTCACCAAGCCACATTCAAGGCACAAAGAACGCAGCCCACTCTTTTCCTCCCAGGCTGGCCCAAAAGCTGCTGGCTGCCTGCAGGGATGCGGGCAGACAGGCTGAGGTGGCAGCTTTGGGGTCCCATGAGGCCCCAGGCACACACTCCCAGAGTTTGGGATACATCAAAAATTAAATTGTACCCAGGAGGAGGAACCACCTTGGGGCTGGTGCCGGTCTCGGGGGGCTGCCAGGAGACCCCAAGGCTTGAGCTGGGGGTGAACAGAAGTGGCTCCTTCCCTGCCAGCATGGCACAGCCCATGCACTGCGATGGAGCTGGGCTAGCAAAAGACACAGGCACCCACAGCAGGGTCAAAAAAGATACCTTGGCTGGTTTGGGTTTTATTTCCCCAGGGATGAAGGCAGGTCCCTGAGCAAGGGGTTTGAGGGGGACACACAGACCCCCGGAATAAAGCAGACGTCCAAGGGATGCTCTGCTCAGCATCAGCATCGGCCTCTAACTGAGCTCTGGGCTCCCTCTGCAGGCAACGGGGACAGTAGAGCCCGTCACCCTCTGTCCTTGTCCCGGTCACCCTTTGTCCTTGTCCTCACCACCAGTCTTAAACCCACGTTGTGTGTCCCCGAGCAGATGGAGCCTGGGGACCCGCAGCCCCCCCAAAGGATATGGTCTTCAATCTCTGATGCCATCTTTTCGCAGTTGACACCGAATTCCTTGTAGTCATCTAAAGGGCAGAGAGGCCAGGGGGTGACTTTCAGGAGTGAAACCAGCCAGGTCTCACCATGCACCGAGAAACCCCGAAAAAAAAAATCTCACTTCTCCCCCTCAATTTGTCCCAGGCACCTGATCTCTAAAAAACCTAATTTTACCTGTCTTGAACCTTACAAAAAACCCCATCCCCACATCTTATCAGAGACCCCACCAACCTCCTTTTCCTTCATTTTGGGGCTGAACACTGAGCTGTGAACTACAGCTCCAGTTTATTTAGAAGTCCAGGGTGAGTTTTCTGTCACAGGGCTGGGGGTGCCCCAGGACACAGAGCCTGGCTTGTTATTGTAGGGTTGCTTCTATTAGGGCTATCCCATAGGAAAAACAACCCCGTTGGGGCTGCAGCGCCCCCCAAGACTCACTCACCATCCATGCGGAGGGCAGCTGTCAGCATCTCGATGCACTTGTCCCGCACCGAGTCCCCCGTGAGATAGCAGGGGGCCAGGAGGCAGGGGCTGGGCGAGAAGGTGGGGGTGGTGGGGGTCCGTGGTGTCTCCGGTTTGGCCTTGCTGCTGTTGGCTCTGCAGGGGCACACGGGGAGGACAGGTGGGTCCCAGGGTCCTGGCACAGCCCCGAGGGACCTGCTGGGGGTCCCATGGCAGTGGGATGGATCTGTCTTTACCTTTCCTCTTTGCTGTCGCTGGAGTTTCTCCGAGAGCTGGTGGGAGCTGACGAGGGGCTGGTGCCCGCAGAGGGTCTCCTGGGGGTGGCATGAGGGGGACAGCGGAGGTGACACAGAGATGGGGCAGGTAGGACAGGGGGCAGGATCTCAGGCACCAGCACATCAATGGGAGTGCTGAGAAGGCAACAGGAATCTCCCTGGGGCAGAGGATTTGCTCCTGATGGGGAACGCCACAGTGTTCGTGGCAGGATCAGGGCTCCCAGCCATCTCTACCCACCCCAGCCGTGGGTCCCATGGTCCGAACATTCCCAAAGGGATCCCCAAAGCATCCCCAGGCTGCCCAAGGACTCCTCCTCCTTACCTCTCCCCTGATGGTCTCTTCTGTGGGGAGGAAGAGGAGACGGCCAAGGTGGTGGAGGACTTCGAGTCAGCAGAGTCTCTCCTGGCAGGACGAGCCTCGTGTCAGCCCCCCCCCAGCTAGGGGCTGGGGTCCCACCTCTCCCATCCCCGGCACTCACCTCTCTTTCTTGCCATCCAGAGGTGACTTCTTCAAGGACGCAGTGGGGCTCCGGCTGTCGCTGGACTCTCTTCACCGCAGAAGCCCGAAGGAAGGGAGAGATGCTCTCAGTGAGCCTGGCCCCAGCATCCCCCGCTGTGACCTGGTGAGCCGGATCCTGCCTGCCCATCTGCACACCCCATCCCCGGCCAAGTCACCCCAAAGCCTCACCAGCCCCCAGGCTGCCAGCAAAGCCTCCCCCAGGCTGGCAGTGCCCAGCAGAGCCCGGCAAAGCCTGGCGCGAGGGTCGCTGTGCCCTTCGGCAGGTACCTCTCTGGGATGGAGTCAGGAGGGTGGCCCCGGGGCGTGGGGACACGAGAGCTGGACTTGCTGGGCTTCCTAGGGACATAGAGAGAGAGTGGGGCAGGGTCAGATGAGCACTGTCCAAACAGGCTTTCCCCAGGAAATAAATAGCCCTAGAAAAGGGAAAAGGAAAAAAAATGCCATTTCTCCCTTCTCTGAAAGCTGCCCTGGTGCTGCCCTGGCTGCAGGCAGCTGCCCTTTGGATCTCCAGCGGTGCTGCCGGCACCCGTGGACAGACAGAGATGGATAATCCAAATCACTAATAAGGGGCAAGCAGAGGATGGGCTCGTATCAGCTCCACCGATGCCTTGGCCACACAATTTGTGCACCCCAACAGCAGGCAGGAGCCCCCACCTCTCCTTGTGCTTCTCCCTGTGTTTCTCCACTGAGCTCTTGGGGTGCTTCACCCCTTCGTTGGGGCAGTTGGGAAAATCCAGTCCCTTCTCCTTCTTCTCCTTCTCCCCGTCCATATCCTTCTCCTTCTTCCCATCCACATCCTTCTCCTTTTTTGGGGTGGTGGACTCTGGGGGACAGATTTGGATGTCACAGACATGGCCCAAACCACTGCAGGGCACGTGAAGAGCTGCACCCTGGGGTGGGGGGATGGCTGGGGGGGATGCTCAGCCCTTGGCGGGGGGACACACTGATTTACACTGCTCCATCCCAGACCAAAAACGAGCCCTTGGAAAATCCAACAAGTCCGTGCACCACCGGACCCGACTGGGTAACGGTGGCTGCGACACACAGGGCCTGCCCGTCCCAGCTCAGCACCGATCCCACCGAGAGAGCATCAGGGGTTTGGGGTGCCAGGAGGGCCTGGGGAGGGTTGGGGCTCGGGGGGGCTCCTGCCTCTCCCCAGCATCACTCACCCAGCAGCCGCTTCCAGTTCTTGATGAGGATTTTGGCCGATGTCACCACCTCTTCATCCGAGCAGTGTTTCCGCACCGAGTTGACAGCCACCCCGATCCGTGTGGTCTGGGGACACACGGCAGGGATGTGGCCTTACGGAGGTGCCAGCTGGCATGGGGAGGGGACAGGATGAGCCAGCCCATGGGGTGTCCCCCCACCAGCTGCCCCTCACCGAGACCGCCTCACCTGGAGCAGCTGGATGGTCATGGTGTAGCCAGTGAGGGACTTGAGCAGATCCAGTGCCCCTTCCTAGAGTGGGGAGAGGCCATGGGGGCCCTTGAGGAGCCAGAGAGAAATGGGGGGCTGTGCCAAGGCAGCCCATGTCCCCCCTTTCCTCTTACTGGCACCAGGCAGTGCAGGAGAGGGCACCCCAAGGGGACACAAAGCAGCCCTGGGCCGGTCCCCGGGGAACACCTGACGCTCCGCAGCGATGCGCTCATAGAAAAATCCCAAACCCAAATCCTGCCAGATCATCCCACCACGGGGTCACGTCTCCCAGCTGGGAAGCAAGAGCTTCCCCTTAAAAGGGGAAAACCCCTCAGTAACGCAACCCTGGGCTGCTGGGAGCTGAGGACAGCTGAGGGACACTTGAGTGTCCCCACACAGGGGTGCGAGGGGCCGTGGGACACACACCCCAGGGTTTCAGCCTGACCCCCAGACACACGGTGGCTGCAGGGCTAAACATAGCCCCGGCACGGTGCCCTCCTCCTTATCCTCCTCCTCTGTGGTATTTTTAGAGGCCCAGGAGCAGACCCCAGCTCACAGGTATAATCCTCCCACGAGAGGGGACAGCCCCGTGCCAGGCTGGACCCCCCCACCCCACCATGAGGAGCTGGATCGGGCCCTCCCAATACGATGGGTGCAGGGGACATCCCCCCACTGCGGCCAGACGCTGCCTTGTCCCCCTCCCCGAAGCACAAGCACGGGGGTGCTGGGCAGGAGGGGTGAGCAGGATCAGTCCCTTGATCCCGGGGTAATTCCCGGTGGGGAGCAGAGCCCGTGTAGCTCCCGGGGGGTCTGATTCAGTTCCAAGCGCTGTCATCCCCAAAACCCCCCAGATCTGGGGGGATGGCAGTGCTGCACCCCCCCCCCCTGCCCGAAGGGAGCCTGCACCTTGTTGGGGCAAAGGCCGGTGGAAATGGTCAAATATTAACTTTAAGGGCTGGGCTCAGCTCTGCTCGCCCATGCGTAACCGGATCACCAGGATCCCCGGATGGATCCTCACCTGGTGCAAAGGGTGGCAGGGCCAGATCCTGGCTCCCCCCTGGCATGCCATCACCAAAGCCACCCAGGAGCCACCGCTCGGGCCCTTCCCCTCCTTTCGCACGCTTGCACGCGCTCGTGCAACAGGGGTTGGGGCTGGGGGGGTGGGTTGTGCCCTCCCAGCCTGGTCCCCAACAAGGAGTTTTCCCTTGCACGGGCTGAGCCCGCAGCACCAGCCCCGGCCCCGATCGGGTGTTGGTGGCCGGGCTGGTGGCCAAGCACCTGTCGCCCCCGTTTGCCCACAGTCCTGCGCTGCTGAGGGGTGCCCAGAGCTGCCACCCCTGGGACAGACTCCCCCCACTTGCCCCAAATCCCAACAGCCAGGAGCAATGGGGTGCAGGACCACCCCAAATTGGAAGCAAAATAAAGTACCCTTGGGTGCTGGCTCCGACCTCACGAGCTGGGCCGGGGCGGCGCAGGCAGCACCCCGGGGTGCTGGTGGCACTTGTGGGTGCTCAGCACCCCCTGAACCTGCTCAACCCCTCCAGAACCACAAGCAACAGGAAAGGGGTGCACAGAACAACCCCCCCTTTTCCCTCCCTCCCCTGTCCCGAGCCACGCTGCAACATCCAAACACGCAAGCACACGCATGTAAATACGAACACGCGTGTAAAAAAGCACGCGTGTGCCAATGTGCACGCCCGCTCTGAGGGGCTCAGCCGCCTTACCGTGCTCTTCCTGGCCACCATCTTATCCAGTTTCTTGGCAATGCGGACCAGCTCCTCAGCGGGCCCCATGCCGGCGGCTCCCGGCTTGCCGGGCTTCGTCGGCCGCCGGAGCAGAGCGGAGGCAGCAGCAGGCAGAGCTCGGCGCT
>NW_020799131.1:195463-212694 GCF_003259725.1 Athene cunicularia
TTTTGAGGGGCAGCGGCGGGGGGATCTCCTCGCTGTGGGCCCGGCGGGGCGCGGGGCGCGAGGGCACCAGGATGCTCTCGTAGGTCTTGTTGGTGATGTCCATCCCCATGCAGCTCCAGCGGGTCTGGGGGCAGGCGGGGGGGGGGCTGGCGGCCAGTGGCGACGTGCCCTTGAAGGAGCGCTGGAGGGGGCTCACCTGGGGGAAGAAACCTGGCTCCAGGGCTGCCCCTGCTGCTGTCAGCCCCCCCCAATAGGGTCTGCACCCCCCCAGCGCCCTTGCTGGGGACATGAGGTCCCCCCACTTGCCACCATCCCACAGGCACCTTCTCCTCCAGCTCGTCCTCGCTGTCGTAGGGGAACTCCTGGGGGGGGTCCCAGTCGTAGTCGACGTGGATCTGCAGGGAGAGCTTCCCTGCCTGTGCCTGCTCCAGCTGCCAGACAGGGCAGGTCAGGGGGGTCTCAGCACCGGGGAATAAGTTCTGACAGCCCCCCACTTCTATGCTAGCCCTCCCCCAGTGCTTCAGTCCCCTCACCCCAGCCTGAGCATCTCCCCCATCCCTCCATCCCACCTACCAGCTCTTCACACTCGGTGTGCTTGAGCCTCCTCGCCACATCCAAAGCCGTCTCGCCCGCCGCATTCACTGCCCGAGGGACAAAAGGGGCCAGATCCAGGTTACGGCCTCGCCGCTCTTCTCCTACCAGAGAGCCCCAAAATCCCCCACCCCAGCCCCATACCTGTGGTGAAGGCGGCTTTTCCCTTCAGGAGCAGCTTGAGGCAGTTGGGCTTGTTGTAGAGCGCGCCGTAGTGCAACGCCGTGTTCCCGTCCTGCGTTACCCGGTCCAGTGTCCCCCTGCACAGGGTCAGTGGCAAGAAATTCAAGGCTCAAGAGCCCATGAGCATCAGTCTCCCGCGTTTGTGCAACCTCCTCCCTGTAGGGGAGCGGGCAGGGGACACTTCGAGCACCTGGGGACGCACCCGTTCTGGATGATGAAGTCCACCAGAGGAAGGGATGATCTGTCGGCGTGGCGCACGGCCATGTGCAACGCCAGCTCACCTGGGTCCTGCCAAGAGATGGAAGGGAGAGGAGAGCTGGACCCAAGGATGTTTCATCTTCTCCAACATGAAGGGAAGAGAGCTGGGCCTGAGGATGCTCATCTTTCCAAGGGCACATCCCCACCCAAAGGCCAGGAAAACCCTGAGCATGGGCACCCAGAGGGGGGAAAAAAATTTCCATTTACGCTGCTCAGCAGAAAGAGTGGGGTGGCCGTGGCAGCATGGGGCTCACCTGGCCCTCGGGGCTGGGCAGGGGCTTGGCCAGATCGTGGCCCTCGGCAAAGGCTTGGAGCAGGGCCAGGAGGTCACGGGCGCGAATGGCTTCCCAGAGGCGGTAGGGATCGTCGCGGCCACTTTTCTGCACATAGCGCCGCTCCATGTACTTGGCCATGATGTACTCCTTGCGGGCGGCCCTGTGGGAAGGGACAGGCATGCAGACCAGACCCCCCCCTTATCCCCACCGCAGCTGGAGGCACCCTGGGCTCCTGTCTCCTCCTGAAGCCTCAGGATCAGGGGGAAGCCTTAAAAAAAGGTGCAGATCTCCACCAAAATCCCGGCAGTGACAGTAGGATCCCCCGTCTCCCATTCCCAGGCTGTCTCAGAGCTGATGGGCAGCAGCACAGGGACGAGGGCAGACCATGCACTGTGCATTCTTCCTCCTCCTCCTCCTCCCAGCTCACCCCGAGCCCCCTGGCCAGTGGCCGACTCACATATCGCTGCTGGCCGAGGGCTTGGGGCAGTCCTGCGCGGGCAGCGTGGCCTCCATGATCTCGTTAAAGCGGGTGTTTCCGACGCTGACGGCCAGCTGTGGTGAGAGAGGGATGGGGGAGATGAGCCCTGCCGGCCACACTCACCCTGCCCCTGTCAGATCCCCATCCCCATCCTGGATGCAGAGGGAAGGAATCCACTGGACCCCCCAGGACCTTCCCAGAGCAGCATGTCCCCCAGGGATGATACGTTTTTCATGGCAGGGGAAATCTGTTTTAAAAGGGAGCAAATCCTGAGGGGCTGCCAGCATCCCCCTTCCCCGTGTTTAGCAAGAGGCTTTGCAGAGCCCCCAGACCACCGCACTGGGGGCTGCTAACTGCCACTAGGGAAACTGAGGCAAGTTTGCGAGCACTGGAGCAAACTGGGCACAGGTGGGATGACAGAATCATCACGGAATCATTCAGATTGGAAAAGCCCCTTGGGTTCAGCGAGTCCAACCCTCAGCCCGACTCTACAATGTTCTCCCCTACCCCACATCCCCCAACAGCTCATTCAAACGACCCTTAAACACCCCCAGGGATGGGGACTCCCCCCTCCCTGGGCAGCCTCCTCCAGGGATGGAGCAGGAGGGATGAATGCTGTGTCCCAGGAAGTCTGGGAGATGCAGAGGGTGATCTCCAAGCTCGAGGAGCAGCTTACCAGCAGCTCAGAGGTGCTGAGGACATCCAGGGTGAGGGACTGGATGCGTGAGTAATGCACACCCAGCTCGCGATGGATGCCGGAGCACTCGATGCACGTCAGGATGCCCAGATTAGTGGAGAGCCACGTGGGGTCTGCAGGGAGGAGCAGCGTGGGGCTCAGCATCACCACCCAGCCCGGGGTACCCAACCCACACCCGGAGGGGACACAAGCTGATCCCTGACCTACCCGGGGCCCCGCAGTCACAGCACTGTTTGTTTCCTGGCATGTTCTTCACCTCGCTGATGACCAGCTTGGTGAGCTCCTGCACGCCGCCGTCCGCCCCGCTGCCCGCCGCCGCCCCGCCACCGTTGGGCTCCCCCTTGAAGGCATTGCTCAGGGCTTCATCCTTGCTGTTCTGCAGCACCGAGACCCACCTGGGCAGGAGGGAGCCTTGTCAAGAGGAGGAGGCAGAGGAGGAGGATGGGGAAGGCAGAGCAGGATCTGGCACCTCAAGGAGTGGGGATGGGCTGTAGCACTTACACAACGCACTCCTGCTCATCCTCCGCTTGGAAGTGATACGTCCTGTTGTCTGCAGGGATGGGGAGATGGGGGAGAAGGTGAATAGAGGGGTTTGGGGATACCCAAGACCACAGGAAGGTGCTGAAACTACTCCAAAGAGGCTGCTTTAAAATAAAATCAAATCACTACACGTCACTCATCCATCACCCGAGCCCCGTTGCAACCTCTTTTTGTCTTGAGCTTGCTAGATCTCCTTGGAGAGGTTGGTCCTTCCTCCACAACGGCAGCTGGGGAGATGCCCAGAGCTGGATTAAAAGGGCAAAGGGTGCCCAGGTGCTGTGGCAGGGCTGGCAGAGGGCAGACGGCCTCTGGGAAAACCTGCTCAGGATGTTCTCCTCCAAAAAGGGAGCTGCCATCTGCAGCTTGGCCACCTCTGGGTCAAACACACCCACCCCAGCTCCGGTATCCCGCTCCGGGCACTCACGCGTCACCAGGTCAAAGCATTTCTTCTCCTCGGCGTGGGGTCGCACTTGGCAGGTGAGGAGGTTCAGCTTGACGGGGGGACGGTTTATCTGCCAGGTGCGAGGACAAGAGGCAGGTTAAAGGACTGGGAAAGGGGTGTGATGGAATCATAGAATCATCTGGGTTGGAAAACACCTTGTAGATCCTCCAGTCCAACCATGACCCTCACCCTGACCGTTCCCAACTCCCCCAGGTCCCTCAGCGATGGCTCAGCCCGACTCTTCAACCCCTCCAGGGATCCCGGGGACTCCCCCCCTGCCCTGGGCAGCCCATTCCAACGCCCAACAGCCCCTTCTGCACAGAAATCCTTCCTCAGAGCCAGCCTGACCCTGCCCTGGGCAGCTTGAGGCCATTCCCTCGGGGCCTGGCGCTGGGGCCTTGGCTCCAGAGACTCATCCCCCCTCTCTGCCCCCTCCTGGCAGGGAGTTGCAGAGGGCCAGGAGGTCTCCCCTCAGCCTCCTCTTCTCCAGACTGAACCCCCCCAGTTCCCCCAGCCGCTCCCCAGCAGACCTGTGCTCCAGACCCTGCCCCAGCTCCGTTGCCCTTCTCTGGACACGCTCGAGTCATTCAATGGCCTTTTTGGGGTGAGGGGCCCAAAACTGAACCCACTCAGCGAGGGGCGGCCTCCCCAGTGCCGAGCCCAGGGCTCAGATCCCTTCCCTGTCCCTGCTGGCCACGCCAGTGCTGACACAAGCCAGGATGCCATTGGCCTTCTTGCCCACCTGGGCACACTGCTGGCTCCTGTTCCGCTGGCATCACCAAGCAACAGCAACTCTGGTGGGACAACAACTACTCCCAGAGGGTCCATCCTGGAATAACCACGTGAACGGGACCCTCTCTGACCCTTTGCAGCACGGATAGGACGCGGAGATGTCCCTGAGCTGCCATCTCTGGCCCCGCTGCAGTTCTCAGCCTCCACCACCAAGGGGCAGCACCTCCCCTCCCAAACCACCCCAGCCCCTTTGGCCTTGTCTGGCACCTCAATGCCCACCTCTCTGCCCCAGCCAAACCCACCATCCCCTCCCATTGACACCTATCAAACATGAGGGACCCCCACTCCATACATCCAGTCCCAGCTCATACTAAATTTTATGCCAGGCAAATCTGTGAGCAGTTTGGGCAAAACTAAACCTGAAATCCAACGGGTACCAAGGCTCAAAGGGTGACTTCAAGGGGCAAGACTGCAGCCCCCCCGGCTCCTCACCGTGCTGTGGGAGATGGTCAGGCAGCCGTACTTCACGCCGCACTTCCTCTTCTGCCACACTTTGCGGATCCTGAGGAGGAAGAGGAGGACTCAGGACACATTGCACAGCCCTGACCACCCACATCATCTGCCGCCTAAACCACTCCGAGCAGCCCTCAGCAGAGGCCTGGTGGCTGTCTGGACGTGTGGTTCTGCTTCCTGTAACCCACAGAGCACAAATCGTCCCACTGAGCGGCCTGGCCACAGGCCATGCTGGCCAACAGCATCACAGATCTGGTAGCCCCAGTTCAGCAAATCACATAACCATCCACTTAAAACCTGGTGCCCATTACCCCGAAGTCCACTAAAAGGTGGAGATCTCCTCCTTGCAGCTCTAAGGGTTTTATTTTTCACCCTAGACGATCCCACCAGGATGCTTTCTCCCTCCATGCCCAAGAAACAAGGAATTCCTTCCCCTCCCACCAGCCACACTGCACACAGCTCTTCAGGCTGAACTAAGCACTAGGTGGCTGTTCCTGAAGACCCACATCTGAGGATGCTACACCCACACCACACCAGCCACTGTGCCCAGCCCAGGAAAAGCACCCCAGGCATCAGAACCTGCCAGGGGCATTCAGATAAGAAAGGGGCTGAAGACACCAGCGCATCATGGGGGAAGGTCACCTGCACCACCTTTAAACCTCCTCCCTCCCCAACTGCAGTTGGAGACCCACCAACCCCTGACCACCAGCTCTCAGGTCTCCTCCAGCCTGGGGAAAAAAAAAAAAACAACCAACATTCCCCAAGCGTTGATGGATGCTTAAGACCAGATGGGGCCAATTGCACCCAAAGACCTGTCAAACAGCAAACAACAAACCAAAAAACTCACCCAAACAGTTCCACCTCGGGATGTCCCAGCCCTAGGGCTCCCCCCAGGCATGGTGCTCTCCCAGCCCAAAGCAACACTGGGACAGAGCCGGGAGCTCTCTGGACAAATAACACCCATCCTCACCCATCGCTTTTCTTGTACAGAAATCCCGACTTCTCCGTCCCATACTGCTTGTTCCCTTGGTGCTGGTGGATGCTGTAGCCGCTGCCAGAGTTCTTCCTGCTCAGGTTTTCCTGAGCTCGCCCGGGGGGGGGGGAAAAAAAAACATTTAAAAAGGAAAGCAAGAGGTGCAGAGGTGGCTGCTACCCCCATCCTTAGGTGGGTGCAGTGTCCGTCAGGATGCCAGAGACCCCCATCCCCTCCCAGACTCTGAGTATCACCCAAATCTCCTGCTCTGCTCCCATGGATGTCCCCTTTGGTCCCCACCTCCCATTTCCCCACTACTCCCCATGCCCAACTAACCCCGGGGCACTCACCCCTCCTTAGCACCCAGCAGCCTCCCGACCCTCCTTCCCGGCTCCCCCCTGCCCACCCCAGGCTCTCACCTCCTTGCTCTCCAGCTGCAGGATGCTGCGGAGGGAATCACGGGTCTGCGTGAGCTGCTTCACCTCCTCCTCTTGCGCTTGGTGGAGCTGGAAAGGGAGGCAGCTGCCCTCACTGCACTGAATGCGGGCGTTCTCAGGGGCTGGCACCTCGGGGGACACGTCCGAGCGACGCTGGATGGAGGCGGGGGGGGCCTTACCGCATGGAGGGACACAGCAAGCTTCTCAATGAAGGGGTAGAGGTTCTGGGCAGCCTTCCAGCCGTCTTGGAAGAAACTGGGCATTTATTTAATGTGATTAAGATGCAGATGGGGAGGATAGAAGGAAAAAAAAAAAAGAGAGGTTTTTTTAGAGAAAATGTGGCAGGAGACCATAGCAACCCCCCTGGGAAGCTGCTCTTGCTCTTGATGCTTCTGGGACCTGGAGAGATCCCACCAAAGGCCAAGCCCAGCCCATGGGGTCTGGATACCCCAAATATTTGGGGTGTTTGGGATGCAGGATTGGCCTCTTGTTCGATGCAAGCTCATCCCATTATGGACCAGCCCTTTTGGAGGCCAGATCCTGGTGGGTCTCTGGGTCTCAGCCACACTCAGTACCATGTTCTTAGCAAACATGACTGTCCCCTCCCTGCCTCAGTTTCCCCACTTGAGAGCTGGAGAAGATGACACGACACCCACATCCTGCTACTCCAGCCTCATGGAGCAACGGGAAAGGCGAGGGGATGTTAATCCTTGCTCTGAACGCCCTTGTTATGAGCCCCACGGCTAACAGCGGAGCTGCTCGGCTGAACTCATCCCTGGAAATCTATCCAGAAACCAAATCATCGGATATATCCCGAGCCAACCCCCTTCCCCCAGCCCCCACGGACACGTTTACAGCTCCTCAAGCCAACAAAGCACGTTTCAACTCCTCAGCTATGACCAGAGAGTGACAGGCTCTGCCCAGCACCGTCACCAACAGCTTTATGGAGCTGGGATGGGAAATGGTGCCCCCAGACCCTCATGGGATGTCCCAGGGGTGACAACAGACCCCGGGGATGAACCACCTTGACCCAGGTGGCACCTACTTGTGCTGAGCGTGGAAAAACTTGATGAGGCTCTGCAGGAAATCTGGTCCCTGCTTCATCTGAGACTCGCTGGCTTTGAGCAGATACTGGAGGAGGAGAAGACACCCAGTTAGGTGATGGAGATGAGGCCCGGATGAAAATACCCTGGAGGAAAAAGCAAGATCCTGCCCGGCCCTCGCCTCCCTTCCCGGCATGGGGAGGAGGGTTAAAACACTGGCTGGGTTTCAAGAAGTCGAGTCACGACGTTGGATTTGAAAGCAGCTCACTGGGGACCACCCTCAGAAAACCTGGCTCTGGAAGTCCTCCAAGCCCTGAAAAGTTCAAGGACCAAGGCAGGCCCCCGGGGTTTCCAGTCGAGCATGCTTCTCCCGCTGCTCATTACTTCTGGAGTTAATAAATAACCAAAACCCAAGGCAGCTTGCAAAGAAAAAAAAAAATAGCCCAAATGTTTTTTAAGACATGACCCCTTTGCTCCCAAAAAATCAGCTTTCAAGCAGCGAGCGCCTGCGGCACATCAGCCCCGGAGGTCTGCCGTCCTCGCGGAGGTGTCCCGTGGGATGGGGAATTTCAGCTTTTTGCATCAAACCCATCCATCAGCTGCAGGCAGAAAAGGCAAGACCCAGAGTCTTGCTCACCCCAAGCAAAATAAGGGAGGGAAGAAATTTTCCCCCTGCAAGCTCCTCCCCGGCCTGCACAGCTGCTGGAGGATGGTTTCCAGCACTAGGCGAGGGGAGGGGAAGCAGCCCCGAGCTCCGAGGGCTTTCTGTGGTGGGGAAGCACCATGGCAGGATAGAGCCCCCAGGATGGAGCCTCCTGGTGCCCTGGGGCACTCTGGGCCCCGCTGCCCAGAGAGGGGTCACCTGGGCTGGGGAGGGATGTTAAACCGCTCCGTGTAAACTGGAGGTGCAAAGCCAACGTAGCACCCAAGCCAGAGCCCCAGGGTGCCTGGTGCCAGCTGCACCCCCTGAACAAAGTCCCAGCTGGAAAAGGCGACCCGTGCCCGGCTCCCACGGGACTTCCCTGCCCTGTTACCCACGTGCCAGGGTGACGGTGGCAGAGGAGGGTCACAGCCAGCGCTGGCTGAGACCCACGAGCACAGGGATGCTCCCAGCATCACCGAGGTACAAGTGCAGCTGCATCCACCCACCCCACGGCCGTGTAGTTGGGGAGTGTGAGGTGGCCCACACTGGGGAGATACAACCGCCCCACACATCACCCCTGGGGTGAAATCACATCGTGCCCCCACCCCAGGAAGCAGCAAACACCACCCGCTTATAAACCCACACACAACACACCCGCCCCAGCCCTGGCCAGCCCCCTAGAAGAGTTGCCCCCCACCATTTCCAGGCTGCCTCCCCAAGAAAGCAGCAGCAGCCTTTGTGCATGCCCGCACACACATGTGCCCGCTCACACGCAGCCGCTCTTTGCGGGGCTGCCGGCAGCGGCCCCTCCCCGGCCGGGCTGCAGCTCCACCGTTTCCATGTGCTGTTATTTATTTCACAGTGGTGCTATTCAAGGGAGTTGACTCATCTGGCCGGGTCCCAGCTCCCCGGCCCCATGCTCAGCCCCGGCCCCACTGCGGCAGGCACAGCCTCCTCCCTGCTTCTCCCACTGCTTGGCCCTTGGGGACATGGGAACCCCCTGGGACAACGCGCTGGGGACTCGCCCCCTGCTCAGTGTCACTCTCAAGAGGTTTAGGGGGCTGCTGGGGTGGCTGGAGCCAGGACACCTGGGTCCCTCCTCGCGGCGGGGGTCTGACACTGAGTCTCCATCCTTCACCTATTTCCATCTCACCTCCTGAGTACTGACCCCCAGGACCCTCAGGGATCTGGGGCTGCTCACGAGCCCCCCTAACCAAAACCAAGAGCAGTTTTAAGAATGGGGCAAAAGTGCAAAGCCAACCTCAGGGATATTATCCAAAAATCTCACTTTTTGCCCCAAATGCCAGCCTCTGGTTTTGCAGAGGAGGAGTAGGAGCAGGGCGGGGAGGATGTGGGTGCTGCAGGGTTACCCATGGGTGCCCTTCACAGCCACATCCCACCGGGACCCCACGATAGGGACAGGACAGGGATCCCTGAGCTGGGACCATGCAGGGACACAAGGGGATGGGGATGGCCGAGGGTCCCGCACTGCACCCACGCAGGGCTGCCTGGATGTGGGGATGAGGACAGGCTCCGACCTCCCCATGCTCTGAGCAGACAGGTCCCCTGTGTCCCTCCCAGGGCCAAATAGCCTCCGTCCCCCCACCCCGGCACAGCCCCTACCTCGCACATGTGGAGCTGGAAGAGCCGCCGTTCCTTCTGCATGTCCTCAGCGACCTCCGCTGCGGACGGCTCGGCCTGGATGACCCCCGCCAAGCGGGCTCGCTCCTTCTCCTTCTCCATCTTCCCCCTGCAGGACAGGATGGCGACAGGCTGGGGAGGGGGGGGACAGCCCTGACCCAAGGGGTGTCGTCCCATGGCAGGGAGCTGGGGGGGGCTATGGTGGGGATGGGATCAGGAGAAACATCTCCAGCCTCTGGAGCTGGGAAAGGCTGAAGCAGAGCCCTCCCGATGGCAAACCAGCATCAATGGGTGCTGGCTGCGGCCCCAGGACAAAACACCTTTGTGCAGAGTGGGATTAGGTGGATTTTGCTGGAGGCAGCAGGTTCCTTACACTTTGGTCTCATAATCCTTCCAGGCCTTTTCGATCTGCTTCTTGGAGTCCTGCAGCAAAAGGAGAGAGGCAATGACAGCCCTCAGGGAAAGCAAAAGACCCGACAGCACCAAAGCGGCTTTGCTCTGCACCACTGCACCCTGCCCTGCTCCCTGGGGACCACAGATGTCCCCACCGGGTCTTCACCCCTGTCACTCCCAACCCTCACTGCTGCCATCCAGCCCCAGGTCCTTGCTCCCTCCTTCTGGCCACAGGCACAAGCTGAGCCCACAGCAGGGGGTCTCGCTGCAATGTGTCCCCAAACTGGTGACCTGCAGCCCCAGAGCCTTGGGGACAGCGCTGGAGGGGACTCACCAGGCGCCCGTCCTTCAGCTGCCCCTTCAGCAGGCTGTCCAGGGGGAAGGAGACGATGTTATTCAGGTTTTGCACCTGCGAAGGGTAGAGACGGGGTTACCCGATGGGGGTGCCCACCCCGGGGCAGGCTGAGGAACCAGAGCCTCAGCTCCTTCCTGGCACTGGGAATGTGTGTCCCCCTCCCCAGGTCCATCGCTGCCCCGTGAAGGGTTAAAGAGGCTGGAAGTAGGGCCGGATCCAGGCACAGGGCAGGCTGGGGCTTGTTGGAGCTGGCTGCAAGATGTCTGACGTGGGGCCCTTCCCACAAACCACACTAGCGCCGCGGCTGCCAAAGCCAAAGCTGCTCCCCCCCCGCCACCCCGTCCCTGTCCCTGTCCCCCCACAGCCCAGCACCCGGTGATGGCACCGGCCCCCTCCATGGCCCCGGGATGCAAAGAACCCTGCCACGATGTTGAAGGGGCTTCCCAAAGCGTCCCCCTTTCCTGGGGTTTGGGGACAGCAGCGCAGCCACTGCCATCCCCACCAGGGCCGTGCAGGGGTCTGCGGTGGGGACGCACGAGCTTGCTCCGGTCCCGGCGTCCCTCTGTGTGCCCCACGGGGCAGCACCCCACTTCAGTGCTGTGAGAGCAGCTCCAGCGCCCACGCGGGACCTCCCCGCTGCACCCAGATTTCTTTTAAAGGCTCCCACGGGTGTTGGTCCCCAGAAGCACCCAGGGAGAAACCCAATGCTGGGGCAGAGGTCCAGCCCTGAATGTGAGGGGACAGGAACATCCCTTCCTGGGGGGGATGGGGGACCCCATTTTTGACAGCTCCAGGGGGACCTGACTTTTTGGATCTGGTTGAGGTCCCAGCACATAATCCCGCTCTGGGGAGAGCAGGGGGAACATGACAGCAGCGGTGGGGTGGAAGGTGGGGGGCCAGCACTGCCTTCACCCAGGAACTGGTCTGACTCCTCCACCGGGATGGATCCTGCAGAGCCCCCCCAGAGCACGGGGGTCCGGCCAGGCTGGGACAGCTGGGATGGGGAAAGGGAGGAGCGGGGAGGCCCGGACTGGGGTAACTGGGAGAGGAAGGCGCCAAAATCTGAAATTCTTGCTGGGGGAAGGGCGGCAGAAATAAATCTCCTCCTTAAGCAGAGCCAGCAGCCAAAAACACCCTTTGGGGAGGGATTCGAAAGGGACCAGAGAGGGGCCCAGCGAGAGGGGCCCAACAGCATGGGACCCCCCAAGGGCTTCACCGCTGGGCGTGCACAGACCCAGCTCCCTCCGGGAGCCGACTCCTCCGCCGGAGCCATTCCCGTGGTGGGGAAGGTGCTGCCGGTTCAGCTCGCAGCCGCCCCTGCCTGCCTCCCGCCCGGCCACAGCTCCCCAAGGCCCCGCTGCGCAGCTCGGCGTGGCTTTGATTTGCTTCTTGGCAAAGGAGATCAGAGATGCAATTGATGTGAGAAAAAAAAAATAGAAAGAAAGGGGAAAAAAGAAAATAGCAGCTCCAACCGCCCATCGAATCCCAGCACTGTGCTCCCAGCAGAGCTGGGAATGAGCTGTAAATCCAGCAACAGGGGTATCAGATGGCCTGGGAGCACCAGGAGTGTTTTCCTGAGCCCGGGATGGGAGCTGGGGATTGTTCCCTGTGGTAGAAGGCAGCTAAACTGGGAGGAGTGGGGCTGCACTGGGTGGTTTTTGCAAATCCAGATGGATCCCGGAGATTTCCCCTGGCTTAGCAATAGCCAGATGCAGAGAAGAGCCTGAGGCTGCACTGGAGACTCCATGAACCCCGCGATCCCCCCTGGGTGGTTAAATCCTCCCCCTGATCTCGGCAGCGTGCCAGGAGGACGCGGGGGCAGCTCACCAGGTTCTTGAAGAGCGCCGTGACCTCACGGGTGAAGACGGCCAGGTTGAGGAAGCCGGTGGAGAGCTCGTGGTTGTTCTGGGAGAGGTGGTTGTTGCCAAAGTTCTCCAGGGCTTCGCTGTACTGCTCCTCATTCTCCACGTGGGCTGTGCGGGGAGACACCGGTGAGGGACACCGGGCGGCCCTGCAGCACCCCATCCCCGGAGATGGTCACATCACGAGGTCCCACCAGCACCCAGAACCCATCTCCCCATCCCTCTGTAGCAAAGCTGGGTTGATCTTGCTGCAGGCACCCTAAACATCCTCCCCAAGGTTCTCAATTTCCCTTTTTACATCTTTTTAAGACAGTTTTTGGCACCCTATCACGTTGCCAGGCTGGCTGGCTGCAAGCACCCATGTCCCCCTCACTGACCAGCACCCACGGCCATCCCACTGTCCAGCAGCATCACCCCAAGCACAGATGTGACCAGCGTTGGTGGCAGATGGGACCATCACAGATCCCGGTGGCCCGATGATGCCCATCATCTTTCGAAGCACAACTCACTGAGCCCGGAGATGTGAATGGCTTTCACATATTTCCTGATCCTCTGGAGTATGGCTTGATCCCCATCCAGGCTCTGCGAAAGCGAAGAAAGAAAACAAACGGAGCTCGTTAGCCTTGCCAAGCGTGGCCGCCGCTCCCCCCAGCCCAGCTGGCCCTTGCAAAGGCGGCTGCTCTGCCATGCAGATGTGTGGGGCAGCAGCCAAGCTCCCAGGGCTGGGAGAGGATTTGGAGGCATCCCGGGGACGCCGGAGTCACAGCGTCCTGCCAGTCCCCTGCCAGGCCTGTGGTCCCCATGGCTTTGGCTCCCAGGCAGGGCTTTGGCTGCCCCCGGAGAGGCCGGGTTCGAGCAAGACAGTAGCAGGGGATGAGAGGCTTGGCCAGAACGCCCAGCGCCTCTTTGCATCCCAGCAGCTTCCAGCAACCATGGAAAATGCCTCCCTGGCCTGTTTCAACCAAGGAGGGGATGAAGCATCACGTAGCACGAATACACCAGCCTGTCCCCACCACCCCAGCGTGTGTCCCCACGGCTCGGGGCCAGGCACAGTGGGAGAGACCTGCAAGGGTGCCCACAGCAGAGCCAAAACCGGGACCCACCTCCCACTGATGCCCAAGAAGAACCTAAATCACATAAATCCCATAACCTGGAATGTGACTTTCCACAACCTCCCCAGCTCATGCAGGGTCTTGGCTGCAGCCCCCAACACCGTGAGCCTCCCCGCAGCCCCCGCCAGCTGCCTCCTGCCCTCACTTAGAGCACTCCCTGTCCCCAGCCGGGTCCCTCCGTCCTTGCTTCGCCCCTCCCTACCTGGGCAGCCTCCATCTGCGCCCACCAAGCACAAGGGCACGCTCAAACCCAACATCAACCTCCCCGTGGTGCTGCCCACAGAGCACCGTAGCCAAACACACGGCGGCCCCAGCCATCAGGAAAGGGTTAAGGTTGGCTTGGCTGCAGGTACCAGAGGCATGATAACAGGCTGGAAATATTTAGAGGGCGTGAACGGCAAGAAGGGCGAGGGATGAAACCGCGGAGGAATTACAATAAAGAGGCTCGCTCGCTCGCTCGCTCGCGCTCTTGCTGAAGGTTTTTGGGCTGATGTCAAGGCCGATTTCCTGACAGCGGGGTCAGCCTGGCTTCGGCGCCACTCTCCGAGGCCCTCCTCGTCGGACGGGATGCTGCGGATGAGCTTTGGCCAGGATGAGCCATCTGAGAGGGCACTGGGGCCAAGGCAGGAGCCAAACCCCCAGCCCAGAGGGGTCCTGCAATGCAACTAGAACGGTGGGGTGCCCCAAAGCCCCCCATGCCCCCTCTCTGCACAAAATCCTGGTGTGCCAGGCTCTCTGGAGCTGCAGGCTGGGGCAGCAGCATCCCCTGCCTTGGGGGGATGCCCAGGCTGGACACCTGGATGCTCCAGGCTTGTAAACTGGCATAGCCTCAGGAAGGGGAAACTGAGGCAGCATGAGATGCTCTGGATGCATCACCCTGCAAGCGGGGGAAGAAACTGCTCCGAGTGTCCAGGACGGGGCAGCTCAGCCTGGTGCCAGCTCAGGGCCAGTGCGGAGCAGGGACTGTGAACAATCTGGGGAAGGACACAGGGGCTTTGGGGAAGGGGTCCACGAGACAACCATGGAGGACATGGCAGGCAGAGCTGGGCCCTGGGTGGTAAATGCAAAGGAAATCACTGCATGGTGCTGCCCCAGCTGCAGGAATTGCTGGCGTCCCCAAGGTTATCAGGCCAGCTGCTGGGGACAGGCCTCCAGAGTGGGGGACAGTGATGTCTGGAGCCCCCCACAGCACCCATCACCCTCCAGCCCAGCTCAGGGTCGGGGGAAGCTGAGGATGCCAGCACAGCGGGGACGGGAGCACAAGGGACTCCCCATGGGGACGGAGCAAGGGACAGATCCGCACCTGCACCGCAGCCAGCCAGGCTCACAGCCTGGGGACCCCGCGCAGCCCCTGCCACCCCCCGCCCAGCCCTGGCGGGATGCTCAATGGGGGCCATTCTTCTGCCTCCCCACCGCCACCAGCTCGTGCCGCCCGGAGAAGGAGCTGCCGCGGGTGCCAGGGGCTGGGCTGGCGACGCTGCCGGCCCGGGAGCAGGATGCGGCGCTGCCCTGGGTGCAAAGGGCAGCTCACGGCAGGGACACGGTATTATTTACATGGTGACAGTGTGAGCTGGGAGCCTGGCTGCCAGCTCTGCCACTGAATGAGCTGGTGGCCTCTGCCATGTCACCCTGCCCCGGCCTGGAGGTGCCCGGTCCAGCTCCAACCACCAAGGCCTGGATCCAACCTTCCAGCCCACTCCAGAGACCTCAGGTTCTGCCTCCACAGCCCCCATGAGTGCTCCCCACAGCCTCCAGTGGGATGTGGGGGGCGCAGGGGCTCAGCGCCGTGCCCCCCATGGCATCCACAACAATGGTCACAACTCCCAGCTCAGTCACACTCACTGGAGTTTTACCCACAGAGACCCATGGCATTCCTGGGGGACCCTTCTCCCCCTCTCCCCGCCCCCCCTAACCACAGCCACTCCGAGCAGCCAAACAAAATTCCTGCTGCTTCCTCCTGCCTGGAGCTGCCTCCCCATTCCCGGCTGAGAGGCAGATCCGTGGCAGCAGCCAACACGTGCTGGCGGGGACCAGGATGCTCCATGGTGGGTCCCCAGAATTCCAGCCCAGGGACACCCACCCCACCGCCCCCCGGGATCCCGGCAGCCCCAACACCTGGGGCCCCACACTCCCCGCCAGCCCTGGCTCCCCTTCAAAGCCATTCCTTCGCTAAGAGGAGTTGGCAAAAGCCACGGGACCAGCTGGAAACCGCCTTTATTCTAGGCGGGAGAAGGGGGACGGAGGCACCCCGCCACCTCCGCCCTTCCCGCAAACACTGTCGGGGATTTTGGCGGGGGGGGAAAGCTAAAAATACTACCCTGGCTTTAATCACAAGGGGACACACACACACACCCCCCAGGGCCACCACATCACATCACAGACTCGATAGCGGCCGGAGTCGTGGGACTGATGCTCTGCCCGGCCCCGGGGGGATGCTCTGGCTCGTGGGGGTAGAGGGGCACCCTAAAACTTTTAAAAAGGAGAGTTTTGCCCATTTCTGCAGGTCTTGGCCCCGAAAAATCGCACGCAGCGCAACGGCGGGGGGGCTCGGGGCGACCCCCAGTAAATAGAAGCCTAAGGAAAGGAGGTGCCCCCCCGGGGTGGGCAATGGGTGCTGGACCAGCACCTATGGATGCCAGGGGCTGTCTTGGTGTGGGGAGCTCCCAAGCAGGGACACACACACACACACACACACACACACACACACACACACGGCCCTACTCACCTCCTCCAGAGCCCCCACCGCCCCCCGGCACTTCTGCATCTTGGAGGCGAAGGCGGCGGCGACCGGGGAGCTGAGATCCTCGCCGGTCACGGCCAGGAACTCGGCCACGCTTGGCAAGGCTAACGAGCTCCGTTTGTTTTCTTTCTTCGCTTTCGCAGAGCCTGGATGGGGATCAAGCCATACTCACTGAGGATCAGGAAATATGTGAAAGCCATTCACATCTCCGGGCTCAGTGAGTTGTGCTTCGAAAGATGATGGGCATCATCGGGCCACCGGGGTCTGTGATGGTCCCATCTGCCACCAACGCTGGTCACATCTGTGCTTGGGGTGATGCTGCTGGACAGTGGGATGGCCGTGGGTGCTGGTCAGTGAGGGGGACATGGGTGCTTGCAGCCAGCCAGCCTGGCAACGTGATAGGGTGCCAAAAACTGTCTTAAAAAGATGTAAAAAGGGAAATTGAGAACCTTGGGGAGGATGTTTAGGGTGCCTGCAGCAAGATCAACCCAGCTTTGCTACAGAGGGATGGGGAGATGGGTTCTGGGTGCTGGTGGGACCTCGTGATGTGACCATCTCCGGGGATGGGGTGCTGCAGGGCCGCCCGGTGTCCCTCACCGGTGTCTCCCCGCACAGCCCACGTGGAGAATGAGGAGCAGTACAGCGAAGCCCTGGAGAACTTTGGCAACAACCACCTCTCCCAGAACAACCACGAGCTCTCCACCGGCTTCCTCAACCTGGCCGTCTTCACCCGTGAGGTCACGGCGCTCTTCAAGAACCTGGTGAGCTGCCCCCGCGTCCTCCTGGCACGCTGCCGAGATCAGGGGGAGGATTTAACCACCCAGGGGGGATCGCGGGGTTCATGGAGTCTCCAGTGCAGCCTCAGGCTCTTCTCTGCATCTGGCTATTGCTAAGCCAGGGGAAATCTCCGGGATCCATCTGGATTTGCAAAAACCACCCAGTGCAGCCCCACTCCTCCCAGTTTAGCTGCCTTCTACCACAGGGAACAATCCCCAGCTCCCATCCCGGGCTCAGGAAAACACTCCTGGTGCTCCCAGGCCATCTGATACCCCTGTTGCTGGATTTACAGCTCATTCCCAGCTCTGCTGGGAGCACAGTGCTGGGATTCGATGGGCGGTTGGAGCTGCTATTTTCTTTTTTCCCCTTTCTTTCTATTTTTTTTTTCTCACATCAATTGCATCTCTGATCTCCTTTGCCAAGAAGCAAATCAAAGCCACGCCGAGCTGCGCAGCGGGGCCTTGGGGAGCCGTGGCCGGGCGGGAGGCAGGCAGGGGCGGCTGCGAGCTGAACCGGCAGCACCTTCCCCACCACGGGAATGGCTCC
>NW_020799131.1:212744-217102 GCF_003259725.1 Athene cunicularia
GGGGCTGGCGAGCACCCACCCAGAGGTGGGTGACAAGGCAGGGGTGGAGGGGCAGCACCGTTCTGTCCCGGCACTGTGGGAGATGGGGGGGCAGGAGGGGCCGGGAGTGGGGTCTCACCCGAAGCCCAGTTTAAGGCACACAAGTAGTGCAGGGATGGCCTGAGATTAAACCCAGCCCCCGCCGAGCACTGGTTTAACTGGAGGTCACCCCCACCCTGCCCTTTCTTGGAGCCAGAGGGGACAATCCCCTCTTGGGCCACCCCCGGAGCCCCCACCGGAGGGGACCTCTGCAGCCACCCGTCCCCTCACCTCGTCCCAGCCCTCACAGGCCGAGGAGCTGGAGTTTGGGTCCCATCCCCTGGTTATTTCCTCTTCCCATATGATGGGGGAGCCCGGACACCCCGCGGGCAGGCGCTGAGGCCGGGCACAGGCCGAGGGCATCCTGCCATGGGGATGGGGATGGTGACAAACTGGAAGGGAGGGGATAAAAATCCTCAGCTGTGCTCTGCGGGGCTGGTTTGCCATGAGAGAGGATGACATGGGTGTGAGGTTGCTTTGCAGACACCTCCCCACACCCCTCGCTCCTGCACCCCTTACCCAGGGTAGATCAGGGGGTGACAGACCCCTGTCCCCTTTACTGAACCTGGAGCGGAGCTCAGTAAAACTCAGGTTTGTGACTTACTGACTGACCGAGCCTTACTCTAACCCAGCAGAGCTGCCCACAGTCCGGCCTTGGGGTGCCCACCCCAATCTGGGGGGGCCCAGCACCTGTTGAGGTCCTGGGACATCTCCTTTGGCAGAGCTCTGGCAGACACAAGGTTAAGAGGCTGCAGCGCTGGCAGGACGGGAACAGGAGGAATCTGGGGATTCCCGATGGGTAAGAGCCCCCCCAGCAAACAGGCACCCCCAAAGCCTCTTTTGTGGGACATGAGGCGGGGAGCCTGGCCTCAGCAAAGCAGCCATAGGGACAAGCCAAGGCAGAGGCTCACAGCAGCGTGGGCCGGGCTTGAAGCCCCCCAGAAAACCCTGCAGCCCTCCCGCCAGCGCCGAGACCCCCCCAGACCCCCAGCTTCTCCCCGGTGTACCCCGAGGTCCCTCCAGGCGCGGGGCAGGGGACAGCCCCTTTGCTGGGGTGGCCCTGCCACCTCCTGGCCGGCCTGGGGACTGCGGGGGGGGGTGTGACATGCCTCAGGGACACCCCCCCAGCTGCTGCGGGACACGCAGCCCCACAGGGGATGGGGTCAGCACTGTGGCTACAGCACCCTGTGCCCCTCACCTGGCTTACCTGGCCCGGGGTTCTCCTCCTCCTCCTCTTCTTCCTCCTCTTCCTCTGCCCCACCAGACAAGAGATGCACCACCAACATGTGCCACCACCCCAGGTACCACCAACCATCACCAGGTACCACTAGACACCACTGGGTACCACCGACCATCACCAGGTACCCTGGACATCACTGGGTGCCACTGGCCATCACCATGGCATCAGCACTGGCACGTGGTGACTTGGCAGGGGCAGGTGACCTGAGGCAGCAACCTGAGGAAGGACCCTCCAAGGACACAGCCCCACCAGGGTCTCGCTCTGCAGCCTCCAAACCTGCCCTCAACTTTGGGTGCACAAGCCCGGCCCATACCAGGACCCGGCCCCCCAGCCCCAGGGCTTTTCCCACACCCCTGGTTCAGGGGGCTCAAGCTCAGGCAAAGGCTCATCCCAGGTGGATTTGGGCTGGAAATCACAGATCCACAGCAGGTCAGACCCCTTTCCCTCACTCCAACCACAGCTTCGTCTCCGCCCCCTTCTCCACCAGCTCCCCTGGAGCAGGCTAGCCAGTTAAAAGGCCTCAAAACACTGAAAATGGGAGTAAAACCAGCCCAACACTTCCCTCCTCCCAAACCACCCCAGCATTTTGCTTCTTAGAGGAAAACAGCCCCTTACAACTCCAAAGTTTTATTTCATCCCCTCCCAGGCAGAAAACATCAAGTGCCACAAGTTTTTCCACACTAAAACACATTCACCCGCACCACCTCCAAGCTAAACCGCAGAACCAACCCGAGGAAGGACAACTTAAATACACTCAAAAATCAAAACGCCAACCCGACCCTCGCCAGCGCCGTGCTGAAATGAGGGTCCTGTATAAATACAGTGCAATGATTACACACATTTTGCAATGACACAATTAAAAGCCGTATCCAGCCCTGCGTCCACAGGGGCTTGTCCCTGGCTGCTTCCCCAGCCCCTCTCTGCAGGTGACGGATGCTCCAGCCACCGGTTGACAGTATTCCTCCCAGTACACTCCAGTTTAGATACCCTCAGCACCAGTAGCTCCAAGAGGCTGGAGGGAGCTGGTATGGACCGTTTGAGAGGGGCTGCAGTCCCCTAGGAAATATAACTCCGTGTCCTGGCCACAGATTTGCCAGAGACGCTGATTTTGGAGGCTGTGGGTGCAGTGACCACACATCAGCTTCACCCTCTCTTCGCCAGGTGACTTCAGTGTTGCTGCCTGATTATTTTTTTAAGGATATTCCAGCCACACCAGGAGGGAAATGCTGCTCAAAATGACCTGTCATGACCCCAGAACCAGTCTAACTTGGGAGCAACTGGAGTGGTCCCAAAACATGACACACACACACACAGCATGGCCCATTCTGGGCAGAGGTTTCTCTGTCACCCAGGGGTGCCCCTAACCCACCCCGTGCACCCAAAGGCACCCCCAGTCCACCAGCAGCCCCTGAGGCGTTGGGGGTCAGTGAGGAGCATCAGCACTGGCACCCTTCAGTTTTACAGCCAGCACTGGGACGGGACCTGGCCAGATCCTTCCCGGGGGCTCACACCTCCCCGGGGTGCTCCCAGAGCCCAGCGTGGTGACAAACACAGCCCCCAGGGGACAACCAACCCAGGACAGCAAGAAGAGGCCACCCAAGGTGGCTACACAAGTCCCCCACCACCACCCTCAGAAAATCCAGCACTCCCCGACCCACCCCACACTCTCCAGCAGCCCCACAGAGACCTCACGTGCTCAGGACACAAGAGACCAGAGGAGACAAAAGCAATGGAGAACTGGGGGGAGGCTCAAATCTTCAGCAGGTCCCCCAAGTCGTATGCCTCAAAGAGGTCACTGACACCCTCACCCTCCAACCCCCAGAGATAGTCGTCCTGTTCCAGGGGGGGTGAGAAGGAGACGAAGGGTCCCGAGTCCAGGTGGGAGGGGGTGCAGGGCAGCTGGTCCTCCGTCTGCTGCAGGAGGTGGGGGGGGGGAGCCCAGGAGCCCGGCCTCCACCTCCAGCAGCGAGCTGGGCCCCCCTGGGACGGTGAGAGGCAGAGATGGGGATGAGGAGGGGGTTCCTGTGCCCCCCCAGCTCTGGGGGATGGTGTGGAGTGGCTGTGGGGCTGGCTGGGGGCTGTTTGGTGGGGAAGGGTGTCTGGCAGGGTCCCGTGGGGAGGGGGCGGCAGAGGGGACACCGTGGTCCTTGGTGGGGCTCTCCTCTGTGATCTCCTCCGGGCAGAGGTACACCTCGATGGGGCCATTGGTGCTCTTCAGGTGGAGCTGGAGGTTGTCCTGAGGGGGCAGAACAAGGCTCGGGGGGGCACCCAGAAGGGGTCCCCATATCCCATCCCACTGCCCCCAGCCTGTGGGGGGTGCAGACAGGGCATTGCAACCCCTAAAGGACCAATTCAGGGTCATGGAAACGCCCCCAAAGCACCCAGGGCTGCACCCTTGGGGTGCCCCAGATGAACCCATCAAGGACGTGGCAGATGCAGCAGCACCCGCAGCCCCGACCCTGCTGTAAGGGGGGGAAAACAGCTTCCATCCCCGACCCCAGCCCCACACGCACCTCGCTGAAATCAGGCACCTCCAGCTGCGTCTCCGGGGGAGCCTTCACAGCGATTACCGTCTGCTCCTGGAAGTCGCTGATGGAACGAAGGTCCTGGTAGGTGACGTACGCCAGCGTGGACGGGGACGAGGTATAGGAAAAAGAGGAGCTGCGAGCGGGACGGCTCAACCCCCCATCCCAGCCTCCGAACATCCCCCCCCAGCCTGGGGGAAGCCAGCTGGAGGGGAAGAGACTCAGAGGGGTCCCCAAGACCCTGTCCCCTGGTCCTCCCTCCCCACGTCCCCCAGTAAGGATATCTCTGGTTGGCTTCGTCGTCGGTCAGCTGCCGGAGCTGCAGGGCACAGTCCTGCAGGAGCTGGTCCAGCGTCCTCTCCGTCCTGGCCAGCTCGGCCAGCTCCCCCCGCAGCGCCTGCTGCTTCGCCGTCACTGCCACGTCCTCGAAGATCCCCGTCCCCCTGCCACGGAGAAGGCACCTGAGTGACAACACCCCCCCCATTACCCCGAGCCACCTGTCCCCCACCCTGCCC
>NW_020799131.1:217152-221543 GCF_003259725.1 Athene cunicularia
AGCACGTCCCGCATGGCGCCCAGGTCCCGGTGCCGGCTCAGCGTGGCTCTGACCGTGGCTCCCAGGGGAGCACACCCCACTTTGTGGGGAAGGGTTGGGCACCTTGGCTCTGTTCCCACCCGAGGGGGCCGGTGGGAGAGGTGCCGGGGGCTGTTTTCCGCCCCCCCAGGGAGCCAGGTTGGTCCCGAGCTCCTGTGGGAATCTGTTCCCTCCCTCCCTTCTCCCGAGCAGGTTTTCCCCAGCGAACACGCCTCCATCCCTGGCCCCCGCGCCCCCGGATCTGCCCCCGAGCTGCCGGCACCCCAACGGTTAATGCCGAGCGCGTGGGAAACACCTGCCCCGGATCAGACCCCACGCATCTGCCAGCACGATTTGGGACGAGGCGGGGGGCATTCTCCTGGCACCCAAACCCTTTGCTCCTCCGGACACCGATGGCTGTGGCCACCCGCTGATGGGGAGGGGGAGTGTGTGTGTGTGTCAGCTGCACCCCATCTGCCCAAGCAATGGGGAAACTGAGGCACAGAAGCAACCCACGGCAAGTCCTGGGGTCGCCGGACACTTCTGACACCACCCCCCCACCAGAGCCGACAGTCACCAAGGTGGTTTCCCTTCCCCATTTCCCCATGCACAGGAGGGGAGAAAGGGGGAGCCCCTGCTCCCCCACATGCAGTCTGGGGCAAACTCGGTGGGCTTGGGCAGGGACAAGACCCTGCAGTGCTGGGACACACCAGCAAGGGACAATGGACAAGGGGTTCCCTCCTGTGTCTCAGCTGCCAGCCCCCCCAGGCGGGCAGGATTAGACACACAGCAGCTGAGCAGTGCATGGCGAGGGGGCTCCCAGCACCCTGCCAGGGCTGGAGGGGTTGGGATGAACCAGAACAGATGGGGGGGCAGGGACCAAACCCCAAGACCCCCTCTAGAGCACAGCGGGACCCCCCCACGACATTCGCCCACCCCCAGCCACTGCTTCCCACGACATGGGGACACACCAGCGACACCCCGATGTGATGGTAAGGGTGGGAAAAGAGGCTCGACCCTTCCCCGGGCAAGGGCAGGAGCCTGCTGGTGGGGGGTAAGGCAGTGAGGGGGGGGGCAGGCCGGGCCCCCTGCCAGCTCTGCCTGCCAAGCAGCCCTCGGCCCAGCCCTGGCGCCAGGGGCTACACCCTGCGCCCAGCCCAAGCATCAGAGCAGCCCTCTCCCCCGGGGGGGCCGCGGCAGGCTCCTCCTGCCAACGCTTCCTTTCAACAGCACCCGCTGCCTTCTCCAGGCTTGCCCGGGCCTTGCCCAGCCCTTCTGGCCCCCCCCGGGGCGTGGGAACACACCGCCCGGGGATGGGCACCCAGAGCTGGTGGGGGACCACAGGGCACCCCAGGATCATGCCACCACACTGGGGATACTGCTCATGCCAAGGGGCTGCTGGATCAGGCCCCCCCGGTGCAGCTCCCCCCGCCTTTGGGATGGCTGAGGGCTACTGGGGCATGGAGGGGGGGACAAGAGGATGCAGAACCCCCAGGTTTGGGGGATCAGGGGTTTCTTAGCCCCAGCGTGTGCAGGGGAGGGAGGCTGACCCCAGCCCTGGTCCTGGGGTAGGGGAGCACCCTGCACTGGGGAGGACCCCCCACCCCGGGTACCACTGCCCATGCCAAGATGCAGCCAGCACCTCCATCCCCTCCAACAGCCCCATCCCAGCACGGATGGAGGGGGAAGGCCTGGCTGGAGACATTTCCTGACAGAGAGGAGCTGGAGGGTGTAAAAGAGCCAGGAAAAGCCCCTCTGAGGGTGACAGGACAGCCACCACCTTCCCACCCACCCCAACCCCTCCCAGCTTCCTGCACCCCCAAAACTCCTCCCTTCTGCCCACACAGAAAAACCCTTGAAGGGATCGAGAGTGAGATGGGGTCACCCAGGGTCACCCCAGCAGAATTCAGGATGCTGCTGAGTGGTTCTCCAGCCCAGCACCCACAGGGGCTGCCACCCTGGGTGCTCTTTGCAAGGGCGGCTCAGCCCTGACAGCTCACACCAAAACCCCGGCAGACTCGGAACATCCTTGTCCCGGCACGGAGGAGGGAGGGAGAGCCGGGAGCCCACAGTGGACACGTCGCTCTCTCCAGGGCTCCTTCACACCTCTGAGCACCTACAGAGATCCCATGGCCCTTACAGACACCTCGTAAGACCAGGAGCAGGGCAAATACTCAGGATGGGATTGGCACAGGCTAAAACCACTCAAAAATACACATTTATTCATGGGAGAAAATGCATTTACCTACCCCAGGACCCTCAAATCAAAGGCTAAGGGAAATGTGAGACTTTTCCGGACCATGAGACAACACATCCCACTTTCCTGCAGCCAGACGCAGGGTGATGGGCTCCCTCCAGCTGGACCAGGTGATGCCAGATCATTTATATGGCACAAATCCAGCAAGCAGGTGGGAGCGGCCACAATTGCCCTGCTCAGGAATTGGGAGGAAATATTCATTATCTGATTGCCCTGGATCTGCACACAAAGGTTGTGACCATAAATAGGGTGGAGGGGAGGGGGGAGCCCCAGTTGCCAGAGCTGTGAGTGTCACCAGGGGTTGGAAATGGAATCTCCAGCGCCGGGAACGGGATCATGGCGTTAGGGAATGGGATGGGGACAGATGGGAATGTCACTTGCAAGCCACCAAGGGGGATGCAGGAACACTTTATGTCCCCAAGCGTCACACAAGCCCCCCCCAATCCCGTTCAGGGGTCAGTTGTGGGCAGGAGCATCTCCTGCCATGGGTGATGATGATGATGCCAAAGAGACCATTAGCCCCAAACCAGCTCCACGGTGATGCATGGAAATGGGACTGTAAATCTGTGGGGTGTTTTTAGGGAAGGGGGTAGCGGTGTGGGTGTCTCCTTAAACAACAGCCCCCGGCAGTGCAGGATACAGCGTTTCACGCAGTTTGGAGACAAAGAGGCCAAGGAGGAGACAGGTGGTCCCAGACCCCCCCGGGACGGGACTCGCAATGGCATCAACCAGCCCCGCAGCCATGGCACAAAGCGGGGAGCAAAGACACCCCCTCTCCCCCAGCCACAGCGATGTCCCCAGCTGGCACTGAGCATCAGGGACCAAGGAAAGGGGGGAGGGAGGAATGAATAAATAAATCAATCAAGCCTTGAAAAAATTAAATCTAAGTTAGCGGGGTCTGGGATCCCTCCCAGGACCCGGGGAGAACAGAGGCTCACAGTGAGGGCTGGACGCACGCCCGGGCTGGGGCAGGCGGGAATTAAATGCCAGCTGCCAGCGGGGCCGACCGGCCGGGGGCTCGGCGGGGGCTCTCCGGGAGGGGAGATGGACTGGGCAGAGCCGCCCGTGCACCCCGATGCTGGGCACGGGGACAGCACCCGACCTGGGCCTCAGTTTCCCCGTTTAGGGGCAGCGCTGGGCTTTGCGCTTTGTTCGGTGACAGGGACACAGGCAGGGCCAGCAGCCCCCTCCCCGTGCCAGCACACATCGGGGTCCCTGCTGCAAAGCTTTGGGGTGTCCCACGGAGGATGGGGATTGCTTCAATTCATAACACCCCACCCCACCCAAAATTAAAAAAAAATAAATAAATTTAAAAAAAAAAAGGGCACTACAAGCCCTGCTGTAACCACAGGCAGGAACCAAGCTTGGGCAGCAACACTGAACCACCCTGGCCCCACGTCCCCCCACATCCCCGGGTCACCCCGGGGGTCACAGAGCCAGAGGGCAGGGACGGTGCCCCCCCCCGCAGCAGGCAGGAGCGCTGCCTGCACCCTGCCCTCGCTTCCGTAACGGGGACGGAGGTTTGCAAAGGGCCTCAGCTCCGCGGCCGGGCTTTAAGGCACAACCCGAACTGTTTGAAAACCAGAGAGAGGAGACAAAAAGGCCGAAAAAGGCTGAAAAGCGGAAGCCGGGAGCCAGCTTTATGGGCACGCAGGGGCAAAGGGAAGTTGAGAAACACATAAGCCATCTCACTGAGACTTCTGATTTCAAACCTTACCCTCCCCCACCCCCAAAAAAACCATCCCAGTGGGGTACAGACCCCAATATAAGCTGCGAAATGGGGATGGGGAGGGTGCTGTACACCCTGGGGTCACCCCACCCCGCACGGAGCCCCCCCCAGACCCCCGTCCCACCGAAGCGATGCCCGACGAGGGGATGGGGTGCAGACACCTTACCGGCAGCCGTCCCACCGAGGCCGAGTGGAGGGTCCTGAGTTGGGGGCCCTGGGGGGTGGCATGGAGACACCCCCCCCAGGGAGCCGGGACGCTGACAGCCGCCGGCGTGTAGACCTGGGTGAAGCAGCCGGCGGGTAACGGGGGGCTGCCCAGGCTGGAAGCCCCCCGCTCGCAGGAGCCCATCACCGACATCACCTTCTTCGGGTGGTGGTGGGGAGGAG
>NW_020799131.1:221593-223893 GCF_003259725.1 Athene cunicularia
TATGCAAATCAGGAGGCGTGGCCTCTTCGGGAAAACCTGCTCCGGGGAGGGGGGGCGCCTGGGATGGGAGGGGTGTCACTGGAATTAGGATCGGCGCTGGGATTTATTTTTTAATGAATTATTTATTTATTACAGGACACCACTCCCAATCTGGTGGGCTCCAGCCTGGGGGCTGGGACACCCCCCCCTTCTCCATCGCCCCCCCATTCCATCCTCATCGGGGGCGGGGGGGGAGTTTGCATCTGTTGTGGAGACAGAACATTTTGGGGTCCTACAGCCCTGGCAGCAAACCCACCCCCCCCAGTGACAGGCAGGGAGCGGGCAGGGGTCGGCTCTATCTGAGGGGCGGGCAGGGACCTCAGAAGGACTCGGCGTGGGCAGATTTGGCCCCTGGTTTGCTCACAGCAGTTCACCCAACCCACCACCCACTGTCCCCAGTCCCAGCCATCAGCCACCCACCCGGTCCTTGGGGTGCGCCAGGTCCTTCTGGCAAAGGGGAGGGAGAAAGAGAGGGTGACGGGCTCCCCGTGGGGCCCACGGGGGATTTCAGGGTGTGGCAGTGGCAGAAAGCACCGAGGCAATGGCAAATCCCTGAGCAAGGGCAACTCTGAGACTTACTGGGACCAGTAAAAGGCCACCACAAGCACTGAGCTGAGCCACAGTTTAATCCTGCTGAGGCCACTGAGCCACAGCAGTTGGTTCTTCTCCACCCTCAGGTTGCCCTCCATCCCCTGGTCCCTCTCCACCCATTCTTTCCTCCTCTACATCGATCTCCTCTCCAGCATAAGGCAACTTCGTGTCCAGGTCTGGGATGAGGATGTGCAGGTGCAGAGATGGACTTTCTTGCAAAGAAGTCAGACAGATGGATGGACACACACACACCAGACTCCAACTCAGCTTGAGGGGAGGGGACACCCAAAAATTTGCCAGGAGCCTCTGATCCAGGACAGACATTTGCCTCCCACCATGCAGGAGCTCTGAGGCAGAACAAAAAGCCTGGCAGACGTAAAGTCACCACGTCCATGTCCCTCTGCCAGGAGCACGGCTGAGCTTGGCAGCTCAACCCACCCAGACCTTCATCTTCCCCCCTGCGGGAAGAAGGCAACTGCTGTCTCCATTTCAGCGCACAAAGACAACACTGTGCCCAGCAGGGTGGATAAATTGGTGTCGCTTGGCTGCCTTGGGCTGGCTTCAGCTGGGTGACCCTTGGGACGGGGACACTGGGGTACGGGGAGGGTCTGAGTTCTGGGGGCTGGGGCTGGCAGGTTGTGCTCCCACCTCCTCCAGTTTGGACAAAGTGGAGATGATGTCCCCACACATCATCAGTGTGACCTCGCTGGGGTAAGGGCTGTCCAAGAAGCTGGTGTAGAAAAGCTTCTGCTGAATCGGCTCATGCTCCTGCACCAACTTGATGGCCCTCACCTCCTCGCCCACACCAGGAGGCACAGCCAAGGGAGGAGTTAGAATCCTCCCCCCCCTCCCAGTACCTAATACCTTCTCCAGGCTTCCCAGCCATGGCTTCCCACCGCAAAGTCCTCCCCCGGGCCAGAAGCCACAGGCTGAAATCCCCCTGTGTGTGACACCAACCCCTCCAGATGGGTGACAGCCACCAGCTTCCACCCCCAACCCGAAAGGGACGGCTCGCTCTGGAGAGGGTTCGCCTTGGCTGCGGAGAAACAGGCTGATTCCACCCCACGACCAAGTCAGAAAAGAGGATTTGCAGGAGGTCTTACATGTTGAGCTCCTCACGGAGCTGTTTGTACTCTCCCATCTCCCCCTTGGTGCTTTCCAAGAGGCGTTGGGGTTGGGGTGAGATCTCCTCCTGCCCAACTCGTGGGAGGCGAGGGGGTCCCGGGAGCTTCACGTGGAGCCCCCGTCCCCCAGCCCCTTTGGGCCGTGTCGGTTTTGCCCCCGTCTGGCTGAAAGAGTTAACACAGCGATGTGTCTGTGTCCTCCCCTGCACCCAAGGACCAACCCTTGTCATCAAACAAGCCAAGCCCAGAGTCCAGCATTGCGGAGATGGAAATCCCGGCTTTTAAATGCTGATGGTGGGTGCAAAGTGCACCTCCCTGCTACAACCAGCTTCAAACTGCTGAAAAATCTCCACTTCTAGCCTCCTCCCCCCCCTTCCCGTTAATGATTTTCGCAAGAAACATCCATTTTATCAAAATTCTCGTGGCTTTGGGCTCGGAAGGAAGAACCATGCAGCTCTTCTCCACCCAGGCCATCTCTGCAGGGGACCACGCACATGTGGCCCTTTCAGGGTGAGGGGGCTGCAGGGGGTCCCATGGCTCTGCCTG
>NW_020799131.1:245073-246806 GCF_003259725.1 Athene cunicularia
CTTTTCCCACTCACCTCAAATAAATCCCGTTGGCACATCAGCGCTGGCACAGCTGGAGGACCAGGCCACGGGGGGAGCACGGGGACGCTCACCCCTAACCCCCCCTCGGCTTTTCCTCACAAGTTAAAAGCCAGGGAAGGTGGCAAAAGCCTATTTTTAGCCACTAGTCCATCGGCTCCGTTGCCAGCCGGACACCTTCACCTTCCTCCCACCACAGCAGCCCCACGTCACCCTGTCCCACCCCACCCGTGGGTGCCAGTGGGGTCACCTGCTCTCAGGGAGCCCGGGGACATCAGCCTGGGAGGAGGGAGGGATGTTCCCAGGGGTTGGTGATCCCGTTGGACCGGCTGTTGATTTTCAGAGGCCCCACGCGCTGCTTTTCCCTGTGGAAATGCCCACAGACGAGGGGTGCTTGGTGGGTGCCAGCTGCACCCCGAGCTCACACTGGCCATCGCAGGGATGGGGGCTGAAACCGCTGCATGTAGGGGAAGATCTGCGTCTCCCAAGCCCCCTCCTGCCTTCCTCCTCCTCCTCCCATCTTGCAGCCCCTGCCCCAGCTCACCTGGAGGCTGCAGCACCCCGGGGACACCCCGATGCTGTGGGGTGAGCACCCACGCAGCCCACAGCAGCCAAGCCAGAGCCCAGTCCAGGGGATGGGAGGAGACAGAGCTACAGGTGGGGGGAATTTTAACCCCGGGGGAGAGCAGCCAGGCCTGACCCCCATTGCAGGCGGGCCAGGACCCTCCCCGGGGAGCAGGATCCGGCCCAGCTGTGCTGCAGCCACGGGGCTCTGCAGCTGAGCCGGCCGGCGGGTCGCATCTGCTCCGGGGCCAAAGGGAAACCGCAGCAGTAATCCAAGGGAAAAGGCATTTGTGCTCCCAACACCCCTTCCCCAGGGTGCTACCCCCCCCCTTCCTGCACCCTCCGTCAGCCCCGGGGGGGTGTCCAGGCCAGGCAGGGGGGTGCAGTATAGATGCCACCTGGGCTCAGAGCAGCACTAGAGCCAGGGCAGCTGCAGCCCAGAAACAACCCTTCCCTTGGGGGGGTATCCCGGGGGAGCAGCACCACCCCTTCCACCCCAAGAGAAGCTCAAATCCAGCCGTAGGGTACCAGGCAGCCTTTCTAAAATTTTTTCCTCCAAGGCAGAGTGGAAACCCCTGGAAAAAGCATCTTTTCCCCCCTCCCAGGGCTCCAGCTCCACCTCCAGATGGTCCCCGGGGCTCAGCAGCGTCTTCGCTCCTTCCATATCAGATAAGCAGAGCAGCACCCAAAATAGCTGGCAGACACCTCAGCCGGGAGACAAGCAGCCTAGGGTTAATTCCTCCCATACCTGAGCTGACATTTCAAAAGCTATTAAACAATTAATGAGATTCCTACCGTAACCCTAGAAGTTACAATCAGTTTGGGGGCTCCCACCCCCAGGGTGCTGCTTTCCCACCCATGGGTGCACCCCGGCTCCCTCCACCCCAGGGATGGAGGAAAAGAAGAAAACAAAAAAACCAAAGCCACATTCAAAACGACCTGTTTTTTTTTTATTATGTAAAAATGGTAACTTTTATAAAAAGTTTATAAAGCAAGTACAAGGCATGTTCGCAGAAATTCACCTTCCTGCACAAAAGGTACAAAACGTTATACTCTAGTATAGAGCTCCACAATACACGAGGCCGCGGCCCCAGAGAGTTTGGTTCATACTCGAGGATGTTCCCCCCCTCCCCAAAACCCCCTAATCCCCT
>NW_020799131.1:248093-250577 GCF_003259725.1 Athene cunicularia
TCTCATCACCCCAGTTTTAGGGCATCTCTTTGCGGGGGGAGGGGGGCTGTGGGGGTGTCTGTGTGTGGTCGAAATGGGGGTCTCATGCTTTTGGGGTGCGCGCCGCCGGCGGTTCTGGGGTTGGGGTGTCCTCGCGCTGCGGCTTGGGGTGGGGGGGACACACGGATTTCTTGGCACGGAGGAGGGAAAAGGGGGGGGAGGAAGGGAGCGCAAGTGCTCCGGCGTGCGATGATTTCATGGTGAAAAGGGCCCACACTGGGTGTTTTATTAAAAGAAAAACTAAAAAAAAAAAATTAAAATAAAAGAGGAGCAAGAGCTAGGCTTTACCCGGCTCAGCGAGACCCCCAAAACGATGCAGAGCTTCTCCATATCCCCTCGGGGGGGTTGTGACGGTGTCCCCCCACCCCTTACAGCTTGGCCGTCGCTCCCCGCAACCTTTCCCCCTTTCCCGGGGACGGGTCGTTAATCCCATGGGATTTGTCCACGCTGCAAATAACTGTGGAGGTCCCCGCGGCTTGCCACGCTTCGGGGGGGTGGGGGTGTTCATCAGCAGCTGCCCCCGCCCCCCCAAATCCACCCCTCGGGCTTGGGTTTGGTTTGATATATTTATTTTTTTTTTCCTTAAATAAGTCGGTACAGGTGGCAGGATGTGAAGGACGTAAAGCGGAGTGGAAAGGGCCGGATTCAGCCCGGCTGCTGCAGGGCAGGGAGGGCGAGCGTGGGGGTCCCGGTATTCCCGGGGGGACAGCGCCGGCATTTTTGGGGGGGAATTTCTTGTGTTTTGGAAGCCGGAGGCTTCCTGGAAGCGTTGGCTGCAGGGAAGGGATTTGGACGGGAGAGGGGAGGAACGGAGACGTGGCAGAGCGCCCAAGGCAGCTACAAAGGGAAGGGCTCTTCCCCAGGGGTCATCTGGATTCGCTTTCGGGGTAGGGCTGGGGTATAAATCCCGTCTCCCTGGGATCTTCGGAGACCCTCGGGATCTGTTGGGAGCTGGGGGGACCCGGCTGGCTGCGCTCCGGCTCAGCGCAACGTGGGAGCTGAGAGCGGCTGCTTTCATTCAACGAGATTTGGAGATGATTTGAGCCCAGCCTGGGCACCCCCACGGCGCGGCGCGGCAGCGACCCGAGGGGGTTTCGGTGCTGGAGGAGAAATCCAGATGGATGCTCAAGGGGAAAGAGGGATTCTGGCTTCTCAACCAGGCTCTGAAATCTCCTTCCCACCTCGTCCCCAGGGCCGTAGCCAGCGCAGGGAGGCTGCTCGGTGCCACGCTGGGCCGTGCCACGCGGTGAGGTTTGGTAGCCGTGCTCCGCCCCGGGGTGCCGGCTCTCCCTGCGCCCCTGTTCGCGCCAGGGCCGAGTGCTCCCGGATGGGCATCGGGTCCAGGACGGGCAGGAACGGGCAGGAACGGGCATCGCGGCCCCACGCCAGCTGTCAGTGACATGGAGGACGTGCCGAAAGGCCCCGGTGACGTTTCACAACCTCGGGCTCCCTTGGGGTCCCCGTGGCCGCAGTGACAGCCCTGTCCTGGGTGATGATGTCCCAGATTTTGGGGTGTTTGGGAATTGGAGCTGCCAGACTTGGATGGATGTCCATCAGTGACACAAGGCTGACAGCAGCGCCCCGGGAAGGAGCCCGGCCCCAGCCTTGCCCCGTGCCTCAGTTTACCCCTTTACCCACCCCAGGGGACACTGCGAGAGCCAGACAGCGCTGGAGGCTCTGGGCCGGGCCACGCACAGGGCTGGATGTGCAGGGAATTGGTGGGGGAAAACTGGGGGGGACCGAGGAGGGGCACTGCTGGGAGGGGGCACCCAAAATGAGGCAGTGACCCCCACTCCTTCCCGACCCCTGTCACTAGGAGACCGGATCTGGCCCCAGGGAATGTGCAGCTGTTTGTGCAGGGGATTAGTCCCGGGTCCCCCTCAGCACCGGTGCCTGAGGCAGGGACTGAGCATCCCATCCCGCAGTCACTTAGGGTGAGCCCGGCTGGACTGAGCCTGCAGGCAGCACCCAGCACTGCAGGCTAAAGGGCACTCCCTGCTGGTTATCATTAGGGGCCAGAGTGAACACAGGAAGGCATTACCTTGTTCCAGAGCACCCAGGGGAGGGAGAGGCACAACACACATCCCTCTGGAGAGGGCCCATGACCCCAGCCTTGGCCAGCTGCCCAGACTGAGCAGTAGCCAGCAGCTGTGCCTCGGTTTCCCCCGATTCCCTCCTCCCCTCCAAGCCCAGCCAGGAGCAGGGTCGTGGCTCCAGCTCCGTCCCCTGCAGCACCGGCAGGGCCAGAGCGAACAGCGGTTTCCTCCGGGGAAGCAAAGCTGCTTCTCCAGGGCAAACCCTGGGCCCCCCCAGCCCCCCGGAAAGGAGAGGCCAGGAGACTTGGAGCATCCCCGAGTGGTACCTGGCCACGGGGAGGGGCGGGTGGGAGCAGCAGGGCCGGGGGTCCCGCAGGCCTGGGGGGTGTCGGGCGGGCGGCAGCGGCCG
>NW_020799131.1:251666-253071 GCF_003259725.1 Athene cunicularia
GGGGGGTGTGGGGCCGGCAGTGGCATCTGGGCCTGGCTGCTGCCCCCACCTTGCCTGCCGCGCTGGAGACGTGGGGACAAGCCAGGGGGCACGAGGTGGCCGCTCAGGGTGTGAGGGGGCAGGTGACACCGGTGCCCTTCAGGCCACAGGAGCCCCCAGGCACCTTGTGCAGGTACTGCTGGTGGTGGTCCTCGGCGTAGTAGAAGTCACCGGCCGGCTCGATGACAGTGGTGACATCGCCACACCGCTGCTCCCTCAGCTCCTAGGATGGTCCCACAGTGGTGGTGGTGGCGGGGGGGAGCTGTGATGCCCCCCCCATCCCTCTGCCCCATGGCCTGGCATAGCCGGGGTAGGGCTTTGCCCCATGCTGGAGGTGGCTGGTGTCCCCAGGGGAGTCCTGCTGTTCCCAGGGGAGTCCCGGTGTCCCCAGGGGTGTCCCGGTGTCCCCACCTACCTGCTGGTACACCGCCCTGCTGCGGAGGGCAGCTGCCTGCTGCTGGGGGCCCAGCGTGTAGATGACAGAGCGGTACTGGGTGCCCAGGTCCTCCTGCTGCCGCATGCCTGGGGGGTAGCACCCAGGAGGGGGTTATGGGGCACCCGCTGTCCCAACTGGGCACAGTGCCGTGGGTGCCTCCTTCACCCATGGATGGGGAAACTGAGGCACGGGGAGGGGCAACTCATGGCTGCAGAACAGGCTGTGGGGTCCTGTTAAAGGGGTCAGTGAGGTAAGTCTCTGTGAGCCCCCCCCCTGCACCCCGCACCAAGGGATGGAGATGCCAAGGACCCCCCAGCTGGGGCCAGTTTGGGGTTAAGCCCCCCCAGACTGTCCCAGGGCTGCCCGGGGACCCGTGGCCACTGCTTGGCCCTGGCGGCTTGTCCCTACCTTGTGTGGGGTCGTGGTTCTCCCAGAAGACCTTGAGAAGTTCCTCGTAGCTGATCTTCCGGGGGTCGAAGATGACCCTCACCACCTCGGCGTGGCCCGTCAGCCCTGCGGCCAGAGCCAGCCCTGCAGCGCTACCAGGGGCAGCCCCTCACCGTGGCCTCCTGCCCCCCGGCCTCCCACCACCCCAGGATGTGGGGGGGGACACCATCAGCTGATACACCCTCCCACTGAGAGCTGAGGCCTGACAAACTTGTGAGACTTGTACAAAGCAGGAGTGTTGGCAGGGCTGCAGAGAGAGAGCTGGATATGGAGGGGCTGCAGCACCCGCTCACCCCCTGTGACCACCCCAGGACCCCCCCAGAAATCCTTTTTCGGTGCCTGGTGGGGATGGGATGCTCAAGCTCCCCCCTCCCAGCACTGGGATAAATCCCCGTCTGGAGACAGCAGCTGGGATATTTCCTGCAGACAGCTAATCCTCCCCAAAACGTCTCCCAGCTAAGCTGGGCAGCGTCTGTCCGGGGC
>NW_020799131.1:253121-254561 GCF_003259725.1 Athene cunicularia
GCCCCCCCCCCCCGAAAAGGGGCACAGAGGGTTTGGTGCTGAGCCCGGGGGGGTTACTGGGAAAACTGGGAACTGGGGAGGGGGGGGGCAGCTGAGCTTCCTGCCCCCGTGTCCCTGTCCCCCACCCCCTGCCCAGGGCAGCCCCCCCGCATGGCATGTGTACATATGTGTGCTGTGGGTACCCGTGAGTGCTGCAGGCCCCGGCACACGTGTGTGTGTGTGTGCACGTATGTGTATGGACATGTATGTGTACGTGTGAGCTGTATGTGTATACGTGTGCATGGATGTGTACGTATGTGTACGTATGTGAGGTGTATGTGTATGTATGTGTACATATGTGAGGTGTATGTGTACATATGTGTACGTATGAGGTGTATGTGTACATATGTGCATGTATACGTGTGTATGTGTATGTGCAAATGTACGTATGTGAGTTGTATGTGTATGTATGTGTATGTGTACGTATGTATGATGTGTGTGCATGTGTATGTACATGTACGTATGTGAGCTGTATGTGTGTGTATGTGTACACATGTGTACATGTATGTGTATGTATATGTACATATGTGAGCTGTATGTGTATGTATGTGCATGTATGTGTACAAATGACTACTGGTTGGACTGGATGATCTTCAAGGTCTTTTCCAACCTAGAAGATTCTGTGATTCTGTGAATGTGTACATATGTGTACATGTATGTATGTGTATGTACATATACATATGTGTATGTGTACATATGTAAGCCATATGTCCCTGTGCACACATGTATGTGTATGTATGCGTATGTATAATACGGGTGTGCTGCAGGCCCTGTCATGCGTGTATGTGTATGTACGAGCTGTATGACCCTGCGCATGCACATACATGTATGCATGTGAGCTGTATGGCCCTGTGCATGCGTGCATGTGTATGTATGTGTACATATGTGTGTGCTGCACGGCCCTGTGCATGTCCCCATGTGCCACCCCCAGCTGTACAGACCGTACCTGCCGTGTTTCTGCTGCACACACATGTACCATATGTACCGTATGTACCATATGTACAGTATGTACCATATGTACCGTATGTCCCACGTATACAGCATACGTGCCGTATGTACCGTATATATCATCTGTACTGCACATACCGTATGTACCGTATATACCATATGTACCGTATGTACCGTATGTACTGCACATTCCGTATATACCGTAATACCGTATATACTGCGTGTACCGTATATACCGTATGTACCGTATATACCGTATGTACCGTATATACCGTATATACCGTATGTACCGCATATTCCATATATACCGTAATACCGTATATTCTGCATGTACCGTATATACCATAATACCGTAATACCGTAATTACCGTAATACCGCATATACCGTATATACCGTACGCACCGCGCATGCCGTAGGTCCCGTGTAGGCGCGCTGCCCCCTGGCGGGCGGGA
>NW_020799131.1:256942-283531 GCF_003259725.1 Athene cunicularia
GGGGCTGGGGGCTGCTTGGTTGTGGGGGGACAGGGAGGTGCTGGAATAGCAGCTGAAGTGCGGTGAATTTGGGTGCATTCGAGTGGGGCTGGGAACACTGGTCCTGGAGGGGTTGAGCAGAGGGAAGTAAAAACCGGTACAATCTCATCTGCTCTATTTCTACAAAGCATTTTAGCATCAAAATAGTTGAAATGGCTGAAACTGCCTCAAATTCCAAACCTATGGTCCAGGCCTTCCAACCCTTCAGGTCAGGATTTGGTCCCAAACAGCAGCAGGTAAAGACCAGCAGAGGCCTCACAAACTCAGCACAGGTAATGCCCCCCCAACACCACCCAGAACCCCCCAAGATCATCAGGACAGACTGTGACCCCCAAGCTGCCCCCCATCCAGCTCTGCCAAGGACAGGAGAGGGGATACGAGTCCAGGACACCTCCAAATCCCCCCTCCAACCCACAGACCCCCAAGCCTGGATTCTCCCTCTCCAGGAGCAGGTGCTGCTGCCTTCAGAGATGCTGGAGCTGATGGGGTGGGAAGGGGGGACACAGACAGAGACAGTTTGGAGGAAGGGAGCACCCAAATGCCCCTTAATGAGCCTTCGTTAGTGAGGGGAGGAGAACCAGGACTGCCCCGGCTGCATTAACACCCTTCTCCCAGGGAGTTGGGAGCAGTGGGGAGGAATCAGCCCCCATCCCACCACCCAGCCCCTCCGCAGCCAGCACCACCAGCTTCCCACCTGGCTGCTCCTCACTGATGGGGGAAGAGACACGATGACAGCTCCAAGGTTTTTTTCAGCCAAACTTTGACCAGATGCTTTTGCAGTCCCGGTGTTCTCCTGGGCCACCGTTTCCAGTCACCTTTGGGATACACCCACAGACCTTGAGCCAAAGCCCAGAGCGGTCGTTCATGCCCCACATTCCTGGGGGCCACATTTTGGATGGAGGTTTCACCCACCGCAGCCCCCGGAGCAGGAGAAGGGCTGGATAAACCACTCCTGGAAGAGAGAGCACATCACTCCCCTAGCCCACGTGAGCCGGCCTTTTCCATGGCTCCAGATTTATCCATGTTTGTCCCAGCAAGATGCTTTTTGGGCTCTCAGGATTACAGCTCCCCAAGGACTAATCCAGGAACCTGCCCATCACCAAAGGCCGCAGCAGAGCTGATGTTTGCTCCCTCAGAGGATGCTATTTGCTGCTTTCCCTGCACAAAGCACAAGTAGACTCTGCTTTTCCCTGTGTCCTGCTCTCCCCTGCCAAGCACTCTGCCCAGAACCAGTGTCTCATCACTGAAGATTTGCTGCTGCCGCTGTCCCCCAAAGCTCGTGGCTGCCAGCATCTCTGCAGCCAGGCCATGAGGTGCTGAGCCCCGTGTCTTTCCTGGGATCCACTTGCAGCCTTGGCAGTACGAAGCCATGTTTCCTGCATCCTTGTCCTCCCATGGGCCCTGCGTAACCCAACCACCCACCACCCAGAGCAGTCTCTGCCCTCCGGAGAGCAGCAAAGGCAATGGAGATGCCGAGCCCCGGGACAGACGCCCTCACAGGCAACTTGCTCCTTTCTCAGCCCGGATCTGCTCATTCCCATCCCTGGCACCCAGAACTCGGGGAGGGCAGGACCAGGCATCACGCTCTATTCCTTCCCGGCCACCAAAACAAGTCCTGGATGAAGGAGCCAACAACGGCTGTTAAAACACCCTGCAAGCCCCTGGAAGAGGGTCTGGCTGGGGGACAGACTGTGTCTTGCTGCTTGGGTCCCCACCGGACACCGGCGGTGGGACGTGACCTGTGGGGCTGGGGCTGTCCCGAGGCATCCAGGAGGGGAAGGGTCCAGTTCATCAATAAAGGATCTAATCTCTAAACAAACATAGCCCTGGTGCTGTGTTGTGGGGGGATGGCACATCCCCCAAAATGGCTCTGGGAACAAGAGTAACTCCCCTGGGCTCTCAGCACCCCGGCACCCTGCTCATCTCCTGTGGCCCGAGGACATGGGTGCTGCCCCATACGCAGGGACCGGAGTCATGGCTGAGCCCATCACACCCCCCGGCTGGTCTCTCCCCCTCTCCCAGGGACCCACGGGGCACCAGAAGAGCTGCAGGTCCCCCAGGAGCTGCACACAACGGGGCTGTCCCAGCAACCAGACCTGCAGAGCCTCTGTGGCCTCATGGTGGGGTCCCTGCAGCCCCCCGCCCCCGGCTCCAGCCCCTGCTCTGGCAGTGCGGGTGCAGCACCCACCCTTCCCCGGGGGAGGGAGCCGGGCTCCAGCCGACACTCATTCGGTGTCACCCAAGCAGGAGCTGGATGCTCAGACACCCCCCCCCATCGCCGCTGGGCAGATTCGGGGGTCCCTGCAGGACCACACTCAGTGACTCGAGGCTGCGGAGGGAGGGCTGCAGCGATGGCACCGGGCTCCTCCGCTACTGCTCCCAACCTCTGCCCCAGCCCCAAGGATTCAAAAATGCTTATTTTAGAAGCGTCTTGTCCTTCCCTGAAAGCACAGCTGCCTCCCAGGCCTTGCGATAGCTCTGCAGCCCCAAAACGGCTCAGAGAGGCTGGGAGAGCATCGCGTGGGGGTGCAGAGGGGTGCACAACCACACACAGCCACGGACACTGAAACAGCGAGAGCAGCCCTTGGGTGCTCAGCCACAGCACAGAAACCAGCCCTCCCAAACCCCCCCAGCCTGGGTTCTGCTGCCTTCTGGGGCTCAGCTGAGCTGCGTTTCCTTCCAGGGGGTCGGGGTGTTTGCAAACAGTTTGGAAACCCCCCAATTAGCCCCTGCATTGACCCATTGTGCAAAGGCCAAGCTCAGGTTTATCCAACTCCAGGAAGAGAAGCAGCCAAAGGTTTTTTTCTGTCGGTGGTACCTGGTGAGCAGCCCCCCGGCTCCCACCGGCCCTTTGCATCCCAGCCCCTTCCCCCTGCTAGCGAGGGCCTTGGGGCAGGGGGAATTCACCTCCCTCTGAGCCAGGGAGAGCAGGTAAAAATCAGGCAGGGATCCTTTTCCTCATGCAGCTCAGGGAACTGTGCAAGTATTTTGCCTTTTTTTTTTTTTTCTTCCAAAGAAACAGCAGTAATAAATACCTTTTGCTCTTACCTGTGCCACGCTCACAGGGAAATGGCATTCAGTTGTAATTACGGAAGGGTTGGGGTTTCTTTGCCCGTATCCTGAAGACTGCCGCAGACGCACGCTGTCTGCAAAGCTTCCTCAGGTGCACCAGAAAGTTCCCATTTTTGTCCACATTTAGATTAGAACAGGCCCAGGCTCAGACTGAAGCAGTTCTCAGCTAGTCCTGCCCTCTGAGCATCCTTGGGAGGGTCAGAAGCAGCTGCCTCAAAATCACTCATCAAATACTCACTTTTTTCCCCACATCCAAGCTTCCCCTTTTCCCCAGGACTGTTTCTACTCACTGCAACGTTCACTTGGCTTCTTCCTTTAAAAAAACCCTCCTAATATTTAACCTTGGGCCCAAGTTTGGTGTCATCCTTTTTGTTCCCCTCCAGAAGCCCCACAGGTCTCCCAAACAGCAAAGGAGGAGCACAGCCAGCAGCAATGTACAAAACCAGCTATTTTTTCTCTCCCCTCTCCAGTTTGGGGGGAAAACAGGGCTGTTTCAGGTCCCTGCACACCTGCCCCCACACACAGCCCCGGAGGCAGCTGGTTTCCATGGAAGTGATGCCAAGGTTGAAGGCACTGCGGCATAAATCCTGTGGGGAACACAGGCATTAGGAGTGCGACGTCCCAGCAATTACCTGCTTTTCCTTAAAAGAAGGGGAAAAAAAAAAAAGAAAAAAAGAGTATTTTAGTTCTCGGGCAGCTCATGGGGAAATTTAAGCAGCTCATGACACCGGCATGTGGCCATCCCAGATTAGAGGACGTGGATAGAACCTGCAAATCAAGTTATTTTTTTCTTATGTAAAAATAATTGTAGGTACTACACCTGCATCTGAAGTATTGTGGTTTTCAAATCACAACTTCCCGTTCCTCTCACGTGTCTCCCCGGTCGTTGCTTGAAGACCAAAAGGGGAATCAAACTGGGTCTGACCAACAGTGAAGCTGAGCATGCAAACACCTGCCAGGCACGGCAAAAATAAAACCCACTCTCCAGCTTTTGTTGTTACTCCTGACTAGGATTCTTGCAAAAGACAAATTGTTTCATTTGGGCCTTTAATCAAGTCGAGGTTTCTGCCCTTATTTCCTCCAGCTTTGCACACAACGCAGGTTTTACACTCCCTCTGAAAATTCATCGGGACACCAGCAAGGAATTTGCACTTTCAGGCAGCTTGGAGGTGAACAGATAGGCCAATCAAAGAGGACAGAAATTCTTCCAGAGAAAACAAGTAAAATATCCCAATAAAACACCAATGGCCACACAACTGCTTCTGCTGCCAGCCCACACGCCTCCCCAGGAAGCAGCCCAGGTCCTCACCCAACCCAGACTGGGCTATTTGGAGCTGGGTTTTGTTTGTTTGCTTTTCAGAAGCAAAAACTAGTCAAAAAAAAAAAATAAAAAAAAAATCTACAGACTTTTTGGTGAGTGCATACAGGGTGCGTGAGCATTTTCTGCCCCGTGCAATGGGCAAGTGAGGCACGCCAGGCTCATTTTGCACTCAAGGTGAGAAGAGCAGAGGCAGCAGCTGGCTGGTTCCAGATGTTTTCCGACTGCAATTTAATAATCAAAAGCTTTTCAACAGCACAATTTTCCTTGACAACAAGCCATTAAGTATTGACAATTAAAGCACTGTTACTGGCTCAGACATTAGATTCATTTGTGGCTCTTTTATTCCCTCTGAACTGCCAAAACAAGAAAACCTGGATTTTTGATTTCTTGACCTCGAGCAATTTTCCCAGGGGAGGTGAGGGAGGGGCGAGCAGGTGTCTGCATTTCACACACCTGGAAGGAGCTGGATAATCCCCAATTTACCCAGAAAATGGGAACAAATCCTGAGCAGCAAGGCCAGGTGGGCACCACCCCTCTCCCCCATACCCCTGGATATCCCCATGTGCTGGGACCAAGCCCTGGTACTGTGCCCAGAGACAGGTCACACCACCCTCCTTCAAACCCAAGGAGAAACCAGATTTCACTCACTATTTTAAGGTATTAATACAACACTGACCCCCCGAGTTGCTGTGCAGAGGGGGCGCGTGTCCTCGCTACGCCACAGAGCGGGCAGGGCTGCAAAGGGAGCGGCAGACAACAGTGATGCTCAACAGGATCTCACGTTTATTATTGAGAAGTGATTAATGGTGAAAAGAAAGGCAACGCCCATTCCTCATTGGCTGAACAAGAAACTGAAGAAACATATTCACTACACATTTTACAATATTTTTTTTTTGTGTCCAAAATTCATTTTCCTGTAAACAAAACAAGTTTTTACCACTGTTCTTAGCTTTCAAAAATCAAATTAATCCAGACTTAATCTGTAAATCCGTATAATGCACAAGAACAGAACATTTCTTAGGACTCCTAGTACTTGACTTTTGAGTAACAAAGGGTCAGAGAAAAATGAACCACCTTTAAGACACCACCTCATGGACAATTTCTGTTCAAATCTTCTTCGGCCAAACCCCCAACTTCCTCGTAGAATTCCTCCTCTTCCAGGCCACGGGGGGGTGGGGGGAAAGAAAAAAAAAAAAGTTACTCCACTTTCTGTGGTGGATGTTACAACTCGGTGTTCCAAGTGCAAATGTCAAAACCAGGGGAAGGAGGCGCAAGGGGGTGGAAGGGAAGCGGGGGGTTTAAAAATTAGAGAAAAAAAAGGCATATGCCACTTACGGACTTAAAAATCCGAAAAAACATAGTAAAAAGACAAAAAACAAAGCGTATGCTCTGAAATCACAACCAAAGCCAAAAGAAAGGGGACAGTTTTTACCTATACTCTACCTAGAAGGGATTTTTTTTTGTTGTTTTTGTTTTTTTAAAGTCCTATGTCTTGTGAAATTCCAATACTTTTTTCTTTTTTAAACTGCAAGTTTGTAAGAGTCTTTTTGAAGTCAATGAAATTAAGAAAAAAAAGTCCTAATTCTCGGTGGGATGTTTTTGCTCTTTCTTTTTCGCTCTGAAAGATAGCTGGGATGCAATCTCTGCTGCAGTCTCTGTGGGAGGAATGGCCTTTTACTTGACACGGCCTTGGCGTTCCTGCAAAAGAAAAGAGAAGAACACGTTAGCAGAGAGCAGTTTTATTCATCGCTTTCGCCCATCAGCATTTCAGCACGTGGATCTGCGACAGAGGCCTGTCCCACGTGAGCAAAGTCTGAGAAAGAGCATTTCTGTTTGCAAAGGAGGTGCTGCAGCTGCGTACGGCGCGTGTGACGACGTATCACACCGCTTGGGTCTACCAGCTCATCATGTTTCCCCTTAAAGAGGGCTGTTGCTACCACAGCTCTGCTCCTCTTCCTCTCTTCTTGCTCACGGCAGCATCCTTCAGCAGAGTTAAGGGCTCTCCCCAGGACAGACACCACCAGGCTGCTCCAAGCTGGAAGTTTAACAGTATAAAGAGGAACAGTGGAAAAAAAAAACCTATAAAACAACACCCCCCAAAAAACAAACTGAGGAAGAATTTGTGAATAAAAGAGTGGGTCTAGGTTATGCTGAATTCTGCAGCTGCAGGCAGTGTGGGCTGAGAGCGGGGTGACAGAGCTCCCTGCTCCTGGACACGGACCCACAGCCATGGCCAGGCTGGGAACCAGCACCGGGGCAAAGCAGAGCTCTGGGCTGGAGAGGGCTTGGGCAACTTTGGAGCAGGACTTGGGAGCGCTGTGGGGATCAGGGAGCCCCCCTGCATCGTGGGGAAGAAAGAGGAAAATGAGGAAGGAACATCGGGGCTGGCAGCACAGCTCTGCCTGCGCCCAGCTGCTGCCAGAGCAGGGCAGGCTGGTGCCCCGGGCGCTGCACAGACCTGCACCTTCACATGAGCAGCTCACACCCAGGGAGTACTGACATCTGCCTTGGTCTGCAGGGCCTGAAATAGCCCGCAGCTACCAGCAGAACACCTCACTGATAACTCTGAAACCTACTGATGGCATCTCTCTCGAAAGCCAACAGGTTCACAGAGGTTTTGCACAGACTGCTGCTACCACCCCCTTGGTGTTCATCCCCATCTCTCCTCCAGCACCGAAGGAACACACTGTCCAGACAAACATTTACCCCAGGCTGAACAGGCAGCACAGCACCAAATATACCCAGGCATCAAGGGCTACTATATCCTCTCCTGTGCCAAGCACCACATTAAGCCCAAACCCAGCAGCTTTGCACACAAGTGGGTCTAGACCATCCCAAAGGGTTCAGAGATGCTGCCCAGCCTGTGTTCAAAGTGCCATTCCCAGATCATATGACACCACCTCAAAAATAAAACCCGTCAACAGATAAAGGGCTCTTGGCTGATGCTCCCCCCTGCCTCTCGGCTGCATCTTCTCCAAGAACAGTCCCTGTAGTCTCTTGTGTGAAGGGCACTATGGTGTTTTGGCTCTGTCTCCCATGCTCAGTGGTGGAGCAAGTGAATCGCTACCTAAGCCAGACCTAAGAGATGCCAAAAGCACATCGTGCCTCACAGCAAAGCAACCCCAGCAGTAGGTGCTCACCGGCAGAGCGAGGCAACATGGATTCTCCCTTGTGTTAACTTACATCATGTAGAGAAGGGACCCTCTCAGGGCTCTGAAACTGATAGCTCATTGTTTCAGCTCAGGATGCTTCCCTGCCAGTCTGCTGCTCTGCCTGGGCTGCGTCCCTCGTGTCCCACTTTCACCCTGCCCCACCTTAACTTGGTGATCAGAGGCACCTCCCCTTCCACCCCAGCAGCTCGCTGGCAACCTCTGCCAGAAGCATGTGGGTTGCCTGAAGAAACAACGTCCTCTGCCACCACCGCTAAATCCAGGGAGAGCTTGTCTCTGAGAAGCTTCCACCCTGAGCTAACAGCATGTAGAGTTATCTATTCTTAGAAACCTTCCCCAAAAGGGAGGCCACGCATCCAGCTTGAAACAATACCCCAGGCTTTGGCAGCCCCTCAGCCATATGCACACGGTGACCCAAGGAGGCTCCAAGCTCCAACTCCTCTGCATGAGCTGGATGGCAAAGCAAGCCCCATGTGATACCGTGCAGAGTGCCTTCTGGGGAGAGGGATAAGACAAAGGCACACCTTCTCTTCAAGAATATTTGCTCCACATAAGTCGACTTAATTCTTCTCTTATCCAGTCAGTCTGCCCAAATCTGTTGCAGGTGCTAATCGTTGCTAAAAAACACCATCGCACAACAGCAAAAATCCCCACCACGGTGGGAAGCAAAGCCAGCCTTGAACATGAAGCAAAACAAGCACTGCAGGGAAAGCCACAAACCAAGAGGAAGGTGCCAAGCTCTGTTCCTTCTCTGCTGCCTGGCTCAGCAGCCAGCACGTTACATTAAACAAGGACAGATGGCAACGTGACGCATTCCTTCGGGAAGAAGCTGCAACTGCCTGAGTTAATGTCTCTGTCTTTCCGAACAGAGACATGGGATAAGCAGCTGCCAGGTACAGTCACCCCCCTCTCCATCAGCAGTCAGGGCCAGTGTCCTGGGCTGGCTGCAGATGGTGGCCCAAGGTCCAGCTGAGTGTGCTGCCCCGTTCGCTGATAAGGTGGACCCCTCCCTGATAAGTCACTTCTCACAGTGAAGGAGAAGCCACTCCTGAGGCCAGCATACGGTTAACAAGGAGCAGACATAGGACCCAACCTCACTGAAAAAGTGACACCCCCTCCCTCCAAATCCCAGTGTGCCAGAACAGAAGGCACCACCATCAAAAGAAGCTGGAGCAGATGTCCCCACATCCCCAAGCTAAAGAGGGGACTGAAGTGAAAGTCAACTTCAGGGTGGATTATAGCCCCATTTTTCTCAACGCAGTCTTCTGTTTAAGACTTCTGCTACTCAACCTCAAAACACCAACACAGAATTACCACTCCCCTCCACCAGCGTTGCCAACAGTATCTGAAGGAGCTTGCCACAGAAAAATGCAGCATGACATCTAACCACGCCTGCCACGGGCTGTGCAGGGGTTGACTTCACCATTGCCCTCGGGTTCTCCTGCCCTGCACGAAGAGCAGGGCTTTAGGCACAGCCAAGCCTCTGCGCCCAGAGACGCGGAGGCAGCCAGCCAAGAGCTCTGCCCGGCCAAGCGGGTGCTGCCAAGGGCACTGTAGCAGGGCAGGCACAGCTCTAACTCTGCACTAATTTCTGTAATGCTTTTCTTGCTCTTCTCTAGAAGATTCACAGCCGCTGTCTTGCTTTCTCTTCCTAGGAAAGGGGGGTAGCCAGGGCTTGAAGGATTCTTTTTATACTACCTAATCTGCCAGCCCAACTGCAGCACATCCCAGGAACACATCTTGGTCTTTGGGGTGTTGTGGAGTAACAAGTGAGCCCCCACATCATAACAGAGTAGCAAACAGATCTACCAGAACACACAGCAAAAGGTCAGCAGTGTTGCAAAAGTTTGTCCTGGGCTCATCCTCCTCTGAAATCATGAGCTGTAGGATGGGGTAACCCACAGCCCACCCAGCTGTGGGATAGCTCAAGAGAAGGCAGAGCAACATCTGCATGCACACACTGGGCTTTGCTCTGGCACATAGTCCCCGGAGAGCAAAGAGATTCCACCAGAAAATGTTTTTGGTTGCTCTTTCATTACACCTGGGCCATGTCTTATTGATCCATGTGGAAGAAGCAAGAAAAAGACACCAGCTCAGACTCTCATCTCCATCTATCAAACCCCTCAGTGACCGGGGAGGAGGACAGGAGCACGGCAGCACTGAAATGACTGAAGTGCAGAGCGATACACCAGGGACCAGAAAGCCATTGCTGAAATCAAGTGCTGACACCCCCAGGTCCCCAGGAGCATGCTTCAGGGCTGGTGGTGTTTAGACGCACCAAGCTCAGACAAGGCAAGCGTGTGGAGGTAGGAGTCCTCTAATCACCCCACTGAAGCCCCTTCAGTCACATCACTGGGGGGCTGCAGCAGTATCACAAACCAGGTCCTGATAATAGCAACTAAACGAGCTGGTGGAGAAGGCTGATGAGAGATTATGTTATCTAGTCACACTATGGGGAGGCAGCAACAACAAAAGGCTCAAGAGTTTGTATCAAGAAATGATGACAATAGGTGATAATGCTGCACATTTGTTCAGAGGCTTTTACCTTGATTAACAACAAACATTCAACCTCAATACTCCTCCGGCAAAGATAAGGATATTATTGTCACACTACAGATGGGGAAATAGAAGACTATAATCAAAGGGAAAACCCGGAGAAGAACCACAAGCTTCCAGCTGTGCAGCACACTAACCGTGGTTTATCTGGACCTGTCTGACCTGGGGTGCCGTGCAGCAGCCTGAAGACATCAGGCAGGCCAGGAAGCAGTCTCAGCTTCAAACTAAGAAGGTCCTACAAGCAAAAGGCATCACTCGGCCAGTACCTGCTCACAAAGGAACAGCAGGAGATCACCTCATTAGAGTACAGTCTATGCTACCAGTATCATTTCCCAAAGGGCTGAGACACCCAGCAATCAAATACTGGCCTTGCTCATCAGACACCTTGCTCAACAGCCCAACTCAACCCACAACACTTGCTGCAGCGTTTTGCTGTTTGAATTCTCCTTCCACCACCACCGCCTGCTGTGCACTGGGTGCAATCCTAGCAAACAATGCAGCAGGACTTCCAATGCACCTGTGTCTCGGAGGCAAACATTTGACTTGCCTTAGAAATCAGGAGTGAGGGCAGGCCGCTCCTCAGACGTGCCTGGCATGGCCCTCCCGGCAGGATCAGGTCCAGGCATGGTCACAGCCAGCACAGATGATGGACGATGCCTCACTTTCTTATACTCATCTGCTCCAAACAGCCTCAAGTCCTAACTGATTTACAAACCAAACATGATGTTTTTCTGATGTCAGCATTGGAAAGCCATCAGTTACAGAGAAAAACTACATCCTAGTCTGTCTTACCTAGGAAAGGGATAAAAATCAGGTAGTGATCTGGTCACAGTCAGACGTGTTCATCGTATCTCCCATTCACGTAACAGAGCTCACCACCAAGAATGAAGACAGCAGATATGCAAATAAAAGTGACTCTTTGTCAGAGCATGAGAGACCTTTTGTTTTACAGATCAAAAGCTAACGGAGCAAACCCAGATATCCACACAACCCCAAAAGGGGCAAACTCGCATCACTGAAGTCTCAACCAAGCAGGGATGCAACTGCACCTGGTCAGCCCCTGCAATTCAGGCTTTGCCCCCCAAAATGCAGAAGGAAGCACCAGAGTGTCCCCTGCCACCAGGCTGAGCACGCATGGCTGGGCAGTTAGGAAGTTCTGGTTTCCTCTCGAAACCTGAACACACCACAGCATTGCTACACACCAGTCACCTCACCATTTGGCCAGAAGGATATGAAGTCACAGAGAATAAATAAGGAACAGCAAGATGCAATTCTTCAGGTACAGCTGCAAGCCAAAACATGCCCTAACATCAGGGAAAATAGACACCACAGTGATCATGCGCTTTACATCAGACGTCAAATTTCCATGTCAGAGCAACCAGCTTGGGGCTGGGGGTAAGAAGGACACAAAGAGTGCCAGGACTTTCCCCCTGCAGTGGGTTTTACACAAGCAAGGTGGTCCTAGCTGTCTGACACTGGCAGGCAGCTGCTGTTCCCTAGAACCTTTAAAACTGATGCAAACAACTGCAAAGAATGAACCTCTTCTTGTTTGAACATCACATTTGATTGCAGGAATAAAGCAGCCCAACTCTCATAAACATTTATAATGACCCTCCCATAGAGAGCCTTGTCCCACAGGGCAAAACTCATGCTGGAAACTGAATGGAGTAAAAGCTAAGAACATACATGAATATTTAGAGCAACGAGCAAGGCAGAGTGGCCTGGAAGGACGCCCAGTGGCACTCTATTTGAGGATAACTGGGCTCCCACTAGGGACTGGAAGTGGACTTGCTGGCTTTGGAGCACAAACAAAACGAAGACATAAGTCCTTTCAAGTCATTAGGAAGGAAAAAAATTCTATTTGTCTTAAACCAGGGAATCTATTCTTCCTTTTCACTACAAGGGATCAGAAGTTTGCCATGTTTCTTTTTGCAGTTTGCCAACACTTCCCATTTGGGCAGCTCAATCTCCCCACTCTGGAGCAGGGCACTTGGCTTTGACCTATCTGTCCACACCGAAATCCTCACAAAGCAGGGAAGAAAGTAAGGACGAAAGTAATGGGAATAGTTAATGTGAAAGTTTAAGCAAATAGCATTGAAATACTGACAGCATTTACCAGAGGCTCACTCTCAAACGTCAGAGTTTTGACCTACACCAGATACAGGAAGGTGGTTTCTTTTAAACAGATTAAGCGTTGCTTCTCATTGGGAATGTGTTCCATGACTTTGGTTACTTTAAATCATATCAGCAAATATTAGCACCAGAAAACGAGTGCCACATGATTCTTTAGAAAAAGGAAGGACCCCCACTTTCATGTTTCAAAATCTTGACTGCTGTAAAGTTAATAATGCCTTTGTGCTGTCCTGTGTCACACTATGCAAGCACAATGCCAAGGACTGGATGATCTCGTGCAGAGAAAACCTGTGAAGATTCACTAGAATTTGTGATTCCATATATTCATAAAATATCTAGAAAGAGGAATGAATAACAAAGTGGCAAAGTTTACTGATGATACAAAGCTATTCAGGGTAATAAAAAAAAAAAGCAGCTGACTGAAGAAATGGAGGGCTTTGTGAGAAAAAGCAGCTGAACAAGACAGTGAATTTGTTTTGCCTGGTTTGGGTAAATCAGATGATGCATGTGGGAAAAAGCACCGTCCTAACTCTGAGATGACAGGCTCCAAACTGACCAGTAACAACAGGAAACATGAGCTGAGGGTTACAATCCCCAACTCCAGGAAAATGCCTACCATCAGGAAAAGTAAATACGAGAACAGAACACATCAGTACGCCTTTGTACAAATCAAGCGGCACCTCCATCCCGAGCAGTGTGTAGCTCTGCTCCTCTCCATCTCTACGGGCACGCAGAGTAACTGGAAAAGGGTCAGAGAAAAACAACAGAGATGAGCCAAGGACATCTGCAGAGCCACCATGCTCTCTCTAGTTCTCAAGCCTGGAAGAGAGGTGACTGTAAAAGCAGAGCAGGCAGAGAGGACATCAAAATCAACTGCTCACCACTTCTTCCAGCGCAAGAACTAGGGAGCATCATGAGGCAGACCCAGAGCAAACCAAAAGGACATGTTTCTTTACACAACACATAATTAAGCTGAAGAACTTGCAGCTGCAGGATCCTGAGGATGCTCAAGGAATGCATCAAAATCTTGGACAAGATGAGCTACTGAAGACAAAGGAACATCCTCTGGGTCAAAGAAATTCCTGAGCTATAAATTTTTAAAGGCAAGGAAAACCTTCAGAGATGAATAAATAACTGTGTGAACTGTCCTTTGAAGCATCTGCTCTTGTGAGCTGCACATGGAGCTTTTTACTTGGAAAGAGAGAGAGCAAGGATGCTCAAGCAATGTCTCTCTAACGTGTCCAGCAGACCTGCAGATCTTGCACCCACAAGAGATGCAACACTAGACTAACACAGACTTATGGTCTGACCCACTGCAGCTGTTCCTGTGTTTGAGTCTAAAATCTACCTCCATCGCAAATAAGGCAGAAGAAATACTTCACACTACAAGAAAAACGCACCACAATATTCTGTATTATGAAAGGACAAGGGGAGATCTATTTGCCTACATCTGTCAACCATGAAGAACTGAATTTACAAGCTCAAGTAAAATAGTCAACACTTCCTATAGCTGTTCATGTGTACCCTCATTTTACTGCCACTCGAAATGGAACAGAAAGCAGTATTCACTGGAACAGTCTCATATTTCAAACTTTTCTTTTTTCCTCTCCTTTAATTGCATCAAGATCATAGCACTCAAATCAGCTGAACCCCAAATCAGGCTGGCTTGCAACAGCCAAAAAAGGTCATGATCATGACTTTGTGATTTCCTAAAATTTCTAGATGACAATGGGAAACTCTCTGAAGTAATTTTTCAGGACATGTCATCACATTACAAATCACAGAGCTGAGAGAGCAGAGCCTTCCCCATGTGTACAGAAACACATAGGGAAGGAAACTAAAATAGTGTGGTTTCTCCCTCCCTGCCCCCCAGATTAGAGACAAGAGACAGTTTTAGGTAGATTTTTATCTGAGTCTTCTAAACTGGTATTACATTACAAGAAATAGCTCTGCAGTTAACCACAAAAAAAAAAAATCCTCAGCATTGTCCTTTTAATAAGAAAAGTTCTAATGATATGGAAACAGAAATGCAGTCTTCATTTCCAAGTTCCTGCTGAAGAACGGCTTACAAAATCCAAACGCTTTATTATTAACTGCTCAAATGCACTATTACATGACTTATGTGTCAATTAAAAAACCTCACACTGGGCAGCTAGTCACTGGATGGAGCTACAATCAACTCTCTATCCCAGTCATCAGCTCGGATAATGACAATCCTTGTTAACGGAGGCTTCCCTGGGTAACTGCTACAGTAAAAGCAGGGTGGCACAGCTCTAGCTGGCAAGCGTCCAGCATTTTGCACCGCTAAGGAATCGGTTTATTAACTCAAAGCCATCAAATCGTACAGTTCCTACCACGTACATAAGAAAATCCAGGAAAACAAGAGGACTCTAATAATTGTGGCAAAACCCATGGCACAGTACAGAACAAGAAGCTTCCTGAATGAACACCTGTCACCTAACACTTTACAGGAGACAGCAAAGTAACTTTTCAGACCAAAAAGCCCTATTACAGAATACCTTTAAGAACAAGTTGAGGGACATGGTGCGTGAATCTATCCTTGATGTACTGCACACACACAAGGCTCACGTATAAATGTGCTTCAACAGTTTTCTTGGGATCCTAATCAGCTTTAAGCGACATGTTCTGACCCACTGCACTTCTGCACCAGATAGAAAATCCAGGGAACCCAACAGGACCGTGCCCTGGTGCTTAAAATGGCTGGCAAATACTTATCTTCTAGGGAAAGCTATGTTTTTTTTGAGAAGTAGCTGTTAATAAAAATCACCCAGAACACAATGCCTGTGACAGCAGCTATTAACCTCAGTGTCAGGAAGTTACCCAGAACGCCTGAAAAGCTGCCACTGCCATCTTACATACTCCTTTCTCACATACCAACCCCCCCACGTTGTTTCTAGGGAATTTGCCAGCCACACACATGCTGAACTGCTGAAGGAAGAACAAAGTATTTTTAATTTTTTAAATTTAAAACGTTCATTTGAAGTCATTAGTATGTTCATAATGAATTCATTTAGTATATTTATAAGAATGATCAGTTCAGGGTAATTTGCAACTTGGAGCTGAAGTCACCCAGCCAAGGTGTAAATAACCTGGATGGGAGGGGGCACAAAGCTGTGCCCACACCAAGGGGGCAACAAGTGAGTTGGGAACAAGTTCACGAGAATGGGAAGTGAAAGAAACTGCCCCTGCTGCTGGCCACATCTGCAAGAGGTGCAAAACCTCCTCCCTGCTTACGGTCCACACTGTGTCTGGTCCAGTGATGGGAGAACAGCTCCAAATCCCATCACCAGTCCTCAAAACCCAATTTTAAAAAACGCATCTTGACACCTCCTTAAATCAACCTCAACAACTTGACTTTAAACATTATAACACTGTATTTTAATATTAACAAAATATTATATTAAAAATATTATTTTAAAGATTGCTAACAAGATATTAGAAGTGAGAGGCAGGGCTACAAGGCTGCTCTTCCACCACTCAACTTCCACTAATTGCAGTGAAATGGCTCCCAGCTGCTCCTGTTTTAGGGATGAGGAAATAAAAGTTCCCTGTCTTACAGCAGAAAATAAGGAATAAACACCAGCCAGATCTAAGCCTTCCACCCCCCACCCCCCACCCCCAGTTTTCCCCTGCCTTTAAACAAAGCTAGAACACAACCAAAAATACAGGAGAATGTTGTTAAGGGCTTTGTAGTGCTGGCTTAAAAATATCATGAGCACAAAGCACTCCTTATGTCAACCAGCCAGTACCAAACTACCAGAATAAGCAGTATGGTTTCCGTTTCCTCTATTACTGGGCAAATACATGAGCACGGACACACACTTACAGGATTTTAAAAGCCTGGAAATAAACTGAGAGAAACTGCGTGCCTTGCCAAAGAGCAGAGGGTATTTACAGTAAGGAAGTTCTGTCATGGTGCATCAATCAACTTCACTACGGCCAGGATTTGGAGCAGAAAGAGTAAATAGCCTTGGGATCACGGGATGAAAGAAGTGTGAGAGTGCAAGTCGTGTTCCCTTGCTGTCACGGGGAACAGCTGGCTTTGCCTGGATATGCAATATCCAGGAACTGAATATTATAGTCAGAAACACTGTCCTGTTGGATACGGTAAAGCCAAAGCAAATTCAGCACTAGCCAAGATGACTAACAGCAGGAGAAAAAGTGCTAGCCCACCCTATAGGAAACGGGCCCTCTTCTCCCCTCCAAGACTGCAAATTAGGAAGAAAAAAAGAGCTTTGCAAAATACATCAGAAAACATTTATTTTTTACAGCAAATGTGAAACAGTCTGCTAGTTTCAAATAGGCTCACACAACACCACTTAGTTTTCCCTTAACTCATAGCTTCTAAGGGGGGACAGTGACACTTGCCACTATTAATACTCCTTAAACCAGCAGACGGTGTCAGCTGAGACACAAAGCAGCACATTTCCGGAAATAATAGCTCCAATCTGGCAAATCATGCCTTTCTGTTTCGAGGCTGGTATACCTCAGCCTGAAAAAAACCCACAAAACCCCCATCCCATCCTGCACAGCTCATCCTGACTCAACACCCACCAAAGTCCCAAGACAAAGTGTCTCCTATTAACTGCAGACCTGACAACCGAACACTCTGGCCCTGGAAGGAAAAGGACTGGTTTTCATGGGACAGCCTTCCTAAAATCCCCAGAATCTGCCAGCAGTCAAGTACCCCAACTCTGGGCAAGGCAATGGGAGAAAGAACAAAAATAAACTTCTCTTAAAGAGCTGACATTCATTGCTTTTCCAGAAAACACAAGTTGTTAACCTTTCCCATGCAGGCAGATCACTACCTAAGGTCTTTACACTGAGGTCACTGCAACATTCCTAGAAAAACAAGTGTGTTACTATGGGCTGGAGATTTTTATTGTTGTTGTTTGGGCTTTTTTTACAATAAAGATAAAACATTTCTTACAGGGAAGAATTTGGTAACAAGCTCTACCATAAAAGCAGCTGTTACAGGTTTCAAGGAATCCTAGGTGGGATTACACTGGGAGTCAACTTCATCATTTTGGGTCAGTAGAACATACAAACCTTTTTGAAAAATGGATTAGTAGAGCAAAGCAAGACACTCGAAAGAAATGGAGATAAGTCTCTGAGGACAAGATGGGCACAGGCAACAGAAAAGGACAAGCAAGAGCATGATTTCAGTCTTTTCAACGCTGAACTGTCTACCCCCCCCCACCCCTTCACCAGTCAACGGGAATAGCACAAACACTAAGCAAAGCGTTTTTCATATGACTTCTTGGAACTATTTTAGGTAATTCTGAAGTGACTAACGGTGAGAAGTCTAAAAGGATATTCAGGAGTTTCCTGACTTTCACAAGAACTCATCCATCTGCTGCATGCAGGAATCAAACTGCTAATCAGACAAAGGTTTTGGCAAATTAAAGCCAAGTGAAACAATCGCAGCTTTCTAGAAGTTCAAAATAAGCCAAACCTTGAGACTCTTAAGCTTCAAGGAAGAGGAATGCAAAACATTAACATATCACTGCTATCCAAAGACTGGTGGCAAAGACAAAGAGCTGGTAGCAGTGGGATTTCCCAGACACAAAAGCAGCTTGACAGACCACAGGCAGGGAGCTGCACCACCACCGGCTGCTGCCAGAGCAGCATTTTGACTTGCCTCAACTCTGGTTTCTGAAATATTTTTTTAATCCAGGTGATTACATGTGATGCTTCAAGGCAGACGTAACACGGCGTGGGTTTTTCTGTCACCCACAGACCTCAGGGTACCCGTCAGCATTCACTCCAGGAAAAAACCAACCAGCCTCCTTGAACAAAAAGTGACTGCTGCTCAATGAAACCATGAAAGAGCAGTTACAGAAACCTCACTCATCTTCAAGGCTGCGTCAGCAAGCAGTCGAGGAGGTCAAACTGCTGCTGAAAGAAAGACCAAGTCACTTCCTCTGTGCCGGATGTTACAGGGCAGTGGCCCTGAGCATGCAACAAAAAGTGAGTCAGTGGTAAAAAGCAAACACCAACTGTGTATCTACAAGGCTCCCTCCTTGCTTATGAATTCCAGAGATATATGACTAAGTTCCCCTCCAAAGAATAAACGTTCTCCTAATCAACCGCTTCTGCACCGGAGCGCCACACTGAATCAACTCAAACAGCTGAGAAAGGAGGGTGCTGCTGCCCCGAGCGCCCGGCAGCCACCGCTTCCCCTTCTGACCCTCACGTGTGCCTCGAAGAAACTGAAGCAAGCAGGGGAGGGGACTTCAAAATGCAGTTGGAAAGATGAGTAAAGACGGTTTGCAGTCTTAAGAAAACTGCTAAGCCACATTTTTAATATCTTACTGGTTTCTAGACATTACAAACCGCTTGCAGCTTTGCAGCAGCAAAGAGCACAATCTGTCTGCTCTCCCCCAGCCTTCCCCACTCGGTTGCTCTTCCTTCTACTTCCTACCTGCCTACATCCACCCAGCATTAACTTTTCTCCTCCATCCATCCCCCACCTGCCCTCCAGAAGCATTTTCCCCGCTCCCTTGCGTTCTCCCACTGCACCAAGGTCTGCCCCTCTCACACTGCAAACTTGCTTCCTGAAGTCAGACCCGAGGCACATGAGAAGTCCCACTTCCTGAGATCTCCTGCACAGACTAATTTCTGATTGCTTTCAAAACCTCAGTTAGTAAAAGAGAAACGACCATTTCAGTACAGGCTGGATAGCGAGTGGAACAATTTTAGGATGTGAAGTCATGCAAAATACTGAGGTTCTCACAAAAAAACCCAGATTTACACCTCCACATCTTGCAATGTTTTCCTCCCTTACAGATTGTCTGAGCACCGTAAGTTCTAGGGCATCAGCTGCAAAACGTGACCACCTTTGTGTATGGGTGATGCTATTTATACAGACAATGCTTCAAGTAAAATATATTAAAAAAAAAAATTAAAGCTGCATTCACTGTCAGGGTGAGCAGTTGCAGCTCCTGACTGTTCAACTGCTGCTTGGAAAATTCCCCCTTGCTGAAACTAGAGATTGTCAGAAAACCTGGCAAGCTACCAGAAAGCTGTGCTAATGCTAATTTGTAATTACTGTTTTGATCAAATACAAGCAAGACCCCTATTGCGGGGAAGGTCAGCCACAGGTGACTTCAACACAGCTGTACCCAAGTAAGATTCGAGGCCCACCGGTCACCAAATTTTGGGCTGAATTTTCAATTAGAAATCCTCCTGTTAATGAATCAATGATAACAGCAGGCTTCGGGCTGATGGACCCAAGCGACAAGCCAGCGTGGCTGCAGGCAGGCAAGGAGCACAGCTCACGTGCCACGCTGCCAAGCGCTGCCCACACAGGCAAGAGCCCACCGGCTTCCATGAGCCAAACTTGCTGCCAAGAGGCACAGAACGACCTGCTCAGCATCCACCGGGGAGAGGACAAGCAGTCACAGACTTAAATTGCAGCGAGGGAGATTTAGGTTGGGCATTAGACAAAGCCTTCTAACAGGAAGGATAATTAAGCGTAGGAATAGATTGCCTGGGGAGGGACAGGAACTGCCATTCCTGAAGGTTTTACAAGTGGTGGGAAACATCTGTCACGCTGACCCCACTTTGGGTAGGGGGTGGATTAGGCGGCCGTTCAAAGACTCAGCTCTGTTTTCTAACAACTCCTCAAACCCCCCACTGATCTACTTTAAACTGTTCCGATCCAGGAGCTGACAATAGCACAGAAATAAATTTTGTTTAGAATACAGCACTCAGGGAAGGCTGAGATTTAGAGCAACTGAAGGGCAGCTGATTGCAGGCAGGGGCTGGGCAAGCCTCCTCACGCTGCTCTCCCGGGGTGCTGGCACCCATTTCCACCCCAAACAGGGGCTGCCATCTGGGGAGTGGGTTCCACGCCCGAGCACACAGCTAGCCAAAAAGCAGACTGATGCTCAGATGCCCACCGAGCTTGCTTGCCAGCCCACACCTTCAGGCCTGCATTTAGTCCAGAGCAAGGCAGCCCTCCTCCACTTCCTGCCCTCAGGACTTCGCAGAGACAGACAAACAAGTTACCTTTTTAACATTTTCCTCCTCCTCTTGGCGTTTCTCATAGTGTGAGAAGTCATCAAAGATGGAGGTGGTGTGCTTGTAGGTGGCAATGATTTTCAACACCTGCTTAGCCTTTTCCAGAGGCACCTCCTGAGTGTCCCTGGAGTTGGTCACTGGTTTATTCTCGTTGTTCTCTAGGCGGATGTGCCGCAGCTGGCTGTTGGGAACGTCCTTCACAAAAATCCACCTGACATCAAAACGTCCCTTCCACTTGTCCTGGGACCACACACCCGCACACGTGTTATAGTCCACAGCAGATTTCATTTCTGCTACTCCGCAGAAGTGACCGCTACCATTGACACTGAACAGTAAGTAAACAGGGCCCTTCCCATTCATGGAGCGATAGGCAGCATCCAGTCTCTTGTTGCCGTGCTCTGTACTGCACCAGATGTTATATTTAATGGAACGGTGGATATCGTCCTCAGAGTAACTCTTAATGATGAAAACCCGGCCGTGTTTTGGGTTCCAGTCAAAATCCTTGGGGTTGTAGTTGTTGATGGATCTCAACTTCTCCAAGACCGGGTGCGGCTCCGAAGGAGCAGAACCAGAACTGGCCTGAGACTGTCCCACACCGTTACCGTCCACTCCGTTTTGACCGAACCCATTGCCACGATTACGAGGGGCAACCCAGCGGGTGGGCTGGGCCGCCTGCTGCGGCACAGGCAGCTGGGCCGGCTGTGGCGGCGGCGGGGGCAGCGCCTGGGGCTGCTGCCCGCTTGAGGCCTGTGCCACCGGGGGGCTGTTATTGATCTGCTGACCCACGGGCTGGGGGGACACCTGTGCTGGCTGCTGACCAATATTCTGAACTAAGGCCTGCGCCGGGGCTTTTGCCACCGGCCCTTTGTTATCCCAAGTTCCAATATCCATGTTATGTTTTATGGGAGGCGGTGGAAGACTTGAACCTGCAATGCCATTCTTGGTCTTCAGCTTGGGCTGCTGCTTCGCCGGTTTGCTGGCGATGTCAGCCCAGGAGGTCGGCTTTGGAGGAGCGATAGTAGCCGGAGGCAAACTGTTAGACGCCACGATATTACTGGTAATGGATCCGCTACCGACAGCCGAACCAACGACTTTTGGGACGCTGCTTGCAACATCTGTGCTGCCCAGCTTCAGGGCTGCCATCCCTTGGTCGATGGTGTTCATGCCAGGAGCCTTGTTCAGAGTCTCGTTAGCGAAGGCAGATTGCCCATCGATCATGGCTCCACCCAGCGAGCTGGGGGCATAAGCGTAATTGCTACTATAGCCAGAGCTTTGAGTGGATTGTCCCTGAGAACTGTTATTCCCCCAAGCCGAAAAGTCAATCCCACTTGGAAAGAAGTTAAAGCCATGCTGCCCAAGAAATGGAGTGCTGCCAAGGGCCCCTGGCTGCCCGAACATCGCGTCTGGGAGGAAGTGAGGCTCCCCGTTGCTCAGCTGTCCGTACGAGGTTAGGTAGGGCATCGGCGGGTCACCCCCCGTAGACCAGGCAGCTTCGCCTAAGGAGTAGGAGAATCCAATGGAGGGACTGTAGTAGTTTGGTAAGTAGGAATCAGACATTGCAGTGTATGCATTATTCTGAAAAAAACCAAAAAAACAAGCACTGAATAGTTAGAACAAGCTGAACAAATTTCAAGGGACCAGGAATAAAAAGCCATCTTAGACTTCCCATGCCCCACCCCTCCCTACCTTAGGGCTGGGCAGATAAACAGGCCCGGCCTTGAAACACCTCCTTTGTTAGAAGTGCTCAAAAACTGTTTCATTGCCAGAAAGATTAAACACAAAGGCTTAGGCAGCTTCCCATGCGGAGATGGGAGCACACTGTGTTCCTGACGCGTGATGTGGGACTGGACACTGGACTGCCCCACAGCTCCTGCTCAAGCTATAAAAACAGTATCTTACCTAGCATCCAAATATTCTAGTTTTTGGAACTATTATCAAAAAGGGCTTTTGTTGCCTGTGTAACATACTTATCAGCCCTTATTATGGTGTCCGAGGGAGGCTTTGGGGGAAGGATGCAAAGAGAAGTGGAATATGGGGCAATAAGGTCCAGTGGAAGCACACTGCCATATTCATCAATCTCCCTAATTGCCTTCCTTAAACTTACTGTTTTATCCCCACAATTTAAAGTTTCAGAGCTCGTAATATTCCAAGAACTTGCAAACAAACAGGGACTTAAAGCCTGTTGCTCAAAGCACAAACTGCTCCAGTGCTGTGGGCACATACTAAAAAAAAAATTGGGGAGTGATCAATAGGGTGTCAGTGGGAGCCTTTTACAGCACGGTGACAGCAGCAGCACAAGAAAGCAGGCTTCAAATTCAGAGAGAAAAAAAAAAAAGCTGCTCCATGCCTTGGTCTCCCTTTTAACATCCAAGCAGCCTTTAGGTTACGAAAACAAATGCCTAATTTTACAATTAGGGAACTCTCAGACATCACCAAGATTTGCTTACATGAAAAACATCTGTCATTGTGCATTCAAACCAAGGCCCCCTCCGGGGAGCGGTTAAAGCCATGCTAATGGACATTATCATCCGGTAATTTGAACCTGTGTGCAGACAGCCTTGTGCTATACAGCCGCTTACATGCCAACCCAATGCAGATGAGATGAAAGTCAGGTTCAGTTCCCATTTAAAAGCTTGGCTTGCAGCAGGCTCTACTCCATTTTTCGTTGAATCATGTTTTCACGTGCCAAGTGCAGCTCCCAAAGGACTTCACGCCATACTGAAATCTATGGAGGCTCTCAAGATGGCTCTGGCACCCTCCAGAAATCGCTGGTTTGCCTCTCCACCTTCCACTGAGTTAAAGGAAAGCAACAGGTTTGGGGCTAACCCAGCCCCAACTTTACAAAAATTAACAGGAATTATGTAACATAACGTGTTCAGACACAAGGTTTGTTTTGTTGTATAAAACACTAAAAAGCTTTCTGTGGTACTTCATGGTGTGAGCGAATGCATGAAAAGTCAGAGACACTCGCTCCAGCCTTTCTGTTTTCCTGGAGAAGAGGTCCCAAAAGCCAATTAGTAACAAAACTCTTACCCAGGGTAGTTTTACTAATTGAGGAACTCAGTCTTGCTAAACCCAAACCAATGAGCAGCTTTAGGGCTCAACCTGTCCAAAGCACAAATACTGACACTGACTAATTTGTAAGGCAAATGAAGGAACTTAAAAAAAAAAATTATTATTTTGAACCAGCAAAGTCTCTTCAAAAGATAATCCCCTCAATTATAAGAGTAACAGTATACTTTCCTGGAAATTAGCTTTAATGAAACATAAACATGCCGGCCCATGGCTAAAACCTGAGCCCAGCAGGCAGAGTAGCAGTTTCCTCTCCACAAGCTTCCCTCTCAAAGCGCACAAAGCACACTGCTGTTGTATTAAAACCTGTCCCCTTCTCACCTCAAAACAGTTTCTTACACAATGTTTCACTTCCTGAGAGATTTTAACATCGTCTATATTTAGCTATTACCTGTATTCACCAGCTACTCCGTGTAGTAAGGAGGGAGCACAGGAGTTTAACGCTCAGTCGAGCACTGCCAGCTCAAGCCGATTTAAGACAGGCTCGCTGCTGCTCACTACCTGAATGTCTAGAACTCGCTTCGCTACCAAACATGCCACCTCGCTCTGCTACCCTGCACTCGCACAACCGACACACTTACTGGTTAGTATGCAAATAAAACTTCACCGGCTTTTAATTCTCTCCAATGACTAAGACTTTTTGTTCAGTTATTTTCTCAAACTCACTACTTCACCTCAGACTAGAACAAGGGTTTAAATTTGCTGTTGCTGTAAGAGCTTTTGGGTTTTTTAAACTGATGAAGAATCACCTACTGCATACCTGAACTTTAAAATACAGAATACCCTAATTTACTAGGCTGACAAGCTACTAACAGTCACTCCTGAAACAGCATCTCCTGAATGAAGAGCCATGAAATTTTACAACTTGGTTACCTCATGCTTGCATGGAGAGCTCAGAATGCAATTCCAGCAACCACTCCTGTTACTCCGTGGCAGTGGGCTGCATTTCATTTGCTTTTCAGAGCTGTATCTGTAACTTCCTTTCCCATGTTCAGAAGAGATGTGCACACTTAGACACATTTCTATTTTTGAGCCGGGCTGGTTGGCTCAGCAGAACCATGGCCCTCTCCAGGCTGAACCCTAGGGTTTTGTTTTCTATTATATTGAGTGTCAAAACATGGACCAGAGCTGACAAGCAACACAGCACAAAGTGAGATAAAGCGGCCCTAAAGTTTAATTTGAAGTTAACATGGCGGTTCTACCTCTCTCCTGCTGAATTTATAGAGCAACAGCTCTGCTCTACCTTCTGGGGCACACTCTAATCGCTTCCTTACTTTTAAAATGTATTTTTACCAGTGTGACACATGCAAAAAGAAAGTAAGTAATCAGAAGTTCTTCACCAAGTAGCCTTCATTCTCTTTAGGAGATTTAAATAAAACTATACTTTGCAGGAAATACATACACATTCAGAAGGAAGCTGGAAATTGGTGTTCATCTCTGGGGTAGAAAAAACTCCACCATCAAATGATAGCTACCAGGAAAGTAGCTAGCTTCATTCAAGACCTGAGAACATAATTGCAGCCTCCTGCCATAATCAGGTCAAATTTAGGCTTGTAACTTTTCAGGGAGGTGAATGCACTAAGCTATCTTAATGGACAGGCTGGATTATGAACAGCTGACAGGACCTTAAAGAATATTTAGCCTCATCTCTTTAGCACAAACTAGGAAAATACTTGTTGAAAATTTTAAGTGAGACAGAAACCTGTTCCTGTGTTGCACTAAAACATGCATCACCATTACATTAAAAAAAAAAATATACTGACTCGTAAAAATGATCAAAAAAATTCAGTAAGAGAAAACAAACCAACTTATTTTTACTAATCACAACTGGAGAAGAAAGTGAAGCCAAGAGAATGAACTAACTGCTCCAGTGCTAATACAGATGTTTATCTATAATGCTTACTTGTACCATCTAATCAGCTGCACTCCATCTGTCACACTCCTACTGCTCGTTAAGAAAAACAAACAAAAAACAGTTAACAGTGGAGCTAATCTTAAACAGAAAGTTAAAAGGAAACGTATCTGGAAGTGTGACTTTCAGGAGCTGAACACAAGCTCTCTGGCTCAGCTTCTAACTAAAGTTCTCAAAAAAGTTTTAACAGCCTTTATCACATGTGTGTTCTGCGGGGTTTTTGGTGAAAAATAGAGAAAACCCCATGACATGCATTTTCAGTTTACTTGACGGAGAGATAAGAATGTTGATAGTATCTTCCAAAAGCCCTCAGAGTGTAACTGCATCGTGTGAAGCGATTTCACAATGCAGTGTAGTGCATCTCCTCGTTTGGTGTAAAGAGCCAGAAACCAGCAAAGGAAACAAGGTCATAACAGTAAAACTGAAAGAGCAGAAATGATAACTTCAAGCCAGTTACACTGAGAGAGAAAGAAAAAAAAAAAAAAGCAGCTGAATACCAACTGTAGGAAGTCCCTATAGCCTCTAAAAGTTGCTAAAACCTTTATGTGTCACCCACCACAATCTAATGGAATTCAGTGATTTCTGCCTGGAAAAACACACACATAAAATAGCTTATTATGGTCAGGAAGCTGGCAAACATCAAAATGCAATCAATGGAGATGGGGAAACACAAGGATGCTAAATTCGCCTTCACTAGAGAGCAGCAGGAAGCCACCGGGCTCTTGGTGCTTCCTGCCGGTTAGCAGGTACTCTTACTCACCGGCCGGGCCTGGGGACTCAAGTAAGGTTCAAAGTCATCATCATTTAACCCATCCTTCTGATGCACAGATCCGTTTTGCACTGAGGAAGAGATGTAGAGCGTTAGAAAGCTCTCTGCCGATAAACTCGAACGTTTGCCGACTTAAAGTCTTGAAAGGCAAACCTCACAGTGTAACGAACCCCTACTAGCTATGATCTGCCACGCTCAGCCCAACAGAGAGCGAAAAGACACTTCAGCACCGCACAAAACACTCTTGAACCGCAAACTTTCCCTCAGCCACAGAACCGACGACGGGTTTCACAGCCCACGGCTTGTTTTTCTCCCTGCCACTCCGCTGCGCAAAGGCGCAGAGACCCGAAGACATGCCCAGCAAATTTCGGAGGAGATCCTCCCCGTCCCTCCCCCGCGGGCACGCTCCCCACAGGCTCAGCTTCCCCGCGGGATCCCCCATTTCCCAGCCCTCCCCGCCAGTCCCGGGGCTCTCACCTTTGTTGCCTTGGCCCTTGGG
>NW_020799131.1:283581-295497 GCF_003259725.1 Athene cunicularia
CCTCCCCGCCCTCCCAAACCTCCGCAGCTCTAAGGGCACCCGGCGCTTCCCCCCTTCCATCTTCCCACTGTGGCGGAGCCCAAAAGGGACCCCCAGCCACCAAGAGAAAAAAAAAAGAGGGAAAAGCAACGGGGCGCACATTATTTCAGCAACGTGCCAGTTCTAATCCTGCCAAGAGATTATAGGAAGAAAGAAGAAAAATACAAAAATAAAACCACCAAACAAGTAGCGACAAGCACGGAGCAGCCCCAGCACACAGTGTAAACAGAAGCTGCCCCGATCCGGAGTCCAGCTCTCCCGGAAAGCAACAGCACAACATGCTTTGTACACCCCGAAAGGTCCCTGCAGCGCTGAGCAGCGAAGGGGGAGGTTGTGGTTTTAAGCTCGAGTTGATTATTTTTTGCCTTTCTGCAAAAGGCTGAAGTGATCTCGGAGTCTCCAAGCGGCGTCTGCAGCACGGAGCCTGGCCAGGTGGGGAAAGGGATGGGGGAAAAGTGCCACGGGAAGAGGCGGGACTGGGATACGGGGACACCGAGATGGCGAGAGTAGGTGTCAGGGCTTTGCAGCTGGGAAATCTGGACAAGGGAAGGGAGAGAGCAAACAAATACAAAAAAAAAATAGAGATATAAAAGCAATTTGTGCGGAGGAGGAGGAGAATATGGACAGTAAAATCAGGGCTACTGTCGTCTTCCCCAAAGCAAGAATAATAATAAAAAAATCCCAGTTGAGGTGACAGTGAAGAGTCTGACAGAATTCCCTTCCCTGGGGGAAAATAAAAATACAAATGAGGTACCTGTTCCACCCCAAAGCCATCACCCCTTCCCACAGTCACATCAATGCTCCAGCCACTGGTTATTGTCTCTCTGAAATAAAATATTTGGGTCCAGGGTGGCCCAAGCAGAAGCACCATGCGCATGGCTGGGCCACGGCGCGCTCTCAGCGCCGGGAGCCCTCGTCCAGTTCCTCCCGGTTGGGTTGTTCAGCAGAGATCCAGTCTCTCCTTGACCCCGCAAACAGACGGTATTGTTCAGTGCTCCACGGAGACAGAGCCTTTTCCACGTCTCACGTGTTTCTCCAGCTTTTTTGTTTAAAAAAAAATTATATATATATATATATATAATATACAGTACAATTAAAATATCCATGGAAACAAATGGGGTGGCTGGAAAAGATGCTTAACAAAAAAGCCCAAAATAAAAACAAATTCCCAACTCTTCCCCAAACTGACGCTTGCCTTTCCCACTAGTCCTCCAAGACCACAATCTCCACATTATGGACCTGGTGCTGATGGTCCTCCACATCTCCCACCACTTTCTCCTCAGTCCTCAGCTCCGTCTCCAGGATCACAGCTTTGCCCTCCGACTCGTCCGTGTCTGCTTCGGGATCTGGCGCTGGGTCGATCTCTATGATGGTCTGCCCATCATCTGAGGTGCCCTCCACGGCTTGGATGGTGGAAGTGAGGCCAGACTCCATGGCCACCAGTTCCACGGGGTTGACCACGGCTGCCACATTGGCCAGGGCACCGCTGTCCTGCATGGCGGCCGAGCTCAGCAGCGCCAGGCTGGAGGACGGGTGCAGGGTGACTGTGTCGGAGGAGCTGGTCTTGGAGGAGGACACCACGGTGGCGTATCGGAAGAGCTGAGAGCCAGATGGCAAAGTATGAACAGTCACCGGGCTGGAGCCTTGGCTAATGGTTGCCACCGGGATGTTGCCCACAGAGAACTGTTGTCCAACGGGTGCGATAGCGATGGGCGAGATGACGGTGAACTGAGGCTGCTGGATGGGGGTGGAGGGGCTGAGGACGGTGGCGGAGGCTGGGCGCTGCAGGCGGGGTCTCTTGGGGGGCTTGGGAGCGCTGACGGGCATCAGCACCACGTTCTGGATGGTTTGGGACTTTGCCTTCTGGTCCTTGGCAAGTTTCTTCTGCTCTTCCAGCTGCCGCTCCAGGTCTGCAAAGAGAATGGCTGAGCAGCATGTTGGGCTGGGGCCAGCACGCTGTGGTAGCTCCTGGGGTAGCACAGGCTCCCCAAACCAACCAGCACACCCCACGTTGGCGACAGGAGGTCTCCTAACCACCCAGGTGGGCATGATCGTAGCATTTCACTCAAGATCAAACCGCACTGACAGAAAAGGCTGGATTCTCCTGCCACCCACATAGACCTGGTCAGTGCTCTGCACCCCCTCAGCCTGCTTGGGGCGCCTGTCAGTGCCTGGATAAGGCACAGGCAATGCTCTATAACCATTTGTCATTTCCATTACCTTCCCACTGAGGAGACAATGGCCATTTCTGCTCCCAAGCTAGACCCACCTACGAGGGAGAGTGGACCAAGCCCCTCCAGACAATAGGCACTTATTCCTGAGCTTGGCTGGGTCCTCTCTCCAGGAGCTGAGCGCCTGTCCTGGAGACAGGGAGAAGGACTGCCCCGCTCAGTGAAACAACATCCCAGAATCATCCTGGTTGGAAAAGCCCTTGAGGCTCCCCCAGCCCAACCGTGAACCTCACCCTGACTGTTCCCAACTCCCCCAGATCCCTCAGCCCTGGGTCAGCCTGACTTTCAACCCCTCCAGGGATCCCGGGGACTCCCCCCCTGCCCTGGGCAGCCCATTCCAACGCCCAACAGCCCCTTCTGCACAGAAATCCTTCCTCAGAGCCAGCCTGACCCTGCCCTGGGCAGCTTGAGGCCATTCCCCCTGGGCCTGGCACTGGCTCCTTGGCTCCAGAGACTCATCCGCCCTCTCTGCCCCCTCCTGGCAGGGAGTTGCAGAGGGCCAGGAGGTCTCCCCTCAGCCTCCTCTTCTCCAGACTGAACCCCCCCAGTTCCCTCAGCCGCTCCCCAGCAGACATGTGCTCCCTCAACCCTTGTCTGTGTGAACACTGGAAGTCAGAAGTAGCCCAGTAATCTCATTTATCCAGGGCAGTAGGGGACTAGGACATCCCAGATAAGAACAGGTTCTACAGAACACGGTGAGGAGGGAGACATATCCAGCAAGCAGCTCTGGGGAATCCAGGTCAGGTTATTGGCTTCTGCTCAGGGGAAGCCGTGCAAGACACCTGATAGCTCCACGCCAAGACAAGCAGAGAGCTCAGCACACTGTACATGGGCACAGCACGGCGCTGCCTGCAGCTCGGAGGGCTGCAGCACACCTCTTAGCTAGCAGCACCTATTTCCTAATGCCGACAGAACCGGAGTTGCACCCCCAGCTCCTTGGCTGCAGCAAAGGGCACAGACTTCGGGCTGTCAAATGCTCCAAGTAACAGCTGACTGTGAGGGAAGGGAGAAGGAAAATTCCACATAAGTCCTAGGATAGAAAGGGATCGGGATGAGTTTGTTTGGGGGCAGCGTGTACTGAGCAATAACCCCAATGTGGCTCGTGTGTGGAAGGAAAGTCACATCAGTTCCCAAGAGCAGCAGCAGGAGGAGAAGCCTTACTAGGCACTGACCGTACCTGCCAGTGTGTAAAGAAACTGCTCCTCTCCTTGCTCTGTCTGGTTTTTCCTGTTGTCCAGAACCTTCTTGACTGTGTCCATTAGGCCAAATGTGTGGGCAACGTTGTTCAAGACTGCAGCATCTGCAAGGAAAGTGGGGATGAGTGCCTCGTCCCACAGGTGGGACTCAGGCACTCAAAAGATGCTCATATTACACAAAAAATTTTCTACTGCTTTTTGTAGAACTATCTCTGTTCTTCCACAAGGGCTGGCTGACAAGGGCAGACCCAGCTCCCGCATCCTTCTGACATCCAAGGACTAAATAATCCCATTCACATGATAAAGAAAATGAAACAGAGATGTGTCACCCAAGCAGCTCAAAATTGCTGCAAATGAAAGCATAATTTGCAATCACAGAGATACAAACGAGCTCTCCACCTACAAATCATCACCCCATGCTGCTGACAGTGTCATTAACATGCCAGCTCCACTGAAAGCTGTGCAAAATTTCTATTATAATCCACTGACTTCAATCACTCGCAGCTTCCAAAAGCTGCCACCTACCAGACACAAAGATCCGGCAGCCCAAAGCTAAATTAGAAAATAAAAAAAATTATCCTGGGTAAAATGAAGTTTGTTGGCTACATGGATGTTCTCTCAGCAAGAGCATCAATAAGAGGTGCTCTCAAACCCTGGGCTCACAGGACTGGATTAGGGAACTGATCCAAGCTAAAAATAACCCTAAAGAGGGGAGAGGAGTTATTTTTAACCCGGATCAGTTCCCTCATCTGGTTCAGCCCCAAAAACAGGTTTTCTGGCACAAGTGAAGACAGAAGGAGAAGTGAGGGGGCAGGACCTGTTTAAGCCTGCACTGTCACAGAGAAAAGCGTTTGACTAACTCTGGTCCGAAGAGTGAATCTGGGCAGGCTTTCCTGAGGGCTGGGAGCTGAGGACAGTTGCCCGATGGTCTCAGGAAGCTGCTGGGATCATTTTGTGCAGGGAACAGGGTGGCACATTGTGACCTTGTGCCCCGCAGTGGTGCAAGTGAACGCACTTCACAGCTGGGCAGGCTGAGACCACACACAGACTCAGGTCAGCCTGTGAGTGGTAACTCACTCACCATCCTGACTCAACACCTTTACATGGGGGGGACGGACCCTTCTCACTTTTTTTTTTTTGCCTGCAGCTGTCTGTTTGAGCATCCTTCCTCACCACAGACCCAGAGGCTGTGGCTCACAACCTACCTGTCATCTGGAAGGGAGACTGACCCAACCTCTGCTGGACGCCTCTTAGAACTTCTTCTATCTCCTTCTGGATGTTGCATACAACCTCCTCCATCAGCCCCACATCAGCTATTCCTTTCCAGAACATCAGCGTGTCCTCTGGTGCAAGGAGAAGGGAAAAGAAGTCAACATGTACAAGCACTTGGCACTTTCCCACAAGGCCACCTTAAACCTTTCAGGCAAGAATAACTTTGCAAGCTGACTTCTAATTTTGCCATGGGGATGGATTTGATATGCAAAAAAGTAAAAACCCCCAAAGAAGCAAAACAGACCCAGGCAGCAAACCAGTAACATGCTTTCAAGCAGCACCATGACTTCCAAGGCAACATTTTGCATCTTTGCAAGACGCAGAGCTTAAAATCTTTTGAGACAATTCTGCCTAGGCTTCTGTACTGATCCTAAGAGGGAAGGCAAGGCACCGCAGCCAAGAGAGCTGACAGGGTACTAACAAGAGGTACTAATAAGACACTGCTCCCTGATGTTTTAGTCTAGCTCCAGGCTGGCAGACGTTTACATCCTTCGAACGAACACAAAACCAGCTCCTCACTGTAACTAGTAGCAACTAATCTGGGGGATCATCCACCAGCCACAAGGCCAGGGCTCAAGTCCCTCTCTGCCTGCAGTGCTGAGGAGCTCCATTTGGCAGGGACCCTGCAAGCCTGGGAAATGTGGGGATAGGCAAGGGGCTGGGGACAGCTCTGCCATTGCCTAAACTCGCCTTATTTTCAGGATTTCAGTCTCCAGAATGTAACAGGTGAGGAGAGGGGAAAAAAAATACATCCAACAAGCAGCCTGAGCTTACCCGAGATCTCATCCGTGTCCTTTTTCATGCCTTCCTCAGTGGCCATGGTGACGGCAGCCGTCAGAGCCGAGTTCCACTCGATCCCCTCCTCCATGCTCTCCTCTGACAGCGCGATCTGGGTGATGCTCCCTGCCAGAGAGGCAACGTCAGCTCTCTCTGCAGCACCCGGAGTGCCAGCCCTGAATCCCTGCTTTGCTTTCCACCTCCCTCACCCCTCCCAGGCTTTTTTTCACTCTCATGGCCAGGTTGTTTGTGCCTGGCTTTTTTCAACCAAATTAGCTAAAAGCAAATATTGCTGCTTCTCACTGGAACTGTGATTGTGAAAGGCTCTGGGGCTTCTGGAGGGAAAACCATGTGCCCTCCAAAAAGCAATCTGGAGTCCTGGCATAAAAGGGAGCAGAAAAGGATCAAAATGAAGAAAGGAACAAATGAGCCTCAACCCAGCCACCCTTCTCCCCTTGCATCATCAACAGGGAGCTCTGCACCCCAGAGATGCCCTAATCTCTCAGGAAATTGAAGGGTCCAAGCTAGTTTATAAAAGGGAAGCGGATCTGACTCAGTCCTAAATTTCTGGATCAAATCTGGGACTAAGCCAATGCACAGCCACTGTAAGGTTTTACCATGTCCTTTCCAGAAGATTCTCCTTAGCATATGGACAACTCTGCCATCTCCCCCACTCAGAGACCTGGAGAAACGTAACCTGCCCAGCTGAACAATGCGGTACAGCTGGGAGTCATCCTCTCCCTTAACCTCAGCAAAGAGAGCACTTTCTATTCTGAAGCATGGGATTTGAGAGAATTTGCAGCTGAAATGGCAATCCAACCATGTCCAGCCATCAAACCCCCTTCATGGATGTCCAGGGGATGTGGAGCAGGTGGCTCTGGAGGAGGTCAGCATCCCTAAATTTATTCCTGAGTATAAGCTCATCTTGTGCCTTTGTAATAGACTCTCAAATAGGAAAGACATCAGAAAACACTGTGCAAGCTCTCAGGTGATCCCAGATCCCTTCAAGGTGAGCCTCCCCTGGCTCCCAAGGCTGCCTCTAGTCACTGCTTAATACCAGCTGCTTTCCAGCCCTTGTGCTGCTGGGGAGCTCCCTGCCAGCTGCCTACGAGACCTCTCTGAGGGGACAGGAGAAGCATTTGCCTTCCAAGAAACCAGAGCAGTCTCCTGAGTAGTGGGACTGCCCTGCTTCGCCCAAAGAGAAGCTGTAAAGTGTGTGTGTGTGTGGGGTCAACTTGATTTCATTAGTCCAGGGAGGGAGAGGAGCACCAGAGGGAAACTCCCACAGAATCACAGAAACATCTCAGCTGTAAAAGCCCTTGAAGCTCCTCCAGTCCAAGCATGAACCTCACCCTGACCGTTCCCAACTCCCCCAGATCCCTCAGTGCTGGGTCAGCCCGACTCTTCAACCCCTCCAGGGATGGGGACTCCCCCCTGCCCTGAGCAGCCCATTCCAACGCCCAACAGCCCCTTCTGCAAAGAAATCCTTCCTCAGAGCCAGTCTTCCATGGCACTGTGAACTGCTTTCCTACCGTCGGCTGATGTAGGAGTCTGCACCACACTCTGCTGCCCCGGCACTGGTGCTCTGGCGCTGCTGATCAGGAGATCAAACTTGGTGCTTCGACAGGTGTTGGTGCAAACTTTGTCATGCTGGTAGAAGTCAATTTGCCCCGAGTCCATCATCTTCCTGTGCAGGGAGTGGGGAGAGAACCAGGCTTAGCTCAAGTCTCAGCCTGGAGACAAAAGGGAGTATTCCGTGTAGAATGCTAGGGCCGTGGGAAGGACAGAGAAAGGGAAACCCAAGGGCCACTCTGCACACAAAACACCTCCTGCAGGGCTTTCAAATGGCCAATACGAGCCACCCGCCAGCTTCGCACACAGGGCTCCAGTCCTGTTCCACCCCCACCAAATACCAGGTCCCCCAGGCGAGGCCACTTCTGTACAGGATGAGGAATCCTGCCCCTCAGACCACGGGGCCAGGATCTCTGCAGGCTGCTGGCCAGGTAACGTGAGCTTCCACGAGATCTCCCGGGGACTGCAAAGCAGACAAAACGCCTGCTTGGGATCCTGCAGCTGCAGTGATGCAGCCCTGAAGCTGGACACAGTGATAAGCACGTGAAATACCTCAGCATGATTCCTCCGAGGCGAATGGCTCTCTTCCAGTCCTTTAGGGTAGACTTCCCAGCCAGGTGAACAAAATGCTTCGGGCTGATCAGTTGGTCATTGAACTGACAATGAGATAAGCAAAGGCTCAGCAAACAAGTTAAAATCACCTTGGAAGACTGTATTGAGACATCCGACACAGCCAGTCCACAGGTCACCTAAGCCCCCACTTCCACCCAGGAGTAGGAGCTGCTTCTCAAATCCCTGCCAGCTTTGATCCCCTCAGCACAGCAAAGCTTCTAACTCCAGAATGGGTATGTTTATAGGGGTGACCTGCCAGCCATCGGCATTCAAACCACACAGCTCGAGCCAAGAACGGCCCTGACGGCTTTCGTATGAAGCATGAACCAAGCTCCTCTGTGAACACATACAGTCATCCCGGAGATCGTCATGGGAGACTCCTGTTACATCAAACAGCCGAGCAACTTCTTGCTGACAGGGGTATTCACTAGGGCATCTGTTCTGTCCTGCTCCAGTGACTAAGATAGTTCCCGTTGTGGGTCAGCAACAGAGCGCTCTCGCCGCTGCAGCACACGGGGCCTCAGCCTCAACACATCAGCTGTTACATTACCACACTCTCAAGTGGAAAAAGGGAACAGCAAGATTTCTCTTCTTGATGCAACCTCCTCACTGAGGAAGTGACAGGAGTGGAGTATCAGGACACGAAGGGAAAGAGACAAGGAAGAAAAGCTCTGGCAGATCTCAGTAAAAGTTCCCTGCCTGCCTTCAGCTCCACATCCCTCATCAAGTGCCAAACACAACAGTAATCAAGAGCAGCACTGAAATATAAGGTGGGTGATAGGCCTTCACTCCTTAAACCACTCCTGCCCTGCTTCTCCCCAGGCTCGAAACAATTTTAGCAGTAATAATCCATCACACTGCAAAGGCAAAGTCACTCGGCTCCAGGACAAGACTCAGATGAAACAGAAAAAGTAAGAAAGTCCTGTGAAGGTCAAGCACCTTGAGAGTGGAGAAGGAGTCTGCTGTGAAAACTCCCTTACCTTGACACACTTGACATTAATTCCTGGACAGACGAACTTCTTCCAGAGCAGGATGGCTTTGCTCTCCCCGCAGGTGATGGGATAGGCGATCTCTATTTCCTCGTTCGTTTCAATGGTGCTGGGGTCTGAGGGGGAGAACAGGTAAAAATGAAACTTTCCACCCAAAAGGCTCAAATCCCACAAGGTGGGAGCTGAAAGCTCACAGGTTGAGACCTACACTCAGGAAACCAAAAGAAGGGCCGATCCCAGTTCAGGATCAGCTCTCTCTTAGTCTTCTCCAGTTACCAGCTCTAACAGCAACTGGCATCTGCACACACACACACACATATATATATATATATATATATATTTATTTAATACAAAGGTAATCTATCAGTAGATCGTGAGGTCAGAAATCCAAGACATCTAAAAGGAGCAGGGGGTCAATAAGAGCAACCTTGGTGGAAACAAAATGCTTTAAAATTTGAAGCACAGACCTCTCTCAGATTTCCTGGAGCTCTGGTGTCTCTTTAGCAGCGATATCAGATATTTACTGATAATACATTCTCGTCACACGCAGAGTTTCTGCTAATACTGCCAAAAGACCCACACCCACAGAAGCAGAACACCAGTGAAGATCTAGTGACAGCACCTAATGACAGGAGCTTTTTCCCTACATACTCCTCAGGATGGAAGGGAGCATTCGGAGCCAACCTGCTGGGTTCTTCTCAACACCCAACCCAAACTGGCAGGCTGTTCGTTCAGCAAAGAACCAGCAATCAGGGTGTGATGCCTCTGCCAGTGCAGACACAACTGCCATCCTCACAACCACCATTCCTGCCTGCTAGTGTCTGCACCCCAAGACTAGGGTGAAACCTCGGCTCCCCTGGACCCCATGGGAGCCCTTACCATTCATTCCAGGAGAGCCAGGATCTCAGTTCCAGGACTTTGAGCCCAAGCAGTAACAGCAGACTCTTAATCCAGAGTATGCCCAGACCCTGCACCCACATCCATGCCTGGGAAACAGCATCTGCAGGGGCAGAGCCAGAAGGAAGCCCAGCGAACTGGAGACACCAGCTCAGCGGTGACCAGCCCTGCCCAGGAGGGGATTCTGCCCACGCCAAGCGGGAACTCACCGATCCCTTCTTCTAGCTTGTGGATGGTGTGGGTTTCAACGGCCACTACGGCAGTGCTGGCCTCGGAGCCCTCTTGGTAAATCCTGTCGTGAAAGCAGCCATCCATAAACAAACCATATAAATCATGGGAAATTAAGATTCACAGCACGAGGTTAAAAATTCGGTTCGTTTCTTTTTTGCCCGTCTTGCAGGGATGTAGATTTAGTTCGATACAGTTTCAATCAGGCTTTTTTTGCATACAAAAAAAAAGAAAATTACGATAATAATCCCAAGGACTGAAACACGCAGAGGCGTTCCCAGTCCTGTCATCGCACCCTCCACGTTGCCAGCGCCACTGAAGCAGCTCTGCAGCGAGCTTCCCTGTGCCTCCTCCTCTGGTTTCTGATACAGGCAGTTACCCACGACAACAGGAAGCAGAGCTCAATGCCCCAGGATTTCCCTTCCAGCCCTGTGCGACACTGCAGCACGGGTGATCACGCAGGGAAGAGTCACTGTCAGGCCTACAGCCACCCTGCTCTGTGAATATTATCAAACTGGAGCCAGGATATTTACATCCTGATTGATCCAGAGTTAAGGTGAAGTGCCTGGTGGCAGCCACTTCTCCGCAGCAGCTGCCAGGGGTACCACAAAATTCCCTCCAACATCCCAGCTTCATTGTATTTCAGAGGAGGACTATTTTAGGGGAAAGCTGGAAGAGGTATATGCAGATCTGGATGCACGGACCACCACATACAGCAGCTGCAGTATGGCAAAAACCCAGCCAGGGGCCGGAGTGGGAAGAGGGAGATCAGGAAGACGCGGGGCTGGGGCAGCACCGCGACCACCTCACCGCTTCCCCGCTGCCACAACCGTCCCCAGGCTGCTGTGACCCAGAGACAGCATCGTGCGGACACGTCCCCGCAGGACAATTTCATTCCTCAGAGGCCCCATGACAACGACACACACAAAAGCTTTTTTTTTTTGCGTTGTATTTTTCTCTCTATGGTGCGTGGCACAAAACTGACGCGGACCTGGAAAACGTAGCGATGCTCGGTCCCCACACCACAAAAATCTACTGGGCTCCCCCCCATCGCACCCCACACCTCCCAGACACACCAGTACCATCCAACTCACCCTTGCTGCACCGGCTGGAGCTGCAAGATCACTTGGGTTTTGGTATCCTCCGGGTTCTCCCCTTCGTTTCCGTCACTTGGTACAACCACCACATCACCCACAGGGACGCTCACTTCGGCATTCGCCATCTCTCACATGAAGCCCGGCGGTGGCGGGGTGCCGCGGTGCTGCAGAGGGCAAAGCAGAGGCAGGTCTGTACCGCGGCAGCACCGCTGCCTGTGCAGGCAGAGGGGCAGGCAGCGGTGTATAAGCATGATCGCCCAGGCCCACCGCAGCAAAGGCTGGGCTAGCGGGGACCGCGGGGCCAGCAGAGCAAAGCTCCAGCTCCAAAGCAGGGACCAGGCATTTTAAATTCACCACCAGAGAGAGACAGCAAGTGCCTGTCAGCACACACAAGGATTTCTCCTCCCCTCTCGATCACGATAGCTGGGAGCATCTCATCCGACGACACAAAACCGAGAGGCAGATCCCCCACTGCCATCCCACTCACAACTTCCCGAGCGGGCAGCAGGCAGCGGCTCCCCCCGTTCCTCACACACAGCCCGGCCAAGCAGTGGGGTTTGGCAAGAGCACACGAGAAGGTTTCTGAGATGCGGCTTCTCCCCCACCCTGGCTGGCAGCACTTCCAGCCGGCCTTGGGACGCTCTGTTCCCTCGCTCCCAGGACCGTGCCTGGGACTGACCCTTCCCGCCGCACAGGGGCTGCGGAGAAGCCGGTATTCCCGGTGGCACCGGCCGCAGATCCTCGCAGGGGGTCACCGGGCAGCGATGCGCTGGCCACGGGCTGTTCCTCCCACCTAAAGGTGGTTTTGTTCCTGCTGCGGGGCTGGCGCTCAGCCCAGCACGGGTCACTATCACCCCCTCGGGGTTTAAAAGCTTCTGGGATGTTGTGTCAGGAGAGGAGCTCAGGGCAGGGACGGGGGCTCGCGGCGGGCCCAAGGGACGCGTCCCCCGGCCGGCTCGGGCCCACACCCCCCCTCCCCGCGGGGCACCGCGCCTCGACCACCGCT
>NW_020799131.1:295547-299920 GCF_003259725.1 Athene cunicularia
GGGGGGGGGGGGGAGGTGTCACTGTTGGAGTGTCAGTGGGGTGGAATGGAGGAGCAGCCCTGAGGCCGGGTGAGGGGCAGGGGACACTGTGGGAAACGCGGGGTGGAAAGAAGCCAGCTGGGATCCGCCACGGCTCCGGGATTTTTCCCTGTTCTCCAGGGCTTTCACCCTTTCCGGGCTGGTACCCAGAGGGGTGACAGTCACACTTGGGGACCCCAGTCCCCTCTGCTGTGGCCTCAGGGCCACGTTTGTCCCCATCTCCTGGGACCACAAAACCTGGCCCAGGCTAAGGGGTCCTGGAGCAACGCAGGCAAACGGGGACCCCCAGATGATACTCCCGGGGGGCTGGCGGGGAGGCCGGGCACCCGCAGCCCCTTTGGGTGCCTTCAGCAGGGCCATGTGTGCCGGCGGGTGGGGGGGTGACATGGGGCTGGGCTGGGGTCCCGCTCCCTCGCCCGTGGCTGACGCCAGCCCTTGAGGAATCCCAGATGTTTTTCGGGAAGCGGCCGGAGCAGGCGGAGGCTGCGGGCTCCCTCCCGCTGACTCAGAGCCGGTGTCTGGCGCCCGGCCTGGTCCTGCCCGGGGACGTGCCGGGGTCCCCGTAGGGGTGGTGGCCTCCAGCCCGCGGCTTGGCCGAGGGGTCCACGGCACCCAGGGGGTCTCTGGAGCCGCTGGCCAGGTGGGCACCGTGCCAGCACCGCGACAGCATCTGCCCAGGGCAGCGCTGGCATCTGGTGGGAAATCTGTGTGTGTGTGTGATCTGCATCTCATCTGCATGTCATTTGCATATCACACAGAGCCCCCATTCCGTCACACCTGTGACATCCCTGCACACACACGTGTCCCCTGGGCTCGACCTCTCCATTAAATACAACCCGGGCAGGGCAAGGGTGTGGGGAAACTGAGGCACGGCATGACCCCACGGTGGACCCATGGGGACAGAAGGACACAGCTCCCTGTCCCCAGGGCACCAATGGCATTTGCTCAAAGCATCTGTGGGCGCTGCGAGGCCCCGGTGATGGACAGGATAGAGCAGAGAGATGGAGGGGGGTGGCAGCCTGGGGATTCGGACTACCTCTTGTCCCCAGTTGGGACCAGAGATGTCCCCAAGGAAGCCGCCTGCCTGCTAAGCTGAAGTTTTAATCAGGGAGATGGAGACCACAAATTAATTTGGATTAAACGGGGGATTTAGGAGGCAGCTTTGGCCGTCACAGGCAGATGGGGAGGGGACAGGGCTGCAGCCCCCATTTTGGGGTCCCGCGAGGCTGTGCTGTGTGTGCCAGCCTCGGCAGTGAGGGCCGTGGTGGCAAGTGCCCAGTAGGGGCTGGTGGCCACTCGCACCAGGAAGAGTCCCCAGGGGAAGCGTCTCTGGGAAGGGAGGGAGCCCGTCTGTCCCCGCTGGGGGAGGTGGGAACATTTTGGGGACCCTCCGGGAGCCTGGTCCGGCTCTAACCCCCCTGCCTGGGGGCTGTGTGCCCCCTGGTGCTACTTATAGCTACGGGGGGGACAGTGGGGACAGGTTGAGGTGTGGGGTGCTGTGCCCCAGTCCCCCCCATAGTGTGGATGTCACGCTCTGGGCATGGGGTCACCCTGGGGGTGGGACCACCCTAAGCACAGCCCAACTGCCTGAGCCAGGGGAGGGGACACCCCGGGGTCCGGGTGCCCACCCCTGTCTCCAGGGAGCCCCAATCCTCTCCCGGCCCCGTCCCTGTGCCAGGGCCCTACTGCAGGAACGCCGGCCCCGCCGCCCCGCTCCTGGTGACAAACTCCAGCGCCGTGACCGTCCTGTTCAACAGCACCAGCCACCGCTCGGGACGAGGCCTCCTCCTGTCCTATGCCACCTCGCAGCACCCAGGTAGGGGGGAGCGTCCCCCAGGGAGGTAGAGACACCCCCTACCCCAGGCTGTGTCCTGGGGGCGGGGGGGGACAGCCAGGGGTGGAGGGAGCTCCCCCCAGCGTGGGTTCCCTAAAGACCCCCCCAGCTGGCAGCAAAATATGGGGGACAACTCCACCCCCCCACCTCCCAGCACCCTGAACCCCCAGGTCAGCGGGGACCCCAGGTGGTGGCGTGGCCATGGCTGCAGGGACCGAGGGGTCACCCCTCCCTGCCTCCCTGGGGCAGAGGCGGGTGCTGGGGGGCAGGTGGGGGTCCCTCACCCTGGGGTGTCCCTGCCTTGCAGACCTGGTCTCCTGCCTGGTTCGGGGCACCCACTACACCCAGGAGCACGTCAGGTGAGTGGGCCGGAGGTACCAGCGGTCCCCGCTTTGGCGTGTGTCCCCCCTCTGTGTCCCCATCAGCCCGTTTCATCCCCCTCCCTCCCCTGGGTGCTCGGGGCTCACCCTGGGGCTTTTGGGGTGCAACTGCAGCGAGGGGAGCAAAGCGGGTGGGGACAGGAGCGAGCCTGGACCCCCACCCTCCTCGCCTCGTGTGTTTCAGCGTGTACTGTCCCGCGGGCTGCAAGGACATCGACGGGGACATCTGGGGCAACCCCAGCCAGGGCTACCGGGATGTAAGTGCAGAGCCCGGCTCATCCCGCGGGGCACCCCCCTGTGTGGGTCAGCACCCATGGGTGCACCCGCCAGGGACGGGCCCCTGCGTCCATGGCTGCTGCTTGTCACCCCCCAGCAGCCTGCAGGGGGGGGGTATGGCCATGGGGTGCCCCATGGGAGGTGGGGGGGTGCTGCCCTCACCCCTCCCCTGCTCCCCACAGACCTCGGTGCTGTGCAAGGCGGCCGTGCACGCTGGGGTGATCGCGGATGATCTGGGGGGGCAGGTCACCCTGTCCCGCCAGAAGGGGATCACGCTCTATGAGTCGGCCTTCGCCAACGGGCTCCACTCCAAAAGGTGGGTGAGAGGTTGGGGGCGCCCCGGCTGCACCCCACACCCAGCCATGGAACCCACCTCGGGGACATGCCACCCCTCAATTTCAGAGCCCCCCAGTTTGTTTGCCTGGGGACCCCCCTGTCTGACACCCCCCCATCTTTCCTCCCTGCAGGGGATCCCTCTCTGAGAAGCGGCTCATATTCCACAAAGGTATTTTTTCCCCATTTTCCCTGAAATTAATCCACGATTTTGGTTGCCAAACTTGGTGCCACCCCACCGTGCCCAGTTGGGGGTCCTAGGCTCCCATCCTGCCGTCTCCCCGTTGCCAGCCTGCGGCGATGCGCTGGAGGTGGCCGCCTTCAACGCCTCATCCTGGTGGCACGAGGTGGATGCACTGGGCCAGGACCGAGCCTGGGTGGCCCAACGGGCAGCACTCGGCACCGCCGGCCACTCCTGGGCACCCGAACCCGGCTCCGAGGCTGCCTGGCTCGAGCTGGACCTGGGCACCCGCCGGAACGTCACAGGTGAGTGTCGGCCATCGGCAGGGAGGGGGGGACACACTGGCTGGTCCATGGGCCACCCTGACCACTTTCCTCCCCACGGTGACATGGCTGCCAGCCTCGCTGACCCCCCCTCCATAACTCCAGACAGCACTGGACTCCTTGTGCTGTGGTTTTACTGGTGCAAACTGGGATGCTGACAGCACCAACTCCCCCAGCCCCCAGCTGTCCCCTGTCCCTGTTTTTTCCCCATCTGTGCCCCCCCCAGCAGCCATTTCTGGGACGAACAAGTTAATATTATGCTCTTGCATCTGGTGCCAGCGAGCGCCTTTTGTTCGGCCGGAGCCCGCCGAAAGCGGAGGCTTTGTGCGGCAGCGGCTGGCGACCGCGGCGAGGAAAATGGGGACATTGTCCGGCCGGAGGCTGGGGGCGGGAGGAATGCGGGGCCAGCAGCCGAGCTCGGGGGTTATCAGCTTCTGGGGGCAGAGCGGTGCGGGGGTCCGACACCCCAATCTGCCACCCAAACCCCGCCCAGGGCTGGAGGGAACCCCCTGGGGTTCCCTTCCCCACAGGGCGGTGGGTATCCCAGAGCCAGGGGTTATTCCGGCTGGGAAAGCTCTGCGCCACGCAATGGGGCATGTTGGGGTACAGGGTGGCCCCCCCAAGCCCTTCCCCCGGCCCCGGGCTCGCTCCTGCACCAACAGGCATCATCACCAAGGGCTCCTCTGAGCAGTACGACTACTATGTGACCTCCTACCGGGTCTCCTCCAGCCGCGACGGGAAGAACTGGAGACCCTACAGAGGCAGCGGTGGCCAGGAGGACAAGGTGGGCTTGGGGTGGGACGGACACACACACCCCACAGTGGGGGGGTCACAGCTCCCCCTGCCCACGGACATTCGGCCCCTGGCACCCTCTTCACCCTCCCCGGTAGGTCTTTGAAGGCAACGCCGACAGCCACGGGGAGGTCTCCAACGCCTTCATCCCCCCGATCGTCGCCCGCTACGTCCGCGTCACGCCCCAGCGCTGGCACCAGCGCGTGGCCTTGAAG
>NW_020799131.1:299970-308790 GCF_003259725.1 Athene cunicularia
CAGAAGAGCCGGGCCTGGAGCCGGGGTTCAAACCCCCGCCCGTGTGGCGGCCAGCAGCCGGGGGAGGGGGTGTCCCGGGGCCTGAGGGGTGACCCCGCAGCTCTGACAGGCGGGGCTCGGCTCGCTGTGGGGCCGTGTCGGCTCCGGGTCGCTGTGGGTGACCTTGGCTCTTCCCGACGGGGCAGCCGGTGGAAACGTTTTGCACGGGGAGGTTTCGTTCGGTCCGGTAATGGTATTCCTTGTGGGCAGTCGTGGGGCTGGTGACCTCTTCAAGCTGGTGGCGGGGAAGATAGTGGAAGAAAAACTCTTTGAGCGGCGAGTGTGGAGCTGTTGCCACCCTAGATGGCAAGTGCTGGCGCTTTGGGGGTAGAAGGTGAAGGTGGAAGCTGTGCCTCGAGGAGGAGGGAGGTTTGAGATACCCTTCAGCATCTAACAAGCACATCCAGGGGGAAAAAAAGGACTTTTGTATTCATCCCCTTTTAGCTAGTGCACCTAACGGACAAGTGCTTGTAACGGATGCTGCCTCTAGCAGCATAAGGGAGGACTTTGCCTCATATTTATAATAACTAAAGCAAAACCCAAGAAGTTTCCAAGCTTATTAACAGTAAAGAGACACCTGGACCATACAGTCCTTTGCAAACCTATTTAAATATTTTGTGACAATTGCTGTGTCTTAATAGAAGTGAGAGCCCCCTGAGCACTCCAAGGAATGTGCTGAAGGTTTGTTTGGCTTGAATGTAGACTTTTAATTACGGCTGTAAGCCTGTGCTGGAGTACCGGTGCTTAATGAGTTGCAGCGAGTCGCTGAGGGTCAGTGGTGCTAATTGCACCCACCAGACCTACTCCTGCCATGGGGAGAAGCTGCTCTTGCAGAGGTCCGGGCTCACCTGCGCATTGCTGCTGACAGCAGATACCAACACCCTCCGTTCTTCTGACAGAAAAATGGAATTTGGCCAAGTTTCTACTTGTGCTTCAGGATCCTGGGAGATGCCTTGTCCTCTGCAGCAGCGCACGCTCACAGGCTGCTCGTGTAGTATCTTCTGATAAACCCTCTTGTGCCGTAGTAAGGACAGCTCATGCTCTTTTGAGTGAAAATGTTTCCTCTCACCATCTTACGATAGAGTGGGTGATACAAAAAATATCTGGTATTCCTGTAGGAATGAGAGTTTTATGGAAGAGGAGGAAGCCAGAGTAGGTTAACGCTGACTGCTGATGTACTGGGAAGGCTTTGGAAAATGGCCTCTCCGTTCGCTGGGCCCACAGCGGTTGCTGATGTAATTAAAGATCTAGACACTCAGATAGCTGTAAGTAAACCGCCGGGGCTTGCCACAGGGCTGGCATGTGAGATTTGTCCTAGAAATCTGCACATCCTGTTAGTTTTGTGTTTGGTGATCTTAACGGCACGCAAAGGGTGCAATAAGATCTGGAAATAAATGAACAAAATGACTTTATGCTAATAAAGTCATTTCTGCCCAAAAATTTCAGAGCTTCCTCCCCTGCATGGTGGGTAAGAATTCCTGCTTTGTGGATTTGTGAAGTGAGGTGTGGGGTGAACAGCCTGAGATCAGCCTAAACTAAAACCAGGACTAGCACGCTGACGTGCCTCCTGATCTTGTGCTGAGCTCCTTGTTCAGAAGTGCCAACTGAGGGGTTTTAGGGTGTGAGGGTAATGGTTTTCTATCATTAATTCAGTTAAAATTGAGCTGGAAACTTGCTGAGGGCGCTACAAAGTGTGTCTTGGATATAAATCCTCCTAAAAGGGCTCCGTGTCTGTAGGTGCAACAGTGCATGAGTGTGCCTTGGAATGAAGCACTAAAGCAGCTGCTTCTTGGTACTCCTGTGTGATTTCTGGTTTGTGTTTTGGTATGAATTAACCCAAACTAACAAAGCTTGCTCTGATGAGGGGAAAATGTTTCTTTGTAGCTCAGGTGGCAGATGCTTTGTTCATCACTTTGTATGCAAGAGTGTTGTAAAGTTGTTTAAAGAAACTCTTTTCTTCCTCCATGAGTAAGTTCACCCTGGGATGCAGGCAGGGGCTTTTCAGACGCGGTGTCTCAGCGGCTGCTTCTCTCCCGGCTCTGGGCCTGGCAGCAGCTGCTGCACGAGGGGCTTTTACATCAAACCATTCCTTAAATGCTCATTTCACGTGACAGACCTGTCACTGCTGCCCACAGCAGTTGCGGGGGTGGAAGGTCTGGGGTTTGGACAAGTTTCCTTTTACAGAGCAGTAAGGACAGAGCAAAGCTTCATCAAGCTTGTGGAGTTTAGAGCCCTCCAGCCACGAAATCGAGTAGTTTCCAGTCAGTCTGAGTGTTAGCTTGGTGGCCAGTAACCTGAATAACGTCAGGCACCGCAGGGTTGAATGGAAGATCTGAGTAATCAGTTAAGCTGCCACAACCCACTTCTGGTTCGCTGTTAACAGCTCAGTAAATCTCACTTCATTTACTGTGGCTGTGGGTGCCCGGCGTGGGAAGAACAAATCGAAGGTGTGGGTGTGCGTGTGCATTTCTCCGTCACGTTACCTCAGAGTACCCAGACTTGTGCTCTCAGAACTCAAACCAAACGCTGTTTGTCAAACCAGCATTGAGGCATTGCTGCCGGTCAGGCTTGAAGTGTGGTGTTGCCAAAAACAAGACGTCCAGGCTGCAGCGGACACCCGTGGGAGCTGGAACCCCGTCTCCTTCACAGGCCCCTGGAGCGTGGAGTGAAGACTCGAGCGCTGTGCCTGCTGTTCCCCTGCGCTGCTGCCGCGGGGGCAAGCCCTGGCCTTTAGTTAAATCTTTTTGCATGGTCTCTTCCTCAAAGCTGTTTGTGATCCAAGGGAAATGTGTTCAGAAAGACCCTGACGGGAGGGCGAGGGAGCCCGAGGAACGAGCAGGCGGGTCGGTGCTGCTGCAGAGCTGCTCTGCCTGCAGCCACTGTGCTTCCTGGGGAAAACTTCATGTTCCATATACCAGGGAAAGTTTTCTCTTCATCTAAAAATTGCTTCTTGCTGCCTCCAGAGAAACACAATCTTCCGTAAACCTCTAGGCCCTATCAGGACACTGCAGACAAAGACATCATCACCCCGTCAAATTCCTTCTCTGTTTGCTAACTGTGGCTTTCGTTTCCTTTTCCAGTTGATTGGTTTGGGTCCCCACAACCCCAAGAAGAAGCAGGACCTAGATAAACTTTATGATCTAAAAGCTAAAGCCCAACAGATTATGAACCAGTTTGGCCCTTCTACCTTGATCAACCTCTCCAACTTCTCGATAAAGCCAGAACCCGCCAGCACTCCCCCGCAGAGCTCCATGGCCAACAGCACTACCGTGGCAAAGATGCCGGGGACGCCCAGCGGAGGAGGACGGCTCAGTCCTGAAAGCAACCAGGTAATCTTATCCACTATTTTAGGACAACAGGGGAGATGCTCAGACCTGCCTGTGGCTTAATTCCTCTCCTTCCTTAAACCGCCAGCAAAAACTTAACGTCTATTAAAGTATCGGTTACTGAGTGAACAAACACTTTCATGTATTTCTTCCCTCCCAGCCACTTCCAGGCTGGATGGGGTATGGACGCTGTAGGTGTAGAGGTTTTTTTCAGTCTCAGGAAAATGTCTCTTGGAGATGTGATTGGGAAATTCTTTTAAAATATGGTTTAGATGGGAGGCATAAACATGCAGGTTTGTAGCCTCTGTCTTACCAGGGTGGTACGAGAGGCAGCGTCGCTGCTGGGAGCTGCTGACCCGCGTGTGTGTTTGTTGTGATCCAGAGTCTTTGACGTGTGTAAAATAAGGTGCTGCCCAGCAAGTGCTCCAGGAATGAACCCTGATGTCTCTGCGGGCTTTGCTGGCACCGTGACCTCTCTGGGCAGTGTACTAGTGCCCCGACACAGCCGCAGGCACAGCAGTTCCACCGTTGGTGCAAGAGAGCCAGGAAGGGCAGGAATTCCCCATGTGTGTCTGGTTCATCTGACCAGGCTGACAGATGAGTGGTGATAATTTCCATCTGTATCCTGTCAGACTAAGGGTCCTGCTGTTGTTTAGCAGCAGTAAAATTTCTGCTCCCTGCCATGTTTGGGCTGAGAGGGTGCTGTCTTCTGCCCTAGAATAACCCAGCACTTGAAGATATCTCTGGTTTGCATTTGAAACGCTAAAGCTGATAAGCACCAGAGCCGTGGAAATACCTCCTTTGTGTCCTGAGCACAAATATAGTCTCTGATACGTTGCTGTCTGCCTCTTAAGACTTCTAGTTTTGCCTTTGTTCCCTCTTACCAGCAGCTTTGCTTCAGCCAGTGGCATTTTAGTGCCAGTTTGGTGCAGGAGACCTATTTATCCTGGCCTGCTGCATTCCACTTTCTGTTCAGAGCAAGGACTGGTGCTTGAAAATAACTCCTTAACACCTGATATTTCTTATCTCTGCCATTCCTGAACTGTTGTGCTGTGTCAATACGTGTGACTTGGGCCTTCTTGGGGGGGTGGTGGGGCAGGAGGTCTTTTGTGGCTGTGCTGCGTAGGCAGCTGCTTTGCTGAAGCAGGGCAGTAAATCCTTCCTCTTCTCCCACACGCTCAGGTTTTAACCAAGAAGAAATTGCAGGACCTGGTGCGTGAGGTGGATCCGAATGAGCAGCTGGATGAAGATGTGGAGGAGGTAGGTACCAACCCATGGCAGGGGTTGCAGAAAGAGCTAATTGGGATTTTTTCATGGACCGGTGGCCCTTTCCCCAGCGCAGGGAGGGCTCATTTTACCCTTCTGTAGTCCCATGTCGCTGCAGCCTTCAGCCAGCCGTGTCTATTCCTGCGTCCCTGTGTTGAAAAGGGTTTTATAACAGCAATTCTAGCAAATGCTGTTGAAATACTAGCTTCTGAGGGTTTATTTTCATACTTTCCACATAATTTCAGCTGCTCAGTGCTGCTAAGACTGGTTGTTGTCCTTGTTCTGCCACAGATGCTGTTACAGATCGCAGATGATTTCATAGAGAGCGTGGTGACGGCTGCCTGCCAGCTTGCGCGGCATCGCAAATCAAACACCCTGGAAGTGAAAGACGTCCAGTTGCATCTTGGTGAGTGATTTTTCTTGCCCCCCCAACCCCTCAGCTGAGAGCTGGGCACACGCCCTGAAGTCAGGGCATGGCTGTGGTGTTGGGCTGGAAACCTGTGAGGAGCTACAGATTTGTTGTTACTTAACAACACCGTAATAACCTGGGGATGAGCGGGGTGTCTGCCCCTCGCCATCCCCTCTACAGATTTTGCAGTTGTGCCGTTTGCAGCAGTCCTGTGTTGGAAGGTCCCTAGAACAGGGACATGTTTTTACCATGTTTAATGTCGTACAGCCCTCCGCTACACTGCTTTATGGAAGCTTTTATAGCTGGTGTGTGGATTTTGGAGCACTGGTGGCAGGCAGGGGCACTGCCGGGATGTTTTGTGGTGATGAGGCTGCTCTTGTGGTGGGTGTTAGGGGTAGAGAGTGCTGATGCTTGAGCGTGTCCAGAGAAGGGCAGCGGAGCTCGGGCAGGATCTGGAGCACAGGTCTGCTGGGTAGCGGCTGGGGGAACTGGGGGGGTTCAGTCTGGAGAAGAGGAGGCTGAGGGGAGACCTCCTGGCCCTCGGCAACTCCCTGCCAGGAGGGGGCAGAGAGGGGGGATGAGTCTCTGGAGCCAAGGCCCCAGCGCCAGGCCCCGAGGGAATGGCCTCAAGCTGCCCAGGGCAGGGTCAGGCTGGCTCTGAGGAAGGATTTCTGTGCAGAAGGGGCTGTTGGGCGTTGGAATGGGCTGCCCAGGGCAGGGGGGGAGTCCCCGGGATCCCTGGGGGGGTTGAAGAGTCGGGCTGAGCCAGCGCTGAGGGATCTGGGGGAGTTGGGAACGGTCAGGGTGAGGGTCATGGTTGGACTGGAGGAGCCTCCAGGGCTTTTCCAACCCACATGAGTCTGGGATTCTGTGATTCTGGGGCTGAAGACAAGTAATCGAGGCTCCTCTGCCTGCCTTGGGACATAAAGGCCGTGCCCCCCGCCTGTCCCTGCCTGCTCTGCTCAGTCTCAGACACTGCAGGTGCGTTTGCCGTGGTGAAGAGGCAGGCAGCAGTTCTGCAAACCCCGGCACAACGCGGGGGGCTGTGTGTGCCCGCAGGCAGCAGTGGGGTGCATCCTCCCGGCCCGGCTGGCTGCTGGGGCCCTCGGCCTCCCGGTACCTACGGGGGAAACGGCCTTGGCTGAAGTAATTCAAAACCAGGACGGGCTCTCTCCTCGGCTGAGGAGCCGAGGGACTGCGATCACACCAGTGCTGGGTGCTGGGGCCCGAGGGAAGCGGTTCCTGCTGCCAGGGAGCGGGGGACGTGGAGTTGTTCACCGGCTGCTCCAGCTCCGGGCACCCGGAGGAGTCGCTCTCCGAAGCAAACCCTGCCTTGTCCTCCCGAGCCGGGAGGAGCCCAGCGCTGAGCAAAGGGGTCGAGTAGGAAAAGGGGTTCAACACTGATCTGGTGTGGGAGCCGGGGTGCCAACAGGCCTGCGGTTCGTCTCCGGGGGACGGGGACCTTGTAGGAAGGGGTTTGGTGAGGGAACAGGGGAAGGGAGGTGACACCCATCTCTGCTGGCCGCTGCCCCGTCCTATGTGGGACCCTTCCCGTGGGCAGCGCTGGCCGCTTCCCCTTCCCCAGGCAAACACGGGCTGGCAGCGAGGTGAACAGGGGGTGTTTAATGCGCCCTGGCAGTCGCTCGCTGCTCCTGCCTACACCCCGGCTGCTCCATCTCTGCCTCAGCTCCCGTGCACCACAGTGGGCAGAGCCCAGCGTGTCCCAGCCCCTCCAGGGCAGGCTGCCAGCGTCCCCCAGCTCTCTAGCACGAGCATCTCTGCCGCTTCTCTTCCTTCTCCGACACCCGAGCCTTGAGCGGCACCGGCAGCGGGACGCTGCTCTTCACCCCGGCCCACGCCTCGGTGGGAGCCAGCCGCCCCGTCAGCAGCGCCTGGTAGATGGCCACCGTCAGCATCTGGAAGGCCTGGACCACGTTGCTGGCGTCCTTGGCCGAGGTCTCAATGTACTGGATCCCCAGCGAGGCTGCCAGCTTCTCTGCCTCCTTCCTGCCCACCCGTCGCTGCCCTGCCAGGTCACTCTTGTGCCCCACCAGCAAGAAGATGATGCTGAAGGGCTGGACCGTGTCTGTCACCTCCCGGTGCCACTGCCGGACGCTCTCAAAGGACGCGCGGTTGGTGAGGTCGAAGAGCAGCATCCCCCCGGCTGAGTTGCGGTAGTAGGAGCGAGTCACAGACCTGGGGCGCAAAGAGAAAGGGGGTGAGCAGCCCCCAGGGCTTCCCTGTGCTGCTTTGGGCAGCATCTCCCCTCCCTGCAGAGCAGCCCCAGCCACGTTCTGTCCCCTGCAACATGCACTCTGCTTCCAAGTCACTGTACGAGGGAGGAGAATCTGCCCTTTTGCTGTATCAGCAAGTGCTCCAGGCAGCTCTGTCCCTGCTTGGCCACCAAAGCTCATCTGTCCGCTGCAGCCACAGCCGAGACTTCCCATGGCTCGCAGCTACGTCCCCGGTGCTCTCCCATCCCCTGCAGCCACAGCCCTGCCATCCTCCCATGCCCTGCAGCCATGTCCCCTGAACTCCCTGTCCCCAGCAGCCAGCCTGGCCGGCGATGGGCAGCCCCAGCAGGGAGGTGTGAGGGCTCCTTGGCAGTCAAGCTGGGGAAGCCACTTTTTGCCCAGCTCCCAGTGGGCTCCCAGCCTCTTCCCCCAACCCTCTGCAGCTGGAGGGGCAGAGGGGTGCTTGGGGGGGGGTCCTGTAGCTCCTTTGGAGCTGGAGAAAAGGCTTAAAGGTCACCCCAAGAGCTCCTTTCCATGGCGTTGGCTCACCTGGGCCCCTGCAGCCTGCCCAGTGCTGGGCATGGTGGTTCCTCACCCACGGGGCTCCCCCCAGCAAGGGGGTGGTGGGGGACATGACTGTATCCAGGACCTGCCTGGAGTTGGGATCACATCTCACCAGTACCCCAAATCCAGGAGGATACCCAGCACCATCACCCCTCCCCACGCCGCGGCCGGAGCCAGACCCACCTGAACCGCTCCTGCCCGGCCGTGTCCCAGAACTGCAGCTTCACCCGCAGCCTCGGCTCCAGCTCCACGAACTGAACGTAGAAATCCACCCCCACCGTCTGGTTGACGGCGTCCAGGAAGACGCCCTCGGTGTAGCACCGCAGCAGCGAGGACTTGCCCACCGTTGAGTCCCCCAGCATGATCACCCGGAACTGGTACTGCCACCGCGGCTCCATCGGCACCTCCGGCGGCTGCTGGGACCCGCCACCCCCACGCTGGGGGCATGCACGGGCAGGCAGGCGGGCAGGTTCCGCTCCTCCACCCACGAGGCGTTCCCACCCCGCCATGGGTGCTGGGTGGCCCCTTTGAAGCCTCTTTTCTCCTTTTATTTTGGCTCCATCCAGCTCCCGGTGGGTCTCATTTTCCCCTGGGGGGGCCCATGGGGTGACACTGCCATGTGCAGACACGGCGGGGGGGTGTTACCCCACCAGCGACCCCCCAGGGCAGAGCATCTCCCCCACGTCAGGGGTTTTGTGCAGTGGTGTGTCCCTGCCAGGGGTCCGGTGCTCAGCCCAGCCTTTATTTAGTGTGGAAAAGCTTCAGGTTTATTAAAAACGCTCCTGCAAGGGAGTTGTTTTTTTTTTTTTTAGAGCCTCCAAATTAAGGCTTGAAATAAACTCGAGCCCGGGTGGGGACACAGCCCCACGCATCGCCCAGGGGGCTGTGGGGTGGGGAGAGAAACACCCCCGTGGGTGGAGGGTCCTGTGTGTGTGTGTGTCGCCCCGTCAGCACTGGCAGCGCTCCCGGGGCTCCTGTCTCT
>NW_020799131.1:308840-311598 GCF_003259725.1 Athene cunicularia
ACCCACACTCAGCCCTGCTCCCTTTGGCCGCCCCCCAAAACCAGCTCCAGCCTCGCCACAAGCTCAGCACAAAGTTTCAACAGCCCCTTAAAAGCGTCGCAGCGAGCCCGTCCCCACACGCCCAAGCAGGGACTTTACACCCAAGCCCGGGGTGGGGGGGACACACAGGTCAGCTGGGTGCTGGGGTCCCCCGCGGGGGGCTGTGCCCCCATCCCCACCTCACCTGAACCTCTCCTGCCCGGCCGTGTCCCAGAGCTGCAGCTTGGCCCTGCCGGCGGGCGGCAGGGGGACGGTGCGGCTGTAAAACTCCACACCAACCGTGGGGCAGGGGGTGGCCGCCCCCCCGCTCGCCCCCTCGGCGAAGCAGCGCAGCAGCGAGGACTTCCCCACCGCCGCATCCCCCAGCACGATGACACGGAACTGGTAATGTCCCCCGGGATCGGGGGCTTGGGGGGGACCCGTCACCGTCCCCATGCTGGTGGCTGCACCCGGTGAGGTGGAACTCTTGAGCTGGTGGGGCCAGGGCCAGGTCTCCACCCTTGTCCCCACCCCACAGCACCTTCCCTGGGGACGGCTCTGGCCTCCCAGTCACCTGGGCTGGCAAACAAACCGTCCCGGGGAGGAGGGAGAAGCCACCACCTCTGTCCTGTCCCTGTTTGGTCTTGTCACACACCAGCTGTCCCACTGCCTGGCTTTGGTAACAAAGCTGGGGACAGCCAGGCTGTGGCTGTACAGGCTGCTGCAGGGGGCTGGTGGCCCCAAGGGAGCCAAAATCCCTGGGGGAAGCTGGGGGGGACTACAACAGGAACAGGACAAACTCTAGGGGACAGGGGAGCGCCCCTGGGGTCAAGAGGCCCGGACAAAGGTGCTCTCTGCAAACAGCTCCTGTCACCTGCAGTGACACCAGGGACTTTGCCATCACCCGGCCCTTCTCCTCGTGACAATGTGCAGAGTCTGGGAAAAACAGCCCCCCATGACAGCTTAGAGGTTATTTTCATCCCCACTTTGTTCTCCAAAACGAGAAAAAGCTGCCATTTGTCTGGGCAGGAGCCGTTCCGTGTGCCCCCACCACTCCCGACCTGGGGAACCCCCACCCAGGGCTTCGGAGGGGGAAGCCCTGGGCATGGGTGCTGCCCCGGCTCCGTGTCTGCAGGAGGGAGCATCCAGCTCCTGGTCAGTGCAGCTCTGGTGGGCAAAGGGCCCCCACATCAGCTCCCTGGGGTGGCTTAACTCTGAGGAGCACAAACTTGAGGGAAAAAATAGGTCAGACACGTTAATTTCCTGTAGAAAAGCAGCACCTCTGAGCGGCACAGAGTGTAGAGCCCCAGAAGGGGCAGAACCTCACCCTGCAGGATTCAGAGCCTCAGGTGGGAGAAGCTGGTCAGATTTGAGGTCAGTTCAGCCTCACCCCCCCGAGGGTCCCCCAGCACCACCCAGCCAGGGCAGGATGCAGCTCAGCACCTGCTGCAGGCTAAAGGCAGCACCCCAGAGCAGCACACCCCAAAGACACAGGAAGGATTTCAAGTGACTGTTGTGTTTATTCACCATCAAAATGTTTTATATCCGGACCCCTCCCCAAGCTCTGCTCCTGAGAAACTCCACAGAAGGAGTTTTCTTCCCTTCTGTGTTTAAGCAGGAGCTTGAGCAGCACCTGGAGTGGCTGTTCCCACCTGGGGGAGCTCACGGCTCGGGAAGGAGCCTGGATCTTGCTGCGCAGAGCTCCTGCTCCTGGAGAAAGCCGGGAGGGACTTAAGTCTTGCACCGCAGCACTGAGACCCCCAGGGACTGGCTCACCTCAGCTCCACGCTCTACTCACACCTGAAGAGGGGATAAAAAAATAATCCAGCCTGAATGAAGGAAGAGCAGTTGGACTTGGCCCTGGGCTCAGGGTGGTGGCTCTGGCTGCTGCCTGGCCTCAGCCCCATATCCGCAGGATTCATCCAACAGTCTCCAAAGAAAGGAGTCATCACGGACCAGGCTGCGCTCAGATAATAGGCTGCCCAATTAAAAACCTTACTAATCAAGTTGATCATTTCAACCTACAAAGCTCAGATTACGGACTGGCCACTTCCAGCCCAGGCACAGTCAGCTTGAACTAGCCTCTGTCCTCCAAGACTGGTGAGGTCCCACTCAAAACACCCAGCAGTTACCCCCAAAGGACACTCACGCGCTCCATGTAACGGCATCCCCACGGTTCGGACCTTAAGGAAAACAAATCGAATTCCTTCAACAGGGACAGGGGCTCATAAACTCCCAGCCTTTTCCACTAAACAAGTAATTCCTGAAAAAAACAGCCACAGGTTAAGTATCGAAAGTCACAAAATCATCTGGCTTGAAAAAGCCCTTGAGGCTCCTCCAGCCCAACCATGACCCTCCCCCTGACCGTTCCCAACTCCCCCAGATCCCTCAGCGCTGGCTCAGCCCGACTCTTCAACCCCCCCAGGGATCCCGGGGACTCCCCCCTGCCCTGGGCAGCCCATTCCAACGCCCAACAGCCCCTTCTGCACAGAAATCCTTCCTCAGAGCCAGCCTGACCCTGCCCTGGGCAGCTTGAGGCCATTCCCTCGGGGCCTGGCGCTGGGGCCTTGGCTCCAGAGACTCATCCCCCCTCTCTGCCCCCTCCTGGCAGGGAGTTGCCGAGGGCCAGGAGGTCTCCCCTCAGCCTCCTCTTCTCCAGACTGAACCCCCCCAGTTCCCCCAGCCGCTCCCCAGCAGACCTGTGCTCCAGACCCTGCCCCAGCTCCGTTGCCCTTCTCTG
>NW_020799131.1:311648-314474 GCF_003259725.1 Athene cunicularia
CCCCACCCATGCCAACCTTCTCCCCAAGAGATAAGCTCGCCCCCTCCTCCGGCAGCAGCAGGGAGGGCTGGAAAAATCCCCCCCCCAAGCAGCAAGACCATGATTTTCACCCCAGGCTCCCCACCTTGCACTGGGGGGTGACCTGCGCTCCCCTCCGCCCCCCCAATGAATCTCCACTCTTTGTAGCACAAAGACAATTTCCCTCCTCCCCGCACCAGCGGTTGCACTTCAAAAAGTTGAAGGCAGCAGCGACATTTTTCCTCCTCCTTCCCTTTGGGAAAGCGAGGGGGAACACCCCACCCCCGGGGAATGAAAGGAAAGTTTCTTGGAAACAAAAGTCTATCTGCCAAAACAATACCTCTTGTCAGGTTCCTGGCTCATGATCCATAATCAGTGGAAAAGATTTAAAAAGAGAACAACCTGCCAACTGGCTGGAGAGGACTGCTGAAATTCCTGCAGGTACTGATGCTGGAGCCACAGCCACTGTGAGAAATCAGGTTGAACAGTCCAAGACTGCTTTCTGCCCCTGAGCCCTGGAGAAGGATGAGGGAGAACAACAGTTAGTTTTTAATCTGTTCTGAGCAAAATTCACAGATGAAAACATTCACATTGCTCAGGAATCACCTTTTGAAGCTGATAACCCCAACACAAACATTCCAGATTACAAATAAAATAAGCCCGGCACCCATTTAAAGCAGAAGTCTGGAAATGAGTCCCAAACCTCGCGTGGCCAAGTTCTTCTAAAAACAGCCCTTGTCAAAGCTGCCAGGGACAGGTTACAAGCAGCTGGTCCTGTCCTCCACCTCCTTCCTGGATCTTGTGGCTGCTCTGTCAAGTCACGAAGCATTCCCCAGACAGACCGGATTCTCCTTGGCACAGTGACCCGTGCAAAGTTAACCTAGAAATCTCCCTGTCAAATCCTAGGGCAAGACAGAAATTGGGAGCTCACTGTAGCAAGTAAACAGCCCTTGCCAAAATTTCAAACGCTGGTGAAACATCGTTTGGGAAGAGAATGTTTCAAATGCTAAGTGGTGAGAATCCCCAAGGAGCAATACCGAAAGCCAACGGATGCTCAGTCGACCTCAGCCCATCACGAGAAGATGGATGGAGATCCAAAGAGGAGCAGAGAAAATCCCACTGCATGTCTGTGGTCAGCGGAGCCCTGATGAAACCTCCCGGTATGGCTGGGAGCCTCACACCAGTCTCTTCCACAGCGCAGGACTGGGAACAAACACTGGAAGAGGCTGCAATTCCCAGCACCAGGCAGGTGGGAGCAGACAACCCGCAGGGAAGCGCTCTGTGAAAAATTAACACTAAGGAAAAGCAAATATGACTTAATGATCCAGGTGGGTTGCTATGCCTGCAGCTTCTCAGAGACCCTGTGTGCTGGGGGGCCAAGACAAGCCCTGGCCACACACAGCTTGTGATCTATATCACTTTAACTGTGTCATCTACCACTGCTTTGACCCTGGAGATCATACAGCAGAAACAGCGTAATATTGTCTGAGAAAAACAGAGTGTGTACCAAGCAGTACCCCCAAACCCCTTCTTCCAAAACTGACTGCATTTGGTAAAACCATCTGCACTGAGAATAACTGCTAAGGAAGAAAAGCATATAAACTTGGGGAAAAAAAATAAGGAGACATTTTCTGAAGAAATGCGCTAACCAGGGAAAAAGGTAAAGCAGGCTTTATCAGAGCGACATTTTCTCAGCTAGCTCTATCAGTTGCTATTGCATCTAAAATTCATACCCTATCCTGCCCCTGAATTAATTTCATGTCTAAGCAAATCCCAAGTTAAATCCTGAAACTGGTGTATCCAGTATGCTTTACAAGATGCACTGGGAGATAGCAAGGCTGGAAGGTAAAAATTCCTCTCAGATCTTGTTTAGCAGAAGCTGGGGATTAGCAAACCAGTAATGAGAAACTGAGTACGCAAAGAGCAGAGTCAAACACCTCTGTTCCTCAAAAGGGATTCAGAGAAATACCTAAGGGTGTTTGGTACTTCTGGGTGTGCAGAATATGAACCAGTCTCTTGAAACTGGTCCAAGTAACATGAATTTTCTGTAGCCACACAGAGAAAACATCATCGCAAGTCCCCGTCAGACCCCTCAACCCATACGTGGGGCTGCCCTGGTACAACACCACATTTGCTTAATGAAATGGTTTCAGACTCCTCATCCCACTGGAAGCTGGTCAGAATTTCTCACAGGCCACCCTCGATGCTTACTGTCAAGCTTTTAATTAAACACATGTTAATGGCAACAGGCCACCCCACAGCCTTGCAGCTTACGCTTTGGAAATCACCACTTCGTGCCCAACAGAAGCAACGCCCACGTCTTTCCAGCTCTGCAGTTGGCTCAACATTTTTCAGTCTATGTAATTCAAACGGTAATCCGAGAGTCCCTGCAATTTAAATTGGATCATCACATCTTCATCAACATAGTAAGAATGTTTGAGTAGTTTTTGTAATTACTAGTAAACGTTGCCTGCTGTTTCAGGATACTTCATAATCTCAGTCACAGATTTTGATGCAATTTTCAAGGATTACATAATCCCAGTGAGCTGTGATATTATCTGCCTTGGATTTTTTGCCTTTAGCACATAAAGATAAAAGGAGAAATTACCTTACTACACGGAGTCCTCGTCTTTCATCTTGTGTTACACTAAATGGTAATTAATCAGGGCTTTTCCTGTAGCCATCCATGAGAAACAAAATCCCACACTCTGTTTAACTTGGAATCCAATACACAAACCCTACAAAATCCAGGTGACTGGCTGTTTTGTAGCTCCACATAAGAGTCTCCTCTGTACTTCAGATGCTGCA
>NW_020799131.1:314524-315904 GCF_003259725.1 Athene cunicularia
CTGAACCCACTCAGCGAGGTGAGATGGGTCGCTGTACACTAAGAATTAACGCGTCAAACCCAGCCCAAGGAAACCCCACTCTGCACATCTGCAGGGCACCCCTGCTCTTTCTGCACAACATTTATCAATTCCCTTGACCAGGGAGTTTCATTCCTGCACCAGCCTGCCCAAAGGAGCAAGGCCAGCACAGCCTGTCTTCCAACTGGCCCCTCTCAGAGCAGGGCTGCACCAGCAAAGAGGCTAGAGACCAGTTTGAATTTTATTTTTCCTCCTTTTTCGACCACAAGATCGGTATGCAGATCTGATGGGAAAGGGATCTGGAGGGACAGGCCACCGAGTTCTGACAAGGGTGTTACGTTCTCACCTTAGGTCTATCTGGCAGGCAGGCCACGGGTTGAGCAAATCCCAAAACATGAAGCCACCCTGGAAGACACGACAACACCCCCCACCCCATCAGGCTGCAGACTCACAGATGCACATCACTGACATCCCCCACCCAGAAACCGTGAGCACCCCGCAAGAACAAACACCCCAATTGCTGAAAATACATATAGGAGGGGTGAGTGACAGCAACAGGCAGAAGAGGCCCAGCAGTCAAAGACCTTCCCGTTGCTCTGGCATGTTGTTGGAGACCTGTAGCTATTGCACGGAGCCACAGCTCTTGGATAAACATGCAGAGTCACGCTGAGCTTGCCTGGCAAAGGCTGTTTCAGCTTCCGAGAGACAGATGGAGCGCAAAAAGTGAGCTACCCGCTTTGGATCAGATTTGATTCCCGGTTCTGCCACGAGCCAGGCCCAGTGGTGCTGGAGAGAGGAAGTCTCCTTATCCCACCCGTACATGACGTCGACAGAGTGAGAAATAAGGGCAGTCTGCAGTTCTTAACCCCATCTGCCGGGCCTAACCCCAACAACAGCCCTGCGAGGACGTGCAGCAGCTGGAGGAAGCCCTGCTTGGGCAGCACCTGCTAGCATGGGGCCAGAAAATACTGCTGCTGCTCGCTGCTGCAGCCGAGGGAGGCCGGGAAGGAAACAACCAACCTCCCAGCACAAGACTCCGGAGCCTGGATTGCTCATCTCACCAGCCCCGCGCTGCCGAGCTGAGGCTGCCACATCCCCCACGCTGCGATCACCTTCCATACCGGGACACTGCTGGGGAAGAACAAAAAAATACAGTCTTGAGACTCAGGTTGATGACAGAAAACATCTTAAACAGAAAAGCCGGGATACCCACCACCTCCCGCCTCTTCGTGCGCCAATCCGGGCCGCAGAAGCAGGTATCTGGGGTAGCTGCTTTCACCCCATCACCTCCACCCACAGCCAGGGCCCAGCAAGTGGCCAGCGGTGCTCAGACCCTCGCCCTCAGCTCGGCAGTCCCCCCCC
>NW_020799131.1:315954-334259 GCF_003259725.1 Athene cunicularia
CAGGCTTTATCAGAGCGACATTTTCTCAGCTAGCTCTATCAGTTGCTATTGCATCTAAAATTCATACCCTATCCTGCCCCTGAATTAATTTCATGTCTAAGCAAATCCCAAGTTAAATCCTGAAACTGGTGTATCCAGTATGCTTTACAAGATGCACTGGGAGATAGCAAGGCTGGAAGGTAAAAATTCCTCTCAGATCTTGTTTAGCAGAAGCTGGGGATTAGCAAACCAGTAATGAGAAACTGAGTACGCAAAGAGCAGAGTCAAACACCTCTGTTCCTCAAAAGGGATTCAGAGAAATACCTAAGGGTGTTTGGTACTTCTGGGTGTGCAGAATATGAACCAGTCTCTTGAAACTGGTCCAAGTAACATGAATTTTCTGTAGCCACACAGAGAAAACATCATCGCAAGTCCCCGTCAGACCCCTCAACCCATACGTGGGGCTGCCCTGGTACAACACCACATTTGCTTAATGAAATGGTTTCAGACTCCTCATCCCACTGGAAGCTGGTCAGAATTTCTCACAGGCCACCCTCGATGCTTACTGTCAAGCTTTTAATTAAACACATGTTAATGGCAACAGGCCACCCCACAGCCTTGCAGCTTACGCTTTGGAAATCACCACTTCGTGCCCAACAGAAGCAACGCCCACGTCTTTCCAGCTCTGCAGTTGGCTCAACATTTTTCAGTCTATGTAATTCAAACGGTAATCCGAGAGTCCCTGCAATTTAAATTGGATCATCACATCTTCATCAACATAGTAAGAATGTTTGAGTAGTTTTTGTAATTACTAGTAAACGTTGCCTGCTGTTTCAGGATACTTCATAATCTCAGTCACAGATTTTGATGCAATTTTCAAGGATTACATAATCCCAGTGAGCTGTGATATTATCTGCCTTGGATTTTTTGCCTTTAGCACATAAAGATAAAAGGAGAAATTACCTTACTACACGGAGTCCTCGTCTTTCATCTTGTGTTACACTAAATGGTAATTAATCAGGGCTTTTCCTGTAGCCATCCATGAGAAACAAAATCCCACACTCTGTTTAACTTGGAATCCAATACACAAACCCTACAAAATCCAGGTGACTGGCTGTTTTGTAGCTCCACATAAGAGTCTCCTCTGTACTTCAGATGCTGCAATAATGGCCAGGAGCTGAAAATGAACATTAAGATGAGTAAGTGATACATGGAAAACAAGTGCATAGAGATTAACAGCTCAACAGAACATTGGCTGAGATTCTCACAAACAACCCCAAAAGGCTGGCTCGCACATCAAGGGACTGTGGCCCAAAGCCTCACGTCAACCTCTCTCCTAAAAGGAAATGCCTGAGCTATTTTAAGCTCTGCAGCACCAGTAAACAGGCTTCAGCAGGTAATCTTTGCTGGCCTCTCTACTCCGAAATTGTTCCCTGGGTAAGGGCATGTGGGTCTGCATATACATGGCTCTCCTAAAAACTCCAGGAATGTGATGGAGCAGACTAATCATTACCATACAAAAAAAAAAAAAAAAAAAAAAAAAATTTGCCACAGGGTTACTGTCTGTGTGGGGTGCTGCTCTGCCATCACCTGCTTCACTGTCCTTTAGAGACAGATTTAGATGGATGTGGCTTATCCACGCACTAGGAAATATTACACAGGACAGCAGTGCTGGCCAGCCTTCGAGGAGCAGCATGCATCTGTACTGATAAAGTAACTGTGGCTGCAGATCACCTCCTGTAGCAAATTAGAAGGGCTACATTATAAAAGCTAAAATTTGGCGGGACAGGGAAAGACAGGTCCAAAAGAGGAGAATGAAGGGCATATAGGGTAGCACTGCTGCAGCACAGAAACAGAATGATTTAGAAAGCCTTTAACAGCGGAACATCTTTACATCACCTCTGAAACGTCACTCTGTCAGACGGGCACTTTTCAAGAAGAGGGGCATCATCTGAGCTGACCAGCTCCATCAGATGAAAACAAGCACTCTGCCTGCTTCCACTTCTCTGCTGCCTCTGAAACACTACCAGCACACGCAGGGAACGTTAATTTCCTTAAATTCAAAGTAACTGAAGGTTAGGACGCCGTTAACAGCGCAGTCAGGTGCACAGCAGGAGGAAAAAATTCACAGCACATGAGAGAGCGGGGTTCCAGCAGTCCTCTAGTTCCACCCGTTCAGAAATAGGTTAACTCCAGGATATGTCACCATTCCCCTCGTATTCACGGTGCGTTTACCATCGCAGTTGATAAAAAGACCACAGACTGACAAATATATCATAATTATGGACACAAACAAAGGTGTAGTAGAAGTAGGCTTTATGAAAGTATTTAAATTTCGTGGCAAATCTCTGCATCAACATGGGCAGGGAGGCAACTAAATGCCTTGCAGTAGCAATTTCAGTTACCAAACTATTTCTTGGATAGACATTTATTACAGGTAGTTTATCCGTTCCTATTTCTCAAAGAGTTTAAGGCACAAAAGCCTGAAAAGGGCTTATAACATGTACATAAGTGCTATTATTTTCACTTTGACCTCTAATGCAACATAATATTAGCTTAAATATATTGCTTGTCCATCCAGCTTATACAACATCCAGCAGAAAACTGCTTTCCAGGTTAGCAACAATTTGTTGCACAATATATCAATTAGATTGCTCTGACCCGTTTTTGCTGCGAGATCTTCAGTTTCACCATATTCCCTTTGACAGGACAGTGGAAGACGCTATGAAATCTTAAACATCTTAATGAGACCATCAAGGTGTGTCCACGATGAAGAAAGGCATGGTACACAAAATAACATTGAAACAAGGTGGCTGGTAAAAAAGTGTTTTAAACTGCTTGACTGATGGGGAATTTTTTCCTCATACACAGGTGGAGAAGCAAGTCAAACGTGCGGGAGATCACCAGGTAGAAGGCATCCGTCTGTAGTAGTTTTACAACGCTCCTTTCTGTCTTTACTCTCCAAAATGCTCTTCAGGTAGATTGCTTAAGTACCACCGAGCTACAACTTGCTAGCTCAACATCACAGCTTAAGTTAGACAGAACGTAAGCTTTCATCTACAAGGTTCTTTCCCTTACCCAGTCACTAGAAGGCTTTTGAGACATTTTAGTGGTGTCCAACAATGATTTTTTTTTAAAATAACACATTCATGGGAGTTGGATCAAATGACTGAAGACAGTTAAATGGGCAGCAAAACAGAAAGATGGGCAGGAACCAAAATGCAAAGGGTAATTTTACTTAAAAGACCAACTTTTTTATTGTACGTTGGAGTAGAGTCTTTCCCCTGTGCCATCTCGTTGAAAGTTTATAAATTACAATTCCCAATAAGTATTAAGAGTTCATTTCAAGACAAAAGGAATAAAACCGTTGCAGTTCTAATTTTCACCATGAATAAAAGTTACCATGATGCTCCTACGATACTCATTCTGTACAGGAAAGGCCACAGTCCTCCTGTACTTCGAGTAACAGACCTGGGTGGAGAAAGGGCCACCCCTCACTACTGCAGGATCCAGGTGCAGCGTAACAGTCCGGAGTGCACTGGCTTGTCACACAGACACAGTGCCTCAGCAACGAGGCTATAACACGGCCGGAATCTCTGACGAGACAGTGTCCAAAGGCTGCCAATGACAGTCCATCAAGGCATCGTAGAGCTCTTCACTCTGTTCCATAAACTGTTTATTTGCTTCGTGGACGTCTAACTGAGGCGCTGGATCTAAAGGAGGAAAGACAGACAAATAGGTCACGCGCCATAATGGGTGAGAAAAAAACCCACACCCCATAAATGTGTTAGTTTTATTAAAACAAACGTGGGGAAGAGTCACAAAACATTCCCAGCACTTGCCCAATCACCAACCTGACTAGATCAGCCCTAGTAAATCTTTCTGTAATGGGATAAGAAATAACTACATCCAAATATGTCCCTCTTTCCAGTGGTGATTGCCCCCATAGCAGAGTCAACAGAGAGAACGCATACCTGCACCTCGCAGCCCAGTGTAGCCACTTAAACTGCCAAAGAAGGTGGGTTGGCACTAAGGCACCGGACTGCAAAGTGGAGGAGCGGAGGCGCAGGCACACGTTCCGTTCTGCTCCCTCCACTACAGGGTCAGAGTGGATGGCTGGGGACGGTAGCATCCTACGCTGCTGCAACAAGAGTCACCAGAGCTCGTCTGCCAAAGCCTCGAACATCTCAAAGCATTTCACAGTTAGTAATCAAAAAAGTGCCAGTGACACCCAGTGAATTACGTATGAATATGTCCCCTATTTTACAGTTGGAAGGAATGTCTGTAAAGCATTTTGGAGCTGACAGCAACGCAGCCAGTGCAATTCTGCCAACGCACACTTAACATTTTGCAACAATTGACTCATCATATTCCCCAAACCACGTGTAGGATGTAAAGCTCACCTAACAGCACCCACAATCTAAAGCTCAGGTTATCAGAGGAGCACAGTCACATAGGCTGGTCAGAGTGCAATGCAACTGGCTGACTGAATGGAAAAACTACAAAACATACCAGGAATAAAATTCTTGTAAAAAGGTTCAGGTTTAGCTACATCATGTAACTCATCACAGGAGAACAGAATTAAGAAAAAGGAATGATACACTGGCAATACATGATTTCAGTTGCCTACAAACTTCAACATATTAGTTTAATCAAGGAGAAAAAGCCACCCCAGAGATATTCTAACTATAGCACTGGCATGTTAGTTTCAGAGAAAGGAAAGCTCTCCTGTAATGCTTTTAAAAGCTGTTAAGGGCTTTCCCATTGATATCATTACTGATACCTATGGATCCTGTAAAGGATCCAACTGCTTTCTACTTTTACTGTGATTTAAAAATGTTTTTTAGAGAGAAGAGTAAGATACACTACACAGTGCACATTTCAGTCAAGACAGAAATCTGGAACTGCCAGTATGAAATGATTTTTTCTTGCACCAGTAAATGAAAACTGCTTCCATGTATATCTAAAACCCCAATATGGTTTTGTGTCCCACTTCAAGCAATGGCTGCTAAAGCAAATATTTTATCAGTGTGCTAAACTGATATTATTACTTTTTAAAACTAAAAGCAGTGAGGTATTCTGGGCTCTAAATTACAAGATTTTACAGAAAACCAGAATACCTGCATACCAGAAAAAACACTAAAAAAAGATAAAAGTTTGAGTACTACAGGAGATTAGAATCTCAGTGCTAGTGAAGCCAATTAGTTAAATTCTTGACAAGGTTCAGACTAGGAACAGCAACTGCAAAATAAGGATGCAATTGCGCTAGGTGATAGCGACCCACAAATTTTCTCAGGCCTCAGATTTACTCAGAGATAAAGGTATATTATACATTGGAATTACAGGTCAATTTGAGAAAGACTATCTCTAATCAGTGCAGAACAAACAGACAACTTCAATACAGAATTTGAGAAACGTACCTTCTAATGCATCTTCACCAACTTCTTCATATGTCTGCAAGGAAAAACATAATCCTTAGGACAGCAGATATTTATCTTTCCTTTCAAGAACATCACTGTCATATACTGATTTTTATACCTGACTACAGCAGAAGTTTTCAGACATAAGCCCCGTGTACCACTCCCAACGGACTCCACAGGGGAGATCCCACACTAAACTTGTAACAGAGGCAGCAGTTCTTGAAATTCCTGTGGTGGAGCTGGGTGGCTGTCCCCATCTGCTCTATCCTCTAAAACAAGGCTTGTGAAGGATCCCAGAAGGCAGTCGTAGCACTGCCTGTCCGACCGCCCACATCCAGAGAACCCTTCGACCACAACAATCATATTACAAGACCCTTTGTGTCCTCCAGATTTTCACCCCTCCAGTCGCAGCAATACCCCCCACATAAGGCAACAGTACACACCAGGGTCTGCTAAACAGTTTTACTTCCCTATCAAGCAGCTATATTAAGACCCCAGAGCTTGAAGATAACATGTGCCCATCACCATTTCGTAAGCTACGCCGTGTTTCTGTGCTGACCCATCACTGAAGAGTCGTGCTGTCCTACCTGCATTGTGCTCTGCGTGTATCCGTACTGGGGATAGCTGTAGCTGTAACTCCCTGTGTTCTGGTCATAGCCCCACTGGGCATAGTAGTTGTGATATTGTTGGTAATATTGGTTATAATTATAGTTGTACATCTGATTGTACTCCATTGGTTTCACACGATTACTTAAAAAAATAAAGCAGGCATAAGTTGCAAATAATGCAGAAAAATTATGAAAAAAAAAAGCAGTGAAATAGCTTAAGATACAATATGGTACACAGAGAAGCCTTAGTCTAACATGCAAACTTCAGTCTTTAAAATATATTCACTATTTACTGCAGCAGTATTTATCATTTGCATACATTTGCAGAAAGAACGAAGTGGTTTAAATTTAATGCCCTTTCCTGTATTCATATTCATCTTCATTAATAAACATTGCTTTCATTCTTTATGAATTAATTTAGTATCACTTCCTGGCTTTGGAAAGGGAAAAGTTCAGGACTATGAGCCTCAGTTTAGAATAATCCTGAACCACGATCCAGATTCTTGGGTCCCTTTTTCCTTCTGATAAATAGGATGAAGTTAAATACTCTGCAGCTTCCTGAGATAAGGCACTGAGCCTTGCTTTGCATGAAGAGTTAAAGACTTAGAGCCTTGCAAAAAGAACTGGGGTTTTCTTTAGTAAGAGTGGACAAAAACCTCTCCCTCCTGCCACTACCACACCAAAGCCTATGCAATGACTGGTTGTCCCCATTCCCACCAAACTGGGTGATCTTCAATGGACAGAGTTGGAAGAGCTCATGAGATAAAAGGACTACAAGTGACTAAAAAAATAAACTTAAATAGCCTGTGAGCTGACTAAAATTTGCATTCCCAAGGAACTGGGAATCTGATTATCAAGATTTGAAATAATGAGATGACAAATATTGTTTGAAAATGAAAATACGTCACACAAAGCTATGTCTAATGATGAAATTAGTGAGAAGTAGGAAGAAAGAAAGATCAATCTTCTCACCACGATACACCCCCTTTTTCTGCTTTTCTCTTCCTTATCCCCCCAAGACTTCTGAGGTCACTGAAAATCTAAATATTATTCAAATAGGGAGCAATTACTATTATTCGTATTACCCTAGTGCTACGAGCCCCAAGTCAGACCAGGATCTCATTGTATCAGGTTCTGAACAAACACAGAAAAAAAAGTTAATCCCTGCCCCAAAAGACTTATATTTAGTAGACATTATAAAAGAATTAGCAAGGTAATTGAGCTTTGCTATCCAGAAATCAATAAACAGACTTAGACTATTTCAATTTAATGCAAAGGAACATATAGTTTAAAAATAATAATATTTAAGTACAGTGTGTGTACGTGTGTGTATTTAATAATGTATACAATTAAAAACAGTGTAAAATTCTTAGTCTTGACCTAAGGTTATAATTGTTTTGAATTCCTGTGCATTCTGATACACTAGCTACTTAACTATATTCTTGGGTATTCCTTCACTTTGTGATGGAAACATCCAGGAAATGTACCCAAACCACTAAAAGACATTTAACAATACACGTGATTTCACATGACAGTGCTCTTATATAAACGTCTGGCTGCTCTTATACTCACGCTTTTGGTATAGCCACACTCAAGCGTACAGGTTTAGAGCCCAACCCCACAGCTCCTTGACACTCCGTCAGTGCTCTTTTCTGTTCCAGTTCATCTGTGAATTTCACGAACCCGTAACCTCTGCAGAGACACAGAATAACTTAGAAAACAAAAAAGCCACGCCGCTTAAAAAAAAATAAATATTTACAGCGAAGTCGAAATTGGTTTTGAAAAACACAACAACCGAAACACTTTCGTTAAGGCTCTCCGCTGCTTTTAGCAGAGATTCAACGATCCTGTCTTCCAGTTGCTTCTGCAAAATGCTTGAAACCAAACGGCCAAGCTTTGGCAGTGCTTGCAAGGGCTTCACAAAAGTAAAGTACATCTTGTGCCAGTGGATTCTGGGGAAGCGAGCTGACACAAGACATGTTGAAACCCACGAACAGACAGTAGCAAAGCCTCAAATCTATACTGGGAGGATACAGATAATCTAAACAGTTGCAAGTCAGCACAAGATTGACAAGACATAGGCACTGTTTGTATCCCTAACTGCCCCTCTGTGAAGGAAAACATTGTTTTCCTGTAGGATCAACCTAGATACGCTTTCCATTTGTCCTTTTTTCAACAGGAAAATATTCCAACAGGCTTTCTGCCATTCCTAGCAACAGCACGGCCCCGTCAGCATTCTCAACAGTGGACCTGAAAATGAGCTCTTAACGTCAAGCTGCTAAAACCTGCTCTGACAGCACAACCTGAGCAGGGCTAGCACACAGCCAGCAAGCCCTCGACTCCGTAGCAAGGCTTTTAGCAGTGCTGTACGTCAGCCAGCCGGAAAATACCAATTCCCCTTCAGCCCCAAAGGTCCTTTGCGTGGGATTCTGATGCTGTAGTGAGTCAGATGCAATGCAACAGCATCCAAAAGGGCAGTGCCAGGATCCCAAGATGGGATGGGCTGCCTCACACAGCAGAAAGATCAAAGACTTAGGTGTGGGAGGGAAAGAGGAATCCATCTAGGCGAAGGAAGGAGTTTGGGAGGGAAAGGGCTTGTCTACCTGGGGAAAAGAACGAGCTGTAAGCAAGGGTGTAAATTTACAGCAGATTATCTATTCTGTGGGAACTCTTAAACACCAAGTAACATACTATTTTGAAAGTGGCATCACCTAGTACTTGTAGTAGGTCCGCACTAGAAGCTATTGGAGAGCAGTTTGTGCCCCATAAAATGCAGTATCTTGCACAGCAAACTCTACACACAAATCCAAATACATATTTTTATACATGTGTGTATGTGTACTTCTCACATACAGAAGATCAAATCAAAGCTCAGGCCTATCTATACACAAACTGGATAATTAAGCAAGAGCAAAACTCTACATGGGTACACATTCTGTTTAACTCGCTCCCTGCAAAAGGACTATGGCAAATTAAACCAGTGCAAGTCAACTTTTAGATCAGTTTAAGTCAGTTTTAGGTGTTTGCACACAAAAGTGTGTAAGTTTCTAAGCTGCCACAAAGATTTCTCCAGCCTTTCGGATGGGACCAGGAGTAAGTGAAACCGGGAGTACTGGCAGTTCCAAAATAGAGATGGACAGATAAAGAGTTGTGTCTAGTGTATAGGAATAGATGTTGGGTGCAGCAAGGGAGACAGTGATTGTCCCGACTTTTTCAGACACATTTTTTTCACATCAATGGCTAAACCAGATTTTAGTACAGAAGAAAACCCACCAAGAAATCATTTCTTTGTGGCCAGGACCTCCCTGGCAGACATTCTGTCCTGTCCCTGCAGTTAGGAGAAGCCCCCAGCCTGCACCCACAGCAGAAGGCAAAGAAGGAGGCACAGCACCTCGGCAGCAGGCTCCAAGTTCCTCTCTTGCCTGGACAAGAGGTGCTGGGAGGAGGCCTTCCTCATCTACCAGCCCTGTCTGGAAGGGCCAGGGCTTCACCAGGCACGTCCACAAGCCCCAACCTCCTCTCTCACATCACACTAACATTTGCAGTTGCCTCAGCTTTGGGTAACTGTACAAGTCACAACAAAGCCCCTGGCAGCAACACCCTGGCCCTGCTAGGGGAGATCGCTGTGCTCTTCCCAGCCATAGGACTTCAAGTCCCTGCTCCATCCCCACTTCCCAAGCTACCACAGATTGCCTTTCCTTGAGGTCTGCACTTACAGACAGTTCCCAGAGCCCAACAAATGGCCCAAGCTGCATCACCCAACACCTATTTTGTAGGTGGAGATTGAAGCAGGTGCAGCAAAACAAAAGCTGCTGGGTTTACACCTCTGAGGAGGAGGAGGAGGCAGCCAGAGCCCACCCCGGCAGTGCTGGTCCCAGGTGAGGTGGCAGTAACAGCATGAGCAGTTGACAGCCAGAGAGTGACAAAGCAGCTCTGCAAAAGGTTCAGGTTGCCCATGAAGAAATTCATTACTAGGAGCTCTGGAACAGGCTGCCCAGACAGGTTGTATTATCTCCATCCTGGGAGGTTTTCCTACATGATTCATGGCCAGCCTGATCTAGTGCTGGCCAGTCCTGCTCAGAGCAGGAAGTTGGACCAGAGACCTCCAGAGGTTCCTTCAAACCAGCATGTCTAAGATTGAGAAAACTTCTGTGAGAAAGAGAAGAGATCTACAGCCATATTCTACATCTTACCACAACATTCTGTTCTGAAGCCACATTCTGTTTTGAAAACAAGGATGCTCACCAACTGGTCCCTCTTCAAGGAAAATAGTTTCATTTTCTGCTATTTAGGAAATGTTTTAATAATATTAGGAAATTTGACTTTTTGACTTTGGCAAGACATTTCCAGTAAAGATGAACAAGGTGGCTACTAAGTACCTGACAATGAATCATAGCTTTGCTCTACCCTATTTGAAACAAAAACCTGTAAAGCTTTCACAGGAATACACACTCAATAGCCTAAAAACTGTAAAAGCACAAATCCACCTGAAAGTCCAGGAAGACAGTGTTTATTTAGACATTTCTGAGCATTTTCAGAAGTGCAATAACATACTCCCAACACACAAAGGGGATCACACTGACAGAGAAGTGACGATACGCTGTGGTGACTATCAAACCCCAAGCATACTGTAGACTGAATGTCCAAGAACACTGCATTTTAAGATTACTAAAATCTAAGCTGATATAACTAATTTTTTTTCCCCCTTGTTGCATTATATCTATCCTGTTGCTGCATGTGAAGTGAAAGAAACGAATAATAAAAGATGACTTACTTGGATACTCCTGCCTGGTCCAAAACAACTTTTCCACCTCTACACGATGGATAAACTTTTACAAAAAATTCATATAACATGCCATCATCCACATCAGGAGTCAAGTCTCCCACAAATAGTGAATATTCTGGACTAAAAAAATCAAAAGAAAACTTCTTAAGTGCAATCACAGAGAAAAAGAGGCACACTGAGCGACAGCTAACATTTAGCCGAAACATTTGACTTCAGAGAAAAGAGATTATTAAAAGACCATTTCATAGATACTTTACAGTGTCACCAGTTAAGTTGCTTAGGCAACTCAAAGTTTTATTGACACTGCTTTTTCAAGTTAATTCAAGCAGCACAACCAATCTACTCAATACTGCTTTTCATTTAAAGATAATTTCATTGCTTATTTCTCACGGAATATCTCTGGATTCCAAACATGACAAGAAAACATGAATGTCTCATTTATAGATTTATATTTCCAATATATTGATTTAAATTATAATATACGAATTAGATACCTTGATGCTACAAAGTTTAAATACCTTAAAAGACACTCCTGACAAATCTGCCGTGCCATACAAAAGGAAAAGCATAAAACCAACAGGCAGTCTAAGTTATCCCCCCTCTGCTAAAGACTGGCAATGACCTTGTGGGTTTACATATTTTGAATACTCTTTGCAAGGCAATTGATAAAGAGACATTAAGCAGGCAAAACTAATATTTAAATATTGAGCATTTACCTGTTATCAGGCTGTTTTCCATACGTTGCATAATTCAATTTAAATCGCTTTGCCTGAAACAAGGCAAAAATGAATCCATACATTCAAATGTTCTCATGTGAATCCCAACAATTTGGAAAAAATATGATAAGCTGATTTTACACAACTTTCTTAATGCTGACAGATGTTCAGTGGCATCAGGGCAGCCACTTAAGGTATCAAGGACAACACTTATATTTGAAATACAGCTATTATATAATAATGAAAATCAGCAAAGAACCTGTACCAAGAGGTCTGGCTTATCTTTATTTCAACAGTTTATAAAACTACTGAGAGACAGGTGAACCTTACATAGCACCAAATTTGTGTACCTTTAAAAAAAGACAGGAAAACAGAGGTACTAACAACAAATATTAAATGACTTCTAATTTTAAGGTCTTAAAATGAAATGACAGCACGGACCATTGGACGTTTATGATTTACACGAATACTGGCAGACCAGAATCCACCAGAAAATGGAATCAATCCCTGAGTCTGGAAGTATGGCTAAATACTTTGCTCCGAATGATGTGCTCATTAGTAAGATCTCAAATTAAGGTTTTTTAGAAAGAATTACCTGTCATTGGACACTGAAGGCCTCCCTAAACTTTGCACCTGATTTTATTTTTTAAACAAGTTTCCCAGGAGCCTAAATTTGTGCCCGCTGGCACAGCTGGAACTCCCCACGCTCCATCCTACCAGGGTTCAGCAACTTGGGCCCAAGTCACATTTAAGTCTAGACCAAGATCTAAGGAGCAGGTGATCTTCTGCCTCAAAATGCCGAGGGTCTCAAACCCACGGGCATCCTTATACGGTGCTTAGCACACAGTGACCCAAGCAGGCTCACTGCAGAGTGTGATGGCAATTGCTATTTTCTTCCGAGGCATGTCTGACAGTGGAAGAAGCCAAGGGTTGCACTCCTTTGCAAGAACACTGGTATCCAAACTCATCCAGACAGTGTAAGACCTAAGCTGGATTCCCCTGTCAGCTTGAGGGGCTTAAAACCCAATTTTCTATTACCCAACAGGCTTCCAAAGCAGATATCCCTCTGCACTATACAGTGGCACAGCAAGAATTTAAGGGGAATTTAGCCAAAGCAAGTCCATAACCTAGAGATCAGGACATTTGTTTCATATAGAGGAGAGCCGAGTGTGCTCCTGTACCTCGTATGATGTATTTTCTTCCCTCAAAGATAGCGTAAATAATTCTTGGGAAATAGAGCAAAGACTTAACTCTAGGCTATAATCATGTTCCTTGCATGCTTGCGTTCACTGGTGCACAGTGGTACACAACTCCTTCTGCAGACCATTTGCAAGCTAACACAAAATTTAGATTCTGCTTTGAAGCACTTTCATCTTTTTTTGGATCTCACTCTTCACTGCAATGTTTTGGGTTTAAAATCAGTGAGAGAGCTGAGAGTACTTCCACTCAAATGGGAACTGGGGACACACTAATTCTCTAAAACAGAGACAGCAACAGCACCATGGCTCTCTGTTATTCCCGTGGCTGATTCAGTATTTAAAAATAAATAAAAGAGTAAGCCTTGCTCAGTTTTCCGTAAAAAGTATCTAACTGCAAGAGATGAGCTGGACAGTTGCCTGCTGAGCGCACTGATTTAGGCTGCCTACACTGGATCTGTGTCTGACATCTGTAATACTCTCCGTGTGTTACGTAAACCATCCCCCTACACAACACCGGTTTGAATTAAACTGTGCATAAAGATGGGCATTCCCGAAACCAGACTTCTATTATTATATTACTCCTCGCCAGAGCTGCTCTCTTTCTCTAGTGACTACAGAAGGCCTCTAGGAAGATTAGTTTCCCTTAATCATGGGCTCTGATTTGCATATTAAACAGGACAGGTGAACAGACACCTCCAGGGCTCTCATCTACCCCTTTAACAGGGACGCCATCCTCTCAGGAAGGTTGACCAAACAGTTCAACCTGAACTTCCCAGTTTCCTACGCAGGGTGTTAACTACACCGAGATAGGCATCAATTTACCTTACTATATCACACCGTAACTGAGGTGATTCTAGAGCTGCTTTATGACCCAGTCATCCCAGAGACTGCAGCCAACTTCTGTGGGTACAACGGACAGCTGTGTCAGCCATCCCATTTTAATCTACTACACATTCGAGTCAACATCCTAAAATTAGCCTCTCTGACGACTATTCCTCCTCTTCTTCCTAACTACCTAGCTTTTATGTATCCGAGACATTTGTTAGGTGTTGCAATTATACAATGGTCTAGCTCTTTCCCCACTGTAAATAGGTTTGAATAACTTTTGTTTGCTAAGGGCCAAGAACAACGCAAGGCTTAAAAGTCATGTTTCTCTCACAAATCAAAGTTACTCAAAAGTTGCAAGTTGCCCTTGTACATATGTAACAACATACACACTGTAACAAATTAATACAGAACTACAAAAGGAGAGAGACAGAAGGACTGAGGTAGGTATACTCAATCTGTGTTTTTCTTGCTCTTCTCTGGTTTTTCATTAGACCAACTCTGGTAAGAACAGAAAGGCTCAGAAATAAAAAAACACACCACGGCTTTTCTATACCTGGATTTTATCCAGACACACAGAAATTCATATAGAAATTAGTGGGCTTTTTTCAGCAATTTTCTGAGTAAGAGCATTCACAGGTTTATGTTCATTAAAGAAAAGTAAAATCCCAGTTTGCTAACTACTGAATTTGTCTGTAGTCATATAAATCTATCTATTCCTTTTGGTTTCCAATTTTGGTTTCCAACTGGCTGATTTAATTTACTTACCGGTGTAGCACCAGGAAGCGGTTTTCCATTGATTTTGTGTAAACATTTCTCTGCAGTAGCTAGATCTGCAAATTCTACAAAGCAATAGCCTGCTGGAATTCTGAACATACGACACAGGAGAGGAGAGAGAAAGATTTCAGATTTGAAACACATTTGAGGAAGAATATTACATTTTTAGATAACTGGTAGGAAATTTGCTAAAGGTGCAATACTTAGAACAATTTATTTTTCAAAGTATAAACATTAGCTACCAAAAGAAGCTATTAAAGTAATCTTGGATCACAAGTGATAGCCCCTACTTACCAGTAAGTCACGTCAATATAAGCACATCGAAAACAGTTTTGCTCACAATTAGTTTACTTCCTACTTTCATCGACTATAAATTTTCCCACTGAAGTCTAAACAATTGAAAACTGAAATTACAACATTTACAAGAATATGAAACTATTCTATGTGCAGTCACTCACTTTATTCCAAGTGAACTCAAAAGGTTCTCATATTGCTCTTTCTAAGTCAGACTTCCTGCTCCTGCCAGCATCCCGTAGCTGCATTAGTGCAACGATTAACACAGAAAAGTCAGCGAAGCTTTCAGCCCAGGAACTGGAATTCCCAGAGGGACCGAATGGCACACACGGGCCGCTCTGAATGAGTGCTGAGGCACTGCAGGATGAGGGCCAAGCCTTGGTTTGTCGATGTAGTGGTCGAAGAACCAGCGACTGTCCTTGCCATTGCTATCATCAATATACCCACATTGTTGGCAGCAATGGCGAGAAGCTCAAAGGGAAAACATCTAATACGAACAGCGATGCCATGCAGAGGCCAAACAGTTCAATGCAAACACACTGGTAGAACAAACTGAGAACAAGCATAAACAGTTACCCTGTCAACCTGTTTCGAATGATTTTTACACTCAGTACAAGCTCTCCCATGGTGGCAAAGGCTCTTGAAACAAAGTTTTCATCCATATATGGCTCCAGCTATAAAAGCAAAAAAAGAAGTTAGACCAGAGCATCTACAAAAAGGAGAATATATTGTGTCAATGTCACCCTAAGCAGTTAAAACATGATTGAGAAGTATTTTACCCTTACACTTCAAAAAGAAGACTCATTTAAGAGGGTCGATGCCACTCAAAACCAGCAGGCATGCATGAACCAGGCTCAACAGTCTGCAAAGTGGAACCCAAGAGACAGCATGAATTTCAGAGAACAGGGAGCTTTCACAGAAGGACAAAAGCCACTCAGAAACATACAGCAACAAACTGAGCGTTCACTACACGGAGCAGGGGGTAAGGAGATGGCAGGCTCCTTCTCTGTATGTGAACGGCAGTCGGCCAGTGCTACCGATACACCGGCACGGCACAGCCCGGGGTGCTGTGAGGAACGGGAGGCACGTGTCAGGTAACACAGCCCCCATCGAGCTGGGCCGGGGGTTTGCAGAGCCCTGTCTAGCTCGCATAACCGTGGAGATACGCAGGGCAGCACCGGGAGGGGAGACCTCTAACCGCGTCCCACAGTAGGTCTGAGCTTTGTCCTGCACGCGAGTGCACCGACCGTGTTTATGTCACAGGGGAGAGGGTGGCACTGTGCGTGTCAGAGCGTGTGTCACGTGTGGGGCAGTGGCACTGAGAGTGAACACGCTGGAGGGCAGGTGTCTGTACGGCGTGACTGCAAGTATGAAGTGGCACTGCAGTTTGGACCAAATGTGTGACGAAGGGGCTGAGGGAAAAGGATGCCTCTGTGTGTAACAGAAAATGAAGGAGGGAACTAAGTGAAATGAAAAGTTTTGTGCAATGTGGGGAGCGCTGCATGTGACAGCTAACACAAGGCTGGGCTGTGGGGTAACACACAGAGTTCCATATAGATAAGTACCTGTAAGACAGATGGCCTCGTGGTAGCTGACAGCCCTTGGGCGCGTTTGTGTGTCTGTCAGGTACCAGGTGGCTCCGTCCCTTGTGCGCGTGACAGAATGTGCAGACTCAGGCAGTATCTGATAGCGAGTGACCGTATTGCACTCGCACGTGCAAAAGGTGGCAGGTGCCCTGCAGAGGTGTGAGTGTGAAGCAGAAACGGCTCCGTTAATGGGCCAGAAGCAGGAGGCAGCACTATGCTGTACAGACGTGCCAAGCAGAGGGTGATCCCGTGGTGTGTGCGCACAGGAGAGCCAGACTCATGAAGGCAACAAGGTGACTGCTGCTTGGATATGTGTTTCAGAGGGCTGTGGCCTGCTTGTGAGAGGTGACTGAAAAGGATGGCCTTATGGTGGAGAGGTGGTAGATAATTCTCTGTGTGGGGAAAAGGAGACAGGAGACTCCATGGAGTCTGCCTGCAGGAGTGGCGGGCAGTGGAAGACTCCCTGATGTGCCAGTGTGTGTCTGCGCAATGCAACGGCAAACCCGGTGTGTGTGAGTGTGTGTATGAGAGAAGCACCCAGTGTGATCCTCGGTGTTGGGCTGTGTGTACACACACACACCTGAGAGAGCCTGAGGAAGACTTACAGGGTGCATGGGTGTGTGTGCGAGCAGGACTATGCAATATGCTGGTGTGAGTCTGTAAGAAAGGGGCTGGAGTAAGATGTGTGTGTTAGGGTTAGACATGTGTGCAAGTAACAGGCGATGTGGAAACTGTGATGTGCTGGTGTACCTGCATATGCCCATCTGCTGTAGGCAAGCACATGGCACTACGATACAGTGGTGGGATTGTGTACGTGACTGTGTAGAAGCAGCAGACAGCGCAGACACTGTGGCACAACATGAGCACAAACAGACAGGCATGTGTGGGTGGCAAAGCCCTACAACATGCTGGGTGTGAGTACACATACGTGAGTGTGTATGAAAGTGCGTGTGTACAGTGGCAAGCGGTGAGGGACACAGGTGTGTGAGTACGAGGGTGTATGCAGCGTGGGTGAAGGGCAGGCAACAAAGAACATTGTGGGGTGTGCATCACTCTGTGAGTGTGCCCACAGTGTGCACGTGAGCAGCTGGAGAGGGACACCCTAGGGTGAAGGAGCATCTGTGAGTGTGAGCGTGCTGCCAGGTGTCCGTGCAGGCAGGAATGAGGGAGATACTGGGGTGTGCAAATGCTTATGAGTGTGTCTGTGTGTAGGAGGGCACAAATCCTTGTCAGTGTGTAAGTGCACCCACAGGTGTGCATGTGTGGGGGGCTGCTAGTGAGAGATAGATGCATACAAGCACGTTAGTGCAAATAAGTGCCTCTGTGAGCACAAGCGCGTGAGCCCAGCAGCACAAGTGTGAGCGTGTGAGTGTGCAAGCGCCTCAGAGTGTATCACCGTAAGCAGGTCAGTGCCTACAAGCACATGAACACATAAGCCAGCACATAAATCCTAGAAGCATGCAAGTGTACAGGCTTGTGGGTGTGTGAGTGTGTAAGCGCCTAACAGAGCATGAGCACAAAGGTGTGAGAACACACCAGTGCCCACGAGTGTGTCTGCCCACCAGCGTGAGCACAGACAGCACAGGACACTGGTGTAAGTGCCACAAGCGTGTCTGTGACCCCAGCTGTGGGCAGGCAACATGGGTCACTCTGTGTGTGTGTGTGTGTGTCTAACTGTGTCTGTGAGTGTGTAACCGCTCACAAACGTGCCTGCTGGGCTGAGTGAGCATCTCTGAGTGTGTGCTTGTGTGTCAGCCTGGTTGAGCGTGCGTGTCAGCCTGCCAGCGTGCTCAGGAGAGAGTGTGCGTGAGAGTGTCAGTCAGTTCGGGAGTTTCTGTCTGTGTCAGAGTGTGTGAGGGCCCGTGAGGCTGTGTCGGTGTGTGAGGGTGTCGGTGCGAGGGTGCGTCAGTCAGTGCGAGGGTGTCAGTCAGCCGGTCGGTCGGTGTGAGGGTGTCAGCCGGTGTGACGGTGTCAGCCGGTGTGAGGGTGCCAGCCGGTGTGACGGTGTCAGCCGGTGTGAGGGTGCCAGCCGGTGTGACGGTGTCAGCCGGTGTGACGGTGTCAGCCGGTGTGAGGGTGCCAGTCGGTGTGAGGGTGTCAGCCGGTGTGAGGGTG
>NW_020799131.1:334309-377844 GCF_003259725.1 Athene cunicularia
GGACGGATGGACGGATGGATGGATGGATGGATGGACGGACGGATGGATGGATGGATGGACGGACGGATGGATGGATGGATGGACGGACGGACGGACGGATGGATGGATGGATGGATGGGGCAAGCCAAGCCAGGAAGGCGGGTCAAGCAGGGCTGAGGCCGTGTAGGGACTGGGGTGGGGGACCAGAGAGCTCCCCTGGGACAGGAGCGCTGGGGAAGGGGGTGGTGAGGCAGGGAGCCAGGACAGGGAGGAGGTGTCTGTCCCCGGAGAAGGTCTGTGTCTGGAGAGGGGCAGGGGGCCAGCACAGGGGCCTCCGTTAGCGCCTCTGTTCTGGAGTCACATCATGCCTGAGGATCAAGACTATTTCTGGAAAGGGACAGTGAGTTTCCAGCCCCTTTAACTGGGCAAGAAAAGGGGGCTGGTTGCGTACTCCAAAGTTTCACATGTGAGAAGACAAATACAACAACCCCCAAATTTCCTAATTAAAAGATCCTTGTGTTTTCTGAGACGGGGGTTGAATTCATTTTAGCACTCCAAGCTGACAACCCAAGCCCCCACGCATCATGGGATTGCCTTAAAAAAAACCCATGAGGCTTTTAAATGAAGAAAAGAATTAATTACTTCATATAGTAGTATGCAGGACTGTGCCGTGCTCTGCATAAGTATTTTGGAAACTCACTGAGTATCCCAAATAATTTGGGGTAATAAAGGGATAACATTCCTGCTCTGTTGTGGTGTTTTAAAAGTACTTTGGTCATCTCTTCAAGGCGAGAGGTGCTGAAATAAGCTGTGTGGAAGTTTTTCAGCTCTCTGCTGTGAGTATGCGACTCAGACCCCTGCTGTCAGTGCTGGTTTACAAAGTCAGACACTTGTTGGCAATGTCAGCAAAAGGCCAAAGGTGGTTTACTGGGGTGAGGAGGTTCATGAGAGCCCATAATTCCAGCTCCCCTCCACCTAACAGAGCAGAATTTGTGCTCCAAATCCCAGCCAAGCCAGGGCTGTGCCCAGCTCTGAGGTTAGACCACTGCCGCTTCACTTGGCAGGCAGGAGATTCAGTCTTTGGGGTCATCAGCTCAGCACTTGGGGTTGGATTGGGTATGGTGTAACCCTCCCTCTTCTCCTGTTTACTCCCCCAGGCCTTCGCCAGCAAGGGTGGCAGTTCCTGGAGCCAGTGAGACCACTGGTTATGATGGAGCAGAGGCGAGTGAACCCGGAGCACCGAGGGCTGTGTGCTTGTGAGCTGGTCGGTATTTCAGTGTCACCCAACAGTGTAGTTCTGGTCACGGGAGCTTTGCTTTGTGAGCCCTGTACCTTCTTATAGCACGGGACAGAGCTTCCACAACACTGGCTGTGGTTGTGCAGTCACTGCATCATGCCATAAATCCAGCTGATGATGACAGGAACACTCCAAACCCTCCGTACTATTTACTGCTTCTGTGGCTGCTGGGTCTGAGCGAGCAGAGGTGTTGCTGCTCTGCAGTTTGCAGCCCGTGAGAGGGCAGCACAAGGCCGCCGGTTGTTGTCTGGAGGTTTTCAGGTGAAATTGGGCATCCTTATAGCGCGATGAGAGCAGCATTGAGCGATGGAGCCAATCCCCTGGAACTTCTTGTGAAGCAATGTGTGAATGTGCGCTTAAATCTTGCCCGGAGCATCCTCATTCCAGTGACTAATGTGTGGAACCGACCAGGAGTAGAACGAAAAGTTACTCACTCTGGTTTTCCCTGCAGTTGAAATGTGTAATGAACATTGACCCTTACTGCATTTCTGCAGGAGACTGAAAATCCTTCATCTTCATACTGGGCAGGATCTGCATCTCTGTCATCATTCTGCAGCATGACCAGTACCAATTGCTCTAGAATATCAACCTTTCAGCAATCACGGGTGTGCAACAATCGTAAGATTAAAACATATTTACAATTTGGTTTATTTGTTTTCTGATTTTTGAGTCCCTAGGGCACCCTTGGGTCATTTTTCCAAGCTCTTCCCTACAATATTGCAAAATCTGGCATAAAATCAAGACAGCTAGCAAGATCCACAGCTGATAACTTCGCTGAATAAAGACATTCAGTTATCAAGATGCACTTTTTGTGCCTCAGTGTCACTGGCAACCCGGTCTTTCACAAATTCACCCTCTTAAAAGTCCCTGCTGAGATTGCCTTTCAGGTGTCAGCTTTCAGGATGTTTGTGGGTTTGTTTTTTTTTTTTTGCAACATGGCAATTCATCCACTCATTAGCCCTGAGCTTTGCTCTGCAGAGCCCACAAAGCTGTCGCTCATTCTTGGTTATTACCTTACAGCTACTCAAAGCCAGTAATTTGTTCTTTGTCATTTGATGAAGTGAGTCCAGTATCTTTAATAACTCCTTTCCATTTTTCCTTCCAGATGAGTAATACAGAATTTGCTTTTCCTGGGATAATCCATAGAGATGGATGTTGGGCAAAGAAAATGCAAAAGGAAGCCAGGATCATGTGATTGTGTTGGACAAGGAGAAGGTAAGAATTTTATATTCAGTGTTATATCTAAAGTGACTGCTGTTTGTGCACCTAACCTTGTGACAGAGCAAAAATACTGCCAGGAGAATATTATTACCTGAAAAACGGTTTATACCCCCTTAAAAATTTGTGAACTGGCAAAGAGGCAGCAGCTCATAATAGGAAGACCTGGGGATTCCTCTGTCCTGTGTGAGGATGTCAGCAGCCGAAACGTCTCTATCTTGTCACCTCTGCTGGGACAGTAGGGATTTTTCAGACTAGAAACTTGGTCCTGAAAGCTGCTGCGTAAATTCCAATTGGCATTTACTGGAATTTGCTGGAGGGGGGATCCCTGAGCCCCTGCAGGAGTGGGTAATGCTGGCAGTCTGTTTCTTAGATGGTCAGTAGGAGCTTGGCCTGCTGAAGGCCCAACCCTGTGAGCTTCAGAGCTCTTTCAACTCTCAGTAACTTTCACTGACGTTAAGGGTCACTCAGTACCTCTCGGGAGGAGGCCCTGAGTGGTCTCAGCTTTTAAAATTATTGGGTTTGAGCATGAGAATCTAGCCTGGGACCTTTTAATTTGAATTTTCTATTTTTAGCTTGAGCTTGAAACTGACTCAAATAGTTTTTCTGCCTTCGGTACTGTCTGTTACTGTGTTAGAGCCTTCCCCGTTGTTGGTCTTGCAGGCGCCAAGTCTGTCCGCTGTCTTAGACAACTGTAGCCAATGGATTGAGATCAGGGATTAATTTGTCCAGGGATAATTGAAATAATAAATAAAATTTAAAAAAAAAAAGATGCATAAAACAAAACTTTGAGCTTGGAATGGCTTCTGAGATTCTGAAAGTAATTTAAGTAATCCAGGAGAAAATATGCAATGAAATCTGTTTTCCATTATTTCATGAGATGGTATGTCTTAAAATTTGATCAAAACCATTTTTTGATATGGTGAAGATAATGCAACTTAAAGTGATACAGAGATCTGGGATGTTTTTTTTCCATGTAATATTTACAAATTATTGTAGACCTGACATTCTTATTTATTTATTGATAAGACCTATCTTATCTCACAGCAAGTAAAAATAATTTCTGAGTTCTAGCTACCCGTGGTATTTTTGAAGGAAGTGGTAGTAAAAGATCATTATTGATACGTATGTGCCTGCTAGGTTTCTTATCCAGACCCAGTGGATATCAGCACAGTGTATACCACTACAGTGCAGTGGTAGAGACCTGATGTTCTCCTTTGCCTTGTATTTAAGAAAAAGTGAAGACACTTGTGTGGTTGTCCCATGTTCATATTTCTCTGGTTCTGTGGGTTTTCTAAGACTCCACAACAAGGCCAAGATCAAACAGGACAAGGACACGCCATTCCTGTCCCTTTAAAGGAATATCTTTCAAGCTTGAGTGGCTTCTGAGCTGAATGGCTGTGAGCAACAACACACAGAGTTCAGCATGGAGAATACTTACACACATCAACGAGCAAGCAGGGCTATAGGAGTTTATTCCCAGGGCTGTCAGTTTTCCCCTCTCTGAGCATATGTGCTCCCCTTGCTGCTTTTGCTTTCCTATTCCCACACCATCAGTTGATCTCTGTTCTTCTGTAGTTTTTATCCACTTTGTATCTTCTCTGAGGGATGTCCTTACTCAGTCATCTGACAGAATTTCTTTGGAGGCCTCATCTATCCCCACAGGGATCAAATAATAGACTGCTGTGTCTCACCAAGCCAGGATTCAGCAAAGGCCATCTCGGATTGTGGATGTCATTTACCAGGAACGGGGTCAAAAAAGAAGTCTGTTTCTTTGGTTTTTTTTTTTCCTTGGTACTACAGGGAATTCACCCTCAAAGGGTTTATGAAAATGTCAATAGGTCAAGTAAGAGTATTCCGGATGTTCACAGTAATAATTTACTAGCTGGCAGGGCTTGTTTGTTTACATCCTCCATAAGGATCCCATGGGATGGACTTAATCCTGGGTTTGGATATTTGATTGAGAGTAGCTCTTGGGAGTTTCTGCCAGGATGTTTGTAGTCCATACGCAGTTGTGGGATCTTATGCCCGTGCTGTTTTAAGATAAAATAAATAAATAGGCTTTTTCACCCCATCAGTGAGCATGCCATGTAACTCCAATGTTCAGCTAATGACAACACTTCAGATGTTGCTGCAAACAGAAGCCCCAGTCTGTTTAAATTGAAATTTCAAGGCACCAGAAAACCCAGTAGGTCTTGCAAATGCAATGTTTGAATGGAGCCAGCACAGGGCAAGGCCCAGTACGTCAGCTGGTGGGGAAAGAGGGGAGGAGGTGGAGGCTGTGCAGCGTGGGGATGGGCATCGTGCCCTAATGGGGAGAGACAGTGGATCATCAGGGTGTCCAACTTGGCTACAGCGTGGCTGGAAGGTGGCAGTGCCAGCTGACCAGTCGTCACTGCAGCAGCTTGCACGAGCCTCTGCTGCACCCCTCGGCGTGCAGCTGGGTACATCTCTGTGTGCGTGGAGCAGTGTGGCACATGTGGGAGAAGATCTGTTCTTCACTTTAGGCTTCTAATGGAAGCACTTCAAGCAGGTGTCTGGAGTTAAGGGGCCAAATCAGGGTTTGTTTCTCTTAATCCCTTCTGTAAAATGCAGATAACAGCTCTTTCTATGGGTTTCAATCTTACCAAGCTCCAAGCAGCGAGCAAAATGTTCAGTTTAATCTTTATTGAGCATGTGTCTTTTGCATTCTGTTGCTGTAAGTTAAAATCTGGGATCGGGTGGAGCGTCACACCCATGTCACGAAGTGATGGCAAAGCTGGGCATTGGGTGGCAGAGCAGAAGCATATGGTGATTTGGTCCCAGTTATGTGACATTTGGCTCTACTTGGTGCTAAACCGAAAGCAGAGCAGCAATTGGAGATTGCTGGCAATGACTTTTGTGCAGCTCCACAAACTGTCATTGATCAGAAAAAACCCATGCATATAGTCGTGACATGTGAGGGATTTATGGGTTAATTTCTGGAGCAGTGACAAATTGCTCAGATGCTGTCGGAGAACCAACTTCTCAGGGAACTCTCAGGTCTCACTCGTCTTCTTTGTTTCTCTCAGGGCTTGTGCAGTTGAATTAGCATTTACTGTTGGTACATTTCTTCCTACAAGTCCAGAAAAGGTATATCAGGTTCTCCTAGAACTGTTCTGACAGCGAGGAAAAACAGAGCAGGTTTATAAATAAAGGCTGAGAAATAGCTCAGAAGTGGCATAGCAGAGAAGGATGCGGAGGCTTTAGCGGACCACAAGCTGAATATGATTCAACAGTTGGTGCTTTGTAAAAAAAGACTAATTTTATTCTGGCATGTATTAGCAGGAAAGTCACGTGAGACACGGGGGTAATTAATCATGCCACTCTGGTAGGCATTGGTGATCCCAGCTTTGAGCACTAAGGAAGAAGAACACACTGGAGACCAAAGGAGAGCAAGAAGAACAACTCTGGACCTAGCTGAGGGGACTGGATTTATTTAATCCAGCGATCAAAGATGAAGGGTAGGGTTTGCTAAGGGCAGTCTTCCACTGAGTGAAAGGTAAGCAGGCTGAATCTGTTCTCTAACTGCTGTAGGCAGGATGGGAAGGCTGCTTAACTTCCAGCAAAACACATTGCGGTGAGGTTTTTGCAGAAGGTTTCTTCTTATTAGGCAGTCGGCTTCATGGGGGAATTGTGTGGTTTTTATGAGTACATCAGAGAACCCCCTGAATATGGTATACATATGCCTGATAATGCATGTGGGGGGATTGGATCACTTCTTTGGGGGTGGGAAAGATTGCTCTTCCTCTGTGCTTGGAACAAGATTCAGCGACGCTGAGGAGCAGCAGATTTGAATGGGTGGGAGAGGCGTATTCACATACAGGGAGCTGGCTTGCAGAAACGTCGATGCCATGTGCAAATCTCCCACTGACTCCAGTATTTTTTTCACGTTTACAATGCAGCACTGGAACCAACTATGCAGAATAACCCAAAACCTGACCATTTCTGTGAATGGAATGAGACCATCACAGTTAAAATTACTAGGTAGATGCTCTCAAGGGAATTTTCTAAGGATCTAAACCTTATATTTCAAAAAATAAACCAGTCCTAATGAATGAGGAAGGGGAGGGAAGGTAAGATGGTATTCACACCTCTTCCAGGATGAGATATCTGATGTGTTTTTGCATACTGTAGGGTATATTAAACCTGTAAAGCTATCTGAGGGTATCTGGCTGTAGTAAATGCTATAAATGCCTGAAATTCTCTGGATTTGGTGGAGCAATACCCATTCTGAGGGGCAGGGGGGGAATGTTCCGCTCCAAAGAGGCCAACCGAACTGATGATTTTAGTGAGCAGAGAGCCTGTAGCCACTCGTATCTTTTTTTGATTGCCAACAGTACAGTTTACCAACAGCTTCTTTCTCAGAGATGGTTGATTGCTGAGAATTTCAGAGAAATGTCTAACATGTAGATTGCTTCTCTGATTCCAACAAACGTGGGTCAGGGAGATAGGCTGGCAATCTTGATGAGTTTTCTCCTAAGTTTAAAGAGAATAAAGCCTTGTTATCTGAATGCTGGTTTGGGGTAGCATGGTTCCAGAAGTTAACTGTAGTTTATTTATTTCTGCTTGCAAGGTTTTCAGCAGGTTTTGGTACTGCGACAGAAATTCAATGAGAAAATATTTCTTGAGCTTGCTCTTGTTTCAGTGAATGCTGACAAACTTAAAGGAAAGTAGAAGTTCCCTCTTTTTCAGCCTAAAAGCTCAACAGGTGAGGGTTTTCATAGGCTTGAGTTTTGCAGCAAAGGTTTTGTGTGGTTTTTTGATTTTCACATTTCAACCCAGCCAGTTTCTCCTATTTTAATGTTCTTTGTATTGAAGATAAATTGAGATCATTTGAAATCCTCTGAAGTGGTTTTCCAGGTGTTCTTTGGCTTTGATGAAAGAGAGCTAGTGTCCATATCAAAAGCATCCAGGAAAAAATTATTAATTTCCTTCTTTTGTGTGATGGAGAGGTGAATGGTGCCACCACCACTGCAGCTGGCACAGGGTGAACGACTTTGATCTCCTCGCTTGCCTTTGAACTGCTTGCAAGCCCTGAAGCTCTTTGGGTCTCCACTGAGTGGTGTTGCTCTTGGGGTTTATGCCTGTTAGCTCAGCACAAGGCTCTAGACCTAAGGAAATACAACCAAAAGGCCCATAAAGGTGTCTAGTGTTAAAGTTAACACCACCCATGGTGAAGTCCTGTTGCCTTTTGTTATTGTACTGGAAAATGAACTGTGGACAACCCTGTCTTGTGGGGAGAAGGAGAATAATGAGGGTCACGTTACTCTACAGGGTGCTGCTGACAGTGAAAGCACAGTCCTTTTTATAAAGAACTCCATATCTTGGTCAATTGTTTTCACCACTTTGAGGCTCACAGGTGTTATTGAAAGATGCATCTGAGAAGTCTGAGCAGTGAGTTGATCTTTGGTTTTTCGGCAGATACTGTTCCAGGGGCGGGGGGCAGAGATAAAAGGCAAAGGGGTTCAGTCATTTTACCCACCCCGTTGTCCTCCTGTTTATAGTGAGTTACTGGTTCTTGGACAAGGTGGGAAGAGGCTGTGGGATTTAGTTCTTTAACAAAAGCATCCTTTCTCCATGATGTTAATTACTCATTTGTGCCAAATGGGGAATGAGAAACAGAATTTAAGGATCTAATTAACATTTGCTTCTCCTTTCAAGGGATCAGTCTTTACACTCATAAACTCTGTGATAAAACTACTTTCACTTACTTTCTACTCATGTGAAAATCTTCCAGCCTCCACAGAGTCTGAATTTCCAGGTTAGGAAAACAAATACATAAAAATGCAAAGCTAGAAATAATATCCTGCTACTTTTAAAAAAGGACAAATGTAATTCTTTTGTACATGTATCTTCTTTTTAGCCCAGGAATGATTACTATACATGCTAGAAGTACCTCTTAACATTAAAGCTTCTTCACAAATCTTTTGTTCTGACATACCTAGAGTAGGCACAGCTTAAAAAAAAAAAAAAAATCATGATTTGGCTTATTCCCATGCAGGAAGAGGTAACATAAGGTACCATTATAACATTTCTGACTGTGTCTAAGTAAGGCAGTATTATCTTTACCACTGTAGACTGGCATAATTAAAGTAGTGTTGAAAAGCCATAGGTTAATGTTATTGCTTTGGATGTATACCAAGGAATGTTAGAATTTTTTAAAAAGCGTTTCTTCTCAGAAATAAGGATTTGATTCAAAGTTCTTAATTTTGGAAAGCATTTTGAGGTTTGCTAAAGGTGCCATATTTAGTCATAAAAATAACAAAATGAAAAATACAGAAGTGTATTTATAGTAAGAATAATGAAGATTTATAGGGTAACGATAGTTGCAGTGCTCCTAATCTAGGAACTCTATATTGAACAGAGTGATTGAATGTTTGGCTTTTAGAAAGAGAGAGAAAAAAAACAAAAAACAGACGAATAATGAAAAACAAATCCTTTCTCTGGTGAAAAGCCAAATCTGTGTTTTGAAAATTAAATGTTTTTTTGGGTTAAGCAAGTGAAAAAATGGTCTTGATCTTTGCAACAGCTTGGATTTATTATTGGAACCAGTTGGCTGTGCCATAGAGGAGAGGAATTTTCTGGTAATTAGAGCAAGAAGCTGAGAGTCAGAAGCGGTAGGGGCTGTTTCTGGCTTGGGCACTAGCACGCTATGTAGCCTTGGGAAACATGCTGCCTCATTTGTACCTTGGCTTTCCCGTCTATAAAATGGGGCTAAGGAAATAGTTCAACCTCACAAATTGCATGTACTAATTAAAGAACATTTCCACAGCACCTTGAGGTCTTTACTTCTAGAGGATGGATTTTCACAAGCGTGCGCTTCAAAAGCCTTTGACAAATTTACAAAGCGGATTGCCCATATTCCTAAATCCACGCATGGGCAGAGGGTCTGATTTCTGGCAGTTTGTCTGCTGATGGAAGAGAACATGGTGGGGAGTGTTTTCTCACCAGACTATGAGAACAGAGGGATCATAGGACTCCCTCCCACGGGGATCCTGCCATTTAGCTTGTCCCATTTCACGGGCCCCCCCTGCTCCCCGGCAGTAACGCGTAATCCCCCCAGGCTTCTGTGCTCCGAGTGCTGTGGCTCCATCGCAGCACTGCGAGAGGCAGCTGCAAAGAGCCAGGTGGGGAGTGATCAGCTTAGTTAGTACGTGCAATTGGTGGTCTCTAGGGGGTGCAGAAATGCTCCTCGCCCTGCTGGATGCAGCTTCCTTAGGAAAGCAGCAGTCAGAATTAATTTGAGTAATAGCTGCACATCCTTACTGGAGTTACCACCAGTATCCCTGAGGCCCCATATCTGATCTGGCTTGGGTCTCCCAGCGGTTCAATTTCTAAATCACCATCTGTCAGCGTTAGAGCTACTCGGCTGCCCCTTCCTTCGGACGATGCTGTGGTCGGTGAGTAAAAGGAATGCCGTTTGCCTGGACGCCATCCCTCCCCGAAGCAGAGGAAACGCGCGCTGACAGGACAGGAAATTCTCGTGAACCACAAGGACCTGGAGCTTGCCTCTCGCCTTCCTGTGGGCCTTACCCGAGTTTCAGCCTGGGTGTTTAAAGATTATTAATAGCAATAGTTACATTAACAGGTTTATGTTTTTCTTCTTCTGTCAACGAAGTTATTTCTTCAATTGAGACTTTCTGGTTGTTTTTATTCAAAGTAGTCGGAGACGGACCCAAGAATGTGACGGTGTTGCAGTACAATGATCCCTCCGAGCTAATGGCCGGCCAAGCTGGGATTTCTCTTTATGGAAGGCACTCTGTCAGAAGTGGACAGGCTCTCAAGTCTCCAGTGCAAAACAAATAGCTCCAAACTGGGGCAGGTTTAGCACAGTGAAGGATTTTGTTTCACAAGTGTTTCTTTTCAGCAGAAGCGTGCTTCCAGAACGCCGTCGCTTTCTCCTCGCGATGGCTGATCGTTCCTGCGGCTGCACTGTTCCCCTCTCTCATCCTGTTGTACCTTCTGCGTGGCTGTGTGATGGCCCAGCTAGGGAATTACCTCAATTCAAAATGAAAAAAAGAACAAAATCCCCCCTTTTTTGTTTTTCTTTCTGTTAGGTTATTTTTATTTCAGGTCGGTTGCCTAATCCATATTTCAGCTGCAGAAAGAAGTCATAGAGACAGTGAGAGGGTGACAGGGAGCAGAAATATGGGAGCTGCTTAAGCCAGCACTTCTACTGAAACGAAGGCTTGTGCAACTGGAGGCTAAGCCCAGACCAAGAGAAGCTCTCTTTTGCCTTGCTCTGAGTCATGAGGACCTCAAAGTGAGTCTTGGCTGCAGGATTGAGCAAGACATATGTGTGTGGTTGGGTGTTTGTGTCCAAGGAGACAGTTTGTGTCTTCAGTGTTTGGTCACTGGGTAGAAAGCTCTGCTATTCGTTGGGCATAACAACTCTGCCATGGTCAACAAGCTCACAGACTGGCTCTAGGTTTGCAGGAAAAAAAAAAAAAAAGCCACATGGAGATTGGAAAGTGTTAGGTCCACTACATCTCAGAAGGAGTGTGGATTTTAAAGTTCAAGAATTAATGCGTTATTTTTCATTCTTTAAAGGGCACCTCTTCGTGGAACATGACAACATGTGCTAATATAGGAGAGGAACTGGTCATCATCCTGGACAGAATATTGGATGTATCTGTCTAAAGTTCCAACAGGTGACAACGTTTTGGTGGTTACTGGGGAACTCCTAAAGGTGCTCTTATAAAACCTCTGGGGTACAAGCGTTTAGATACAGGGAAGAGCAGTCCTAGTTTTTAAATGTGCTAAGCCCTTCCTGCAAACTCATGATTTCATCTTTTGCTTTCTGCTGGAGTTGCTGGCGCTTGGTGCCTGCCAGAAGAGATCTGTAGCTGGCATATAGGCAAGCTGTGCTGCTGTCTTTGGAGAAAGGTGTGTTTTGTCTAGCGAAGCAAGGGAAGGAGTGTTTGGAAACACTGGTGCAGCTGAGTAGTGCGCAGGGTGGGGAGAAGACTGTCCTCCACAATGTCTGCACTGATATTCACAAGGAGTTAAACTGGGCTCATGGGGTGAGTAGATGGTGTGCTGGTTTTCTCTTGAAAAGATTTTTTCACAGGAACAAGGGCAGAGAACAGTAAGAGTTCAACTTTTGTTTACCCCAGATTTATTCTGGAGTGTAATATGCATTGTAAACAACTTTTTGTGATAGAAAATATGTGCATGGAGCCTGTTCTCATTTGTTTTCTCTGTTTTTCGGATTTAGCCCTAAGTGGTACGAGTTCCTAGTTTTCTCTAAATGTTAATGCTTTTCAAAATAAGCCCAACATGTAATTTCACTTACCGTAGGCTTTGTCTTTGTCACGCAGAACAACAGCCGCAGCAGAACATGAGCTCTGAATGGCCACCCTGAATACAAGCTAGTGTTGTTTCCAGTGCAGAGGCAGAGCAAGAACCCATAACCCCAAAGAATGTGACAAACCTGGGGTTGCTCTCGGTCTGGACTCACCAATTCCCTTTATTGGGTGCCTGGGCTGTGATCTTGCTTTACTCCTCCTTCCTCTCTGTTGTGCGGGGTGGCGTATCGCTGCCGAGGAGGGGGAGATCAGAGACATTCTTTTCTTATGATCAGGCTGAATCTCTCTTTTTGTTGATTTCATAATGCCTGGGAGAGCAACTGCAGCTCCCTCCTGGGACCCAACTCAACCCGTAACAAGGCTTCCTTTCTCCTGACGTCTCTGCTGACCTTCATTTCACTCTTAACTGCTGTGTCAACTTGACAACCCTGGAGCGTGCCCTGACCTTGCAGCATCGCTGCAGGAGTCCCTAAGAGTGGCTGGAAAGTCTGTTGGTAATGAACTGGCAGCACCAAAGCCTGCAGCATGTGAGTGTTCCTTAGAGGTCAGATTTTGTATCCATCTGTTGGTTGCTTAGCCCCGGTTAACTGTTGATATCAGCTAAGACCCCACCCATTGTGATAAGGCTTAGAGCTGCAAAATACTCCTGGAATATATCTAAATGCAGCCAGGCTTCTTGTATTGGGTGCTGGACAAAGCATCGCTCCCTAATTATGCTTTTCTGCATCAATACAGCGCGTGCTTGTTCAAGGAGTTGGAGATGTTTGGAGTTCATCTTCAGTACCTCAAGACATCCTCAGGTCTCCAAATTAGGCTGTTTTAGGAGCAAATGACTAAACCTCTGGATTAGAATGGGTTTTGTTGTGCATGTGAATGGATCCACTTTAAATTGGCAAACAGACGAGAGGGAAACAGGGCTCCTGAGTTGCCTGAATACCCAGGAACTGACCCTTTGAGTTTTCTTTATTTGTCAGAGGAAACAAAATCTCACAGGGTTTTCTCCTTTGCCATTTAATGAATTTCTTCACTGGTAACTGTAGCAGTGAAGAGCTAAGTGCCCCAGAGTGAGCTTTGGAGCAGAGTAAAGACGTACAGGAGGAAGACAGACAGGGCGATGGTCACTTCTCCTGGATGAATCATCTTTAGCCAGGCGTGGTCACGTGTGCCCTCACTGATTTCTGTCTGAGCCTTGTCCTACACTACTATATGTGAAAGGAGAACTGGATCCCGTAATGGACTGATAAACAGGGCTGGCAGTCCAGCACACTTATAAGCATCCTACTGCAGGTGCCTTGAGGTGGTAATAGCGTCCACACCATTCAGTTCAGATTAGATCCTGTGCGATGCCTGTATGGAACATCCAGCTCTTGAGCAGATCCTAGATCTGGGGCTTCTCCAACACCCTGCACCATCACTGAGTTTGGGTCTTCACCCTCTTTGGTCCATGTGGAAGCTCAAGAGCTCATTCAACACCAAGCATATCGCCTTGGTTCTATCTGAAACCAGTGTTTGGGACTTTTGGGACACAAGTGGACAGAGGAGCTCAGTCTCTCTTGTTTTGTTGGTTGTATGGAAAGGAAACCTTTATCCATGCACCACAGCAGGCCTTGCATGGATGGCTAGGTGTGTCTGTGGAAGGAGAAACCACATCGAGGGCGGGTGGTTACTGCCAGAAGCAGGATGCTGAGTTTATCAGGCCAACGCTCTGACTCGGGACAGCAATCCCTGTGTTCCCCAGCCTGACTGATGGGTGAAATCTTTTGTCTGATCTCAGCATTGCTTTTGGCAGCTGGCTCCAGGGAGAAGGGAGGACCAGCCTCCGGCAGAGCTGGGCCTTACAAAGCAGCCTGTGTGGGATGGAAGGTCCCCTGCTCTCTGGCTCGAGAGAGCATGTGGGGGTGTGTATGTGTGTGCAGTGGGGGGAGCACTTCTGGCAAGCACCAAACTTGTCCAAATAAACAAAAGGCTAAAAACAGCCCGTCCTCAGCCCCTTGAGAAACCCTGCAGCAGATGTTGCCAGTGACTGTAGGTCCTTGTTGGGAATCCCATGGATAATCACTGACAGCAGGGAAACACATGGCAGCATACGGCAGCTCAGAGAGGGCCCTCTTTGTTCACTGGAATCACTGCAATATCTGTCTTTTCAGTGCTGATGAAAAAGCACCGGCTGGTTCAGGCTCGGAGCGGGGAGGGAGCAGAGCTGCCTTTTGCTCTTGGCTCAGCTCGAGGCTTGCTGTGTGGCCTCAAGCAAGTTCCCTCTCAACTCTGCACTGTAGTTCCTCCTGTTGCGCGTAGAGGTCAGGGATGGAAAGCTGCTTCCCTGGGGATTTGTGGCCAGTCTTTTAAACTTTGCAAGGTGCTTTATGGCTGGAAGGCACTATGTTCAGAATAGGTAAATGTTCAATATTAGTATAATTATTTACATATTATTCAAAAGGTGAGGAAGGGCTGAGAAGTTCAGCTGAAAGGTCAGCTTGTTACAAGACAGAATTTTTTTTACCACCAGAGGAAATGAGAAATGGAGCAAAGAGAAAGAGGCTGGCTGGGTATGATCAGAGATGACACCGGAGCAGGCTTGGCCTCTTTCACATGAAATGCTTTTCTCTCTTTTTGCCACACTGTGAGTTCAACTTTTTTGGCTCTGTTACTCAGTGATTCATATTTCAGGCACAGTGATGGCTGCGTGAGGTGGCTTGGGGTAGAGGAGTGGAGAACTGAAGAACTGGAGTGTGAGTGTGACAGGAGGCAGGGGACTCTGGATTAAAGTTGGAAAAGGAGTCAGGTCAGGTGCTTTGGCCATGCTGTGTAAGGTGCCCCCTTCAAGCTCCATCCTGCACACTGCTGTCGAGCCTCATGGCATGTAAATGGGAAAGAAATACATGCTTCCTTGGACTGATGGACTTCCTTCCTTTTGCAGAAGTTAAATTGAGGCAGGAGGTCAGAATAATTGAGAGAGGCTTGGACCTAAAGGTGTGCTGTTGTTTTCTCCCACTGTAAATACGGAAACCACGTTCCAATGTCTCCACATGTGAACCAGCCAATTAATTGTCCTATGGTAGAAATGAAAATGCTAAGCAAAGCCTAAATCTATAAAAACCTGGGATGTAGTTCTCTTATCAAAGTATCTGTATCTCATATGCAAAGTATCCATTTCACTCCCGTTACACCTGAACACCATGTACCAGCCTGGGAAGTTACAAGATTTTCTAGCCATGCTCTGAAATAGTATTGTATGGGTTAGGGACATCCTGTGGACACAGCAAAGCATTTTGCATGCAGCTGTGAATTATTGTGGCCATGGAAATTTCCTAAGGAGGGGACATCTACAAGGAGGGATGCGTCTTGGAGAGGTGCTGATGTAAAAATATACAGATCCACGTATGGGCTCCAGAAAGAGAACAAGCTGGCACCAGCTTTGTCAAAACAGACTCTTCTCTTCTGCTTCATTTTTAATTATTTTCCGAGGCTTTTCCAGCATCTCTCATTGGAATTCATAATCCATCTACCTTATCATTTATCATGCCTTCCAGTCTCAGACTCACTGCAACTCACGTCCCTCCTAATGAAGTAGTAGCAGATTGTTCCCATCTGATCCCATTCCTTCTAATCCTGAGAAGTTACAATTGAGTTGAAAAGTCACATATGTAGTTCACATGTCAAAAAGCACCGAAAGGAGAGTGTATGAGGCTAGGGTAAAATGACCAGACCATTTTGTGTGACTGGAAATCAAGCTAGGAATATTCAGTGGGATTTATCCCTTGAAAATGACCGTACCCGTTTCACTGTAGCATAGCTATGTTGTCTTCTGAGTCTTCTCATTTGTGTCAGCATATGTGAAAGGACATTTGGAGTCTCTGCTCAGAGTGGCAGCATATCCCTCCCTAGTGGTCTAGAATAAAGAGAGAAGTAGGATATAAAAGACTTGATATTCAGTTTTTAAAGAGTGGCTTTAAATTGAGGGTGATTCTTCGCAAGATAGTTATCTCGCATTAAAAAAACTGTATATCACAAGCTTGGAAAATACCTCGGATCACCAGCTGCTAGCGAAAATGTCAGGATGTGGGTCAAACCTTGTCTTCACAGCTTCTGCTGAAGAGTTGTTTATCTCTCATCTCTATAAAGGAGGATATTTACTTGCTTTTGACATTCTTGGATGTGGCTGTTTCATGTTTCTGGGAAAGCCTAGTGGGTCCCTCTGTTTGGACAGTGCTGGTCGCAGAAATCCGTCATTCGGAGATGTGGTGTTAGTGCAGCGGGAACTAGGCACCTTGAGCTGCGGAATGTCAAATAGCTGCTGCTTTTCTGCGGGGAAAGAAAATATGTGTTCTCAGGCACTGGAAAAGCTTCTTAAGAAACTCTGTGATACTGTAAAACTTGCCTAGAAGATCTCCAGAGAGATACATATCAGTTTATTTGAAATGAGTTCCTTTAGGCCTAAGGTTTTAAATACCTGAATCCTCAAGAAGGCAAGGGAGCTATAGGAAAGTGGTTCTGCAGAAAATCCTTTTCTTCTCTGTCTTGTCACAGAAGTTTTTATTGATGAGATCTGAATGATATCAGTGATGCAAATGGGCTCCTGCAGCATTTAAGCACTTTAGAAAGTCCCACCTGTGCCTTCTTGTAAACGCTTTTCGTAAGAGTGCATTAGCAAACAGTCCATCCTAGCTCTCCCACTGCACAAATTTTCTTCTCATGAAAGAGTGAGAAATGATTCTTTCTTAGCTTGTTTTGCCCAGGTAACTCCGCAGATCTGTCAGTTCGAGAAAGTTATTCTTTCTTTACCCTAACCAAAAGTAAGATTGGCCTACAAAATCTAGAATATACTTTTTCTGCTAGATTCCCTGCTGTTTTGGTAATCCCAGTGACTAGTTAGAAACTTTTGTGGTGGGGTATTTGGGAGGCGAGATATTACTCCAGTACAAACTGTGTTTTGAAATATCTTGGCTCTCGTTTGCCTAGGAAGGTTATAAATACTGTTCCCAGGACAAACATTCTCCATGTCTGAGAGCTAATGAGCCAAACAGCTGCTCTGAGGCTATCCACCTCTGACACCAGTAAACACTAAGCCATGTGAAAAAGATTTTAACGTGCCCAGACACTCCAATATAAGAGGTTGTATGTGTGTCTAAAATGCGGTTTTCTTGCCACATCCATTTTGTACCTTCAGAGGAAAATGTCCTTTACTGACCACCTTTGACACCTGCAACTGTCAGAACAAGACCAGCACAGACCGTAATCTCTTTGACACTGTTGCAAATCCAGCTGTTTTCAATAAAATGCGCTATGTTTACAGAGGGAAGAGAGCATAAAGTGTCACAAACATCTCTCTTAGGAAAGTATGCATTTTTTTGTAAGGATCCATCTGAAATGTGCCACATGCAGACAGTATTCACTGATATCCTCTGGCTGTCTGAGCAGCTTCAAGTCCAAAGCACCAGTAAATCCACTTTAACTGGCTGACTAAACTGGGCTTATGGCTGCTTTGCGCTACCAGAACAATGAAAGGTGTCCTGGCTCATGCTGACACATCTGATCTAAAGTATAAAAGAATTTGTAAACAGGATCTGGGAACCATTTGAAGAATCAAATAACTTTGTCTGTAAATTTGTATCAACACAACACAAATGTCAGTGATTCACTTCAGAAGTGACATAAACAGGAGACTTAACAGTATGTCAAACCTGAATTAGTCAGAAAAAGTCTGCGAGTGATCTTGCAGGGTATCTTGTGGTTGTGAGAAGCCGGATGAATGTGCAAAGGTGAACATTTTGCATGGAAATCTCTGCTTCTCAGACATCCTTTGGGAGGGTCACAAGGCCTTTCTTGAAAGGCTTTTTCCCATCCAGTGCTCCTCAGATCCCAAATTCTAACTGGGGTTTCAGCTGGCCCACTGAAACGGAACTAAAACACAGTTGCAACTAATTGTACACAACCACGAGAGCAAAAGCTGTGTTGTTAGGTGGATCTCAAAACTACACCTGAGTCTTGCTTCTGCAGAAGCTGCATAAATATAGAAAAGCTCCTCTAACTCTGCCTGGACCCCTGGCACCACTGAGAGCACAAGCAGTTGTATTAAAGGGCACCGATTCCTGATCCGGGGCTGTGGGAACCATTCTCTTTGCTTGATGCCTGACTTGTGTTGACTTAAACCCAAATGACTTTTAGTTCAGCCAATGTCAAAGCAAAGTTGTGAACAGGACCTTTTCATTCATGTTCCCAGTAAGCATGTATCTTCTTAAAAGGAAAAAAAAAAATAAACTGGGTCAGTTGAGTACAGTAAATAGTTCTGTCTCTCTTGTTTTGGGCTTTAAAAAATGTCCCAGTTGCTTAAGTGAAAATTGCTGTGATTTAGAGAAATGTGTCCCAAGGCCCCTCTTTTGTTTGTCTGTCTGTCATTAATCATTGTCTAAGAAATGCAATTGGTCAGTTTGCTTTGAGTAGCTCAGGGTTGGATGCTGATCTTAGTTCCTCTGCTTGCATCTGGCATTAGTCTGCTGAAGTGGAGTGACTCAGGATTTATAGCTGTGTAAATGAGAGCAGAGGTGATCATCTGAAGCCTACTCGGTTCTTTAGCATCTGGAGAACATCATATATTTATTAAAAAAAGCCCAACCAAACATCTAGTGATAACTGCTCTTTGACATCCCAGTCATGACATTCTTTCTAACAGGGAGACTAGGGCAAGGGTGGGAAGACAGCAAAAGCAGTTGGGGGTAAAGGAATTAAGAAATCTGGCCTTCATATGCTCATAGAAATGAGCAGGATACACTATTCATGCTGGGTTTTCCCTGCTCCTGGCCCCTTGGATTCAGTGGAATTACTCCTGATTTACACCCATTCAAGTGGAACAGGATCACTCCCTTTTTCTTTAGCAAAACAAACATTTGTTACTTGGAAAGAAAAACAGAGGAATCTTAAAATGTGACCCACAGCTGAGCGGAAATTCTCAGTAATGCAAGAATTTGAGTTTCTTTAGTTTGTAAACAAAGAAGGAACCCTTGGAGGGAGCGTGTTGATTAGTGCCACTGGGGACTGCAGAGGGGCAGCTCCTGCGGCCGTACAACAGGGCTTCATCCTGCCAGGGTCACAGCAGTTCCAGGTATCTGCAGTGGGAATGTGGAGGAGCAGCATGCTCTAACAGAGGAGGGGGTTGAGCTTTGGAGATGCTAACAGCAGCTTCACTACTGGCTCTGAGCCCCCAGGCAGGCCAAAACCTGGATCAAAACAACCCCAACTGCCAGAAGAAATTGAGATCCAGTGCTGAACTGAAGGCACTTGGGGGTCTACAGATGCAGTCAGATGATTAGAATTATTTCCAAAAGCACCCTAGCAGTTGGAGTGCCAAAAGCCCAAAGGGAATTGAGGTCAGATGCTCAAATGATGTAAAGTGGTGTGGGTTCTCCCAGACCCTACCTCTAATCAATGTTTTCTAGCTCTCTCCAGACCTCAGGTTCCCATAGCTCTCATGAAGGAACTCCCTATTCACTGAGAATGCCTGGTTTTGTCTTCCTTCCTTAAATACATCAGCACTGTTTTGAGATGCCAGTTTAGCCCAAGGAGAGCTGCAGAGCTCCTGAGTGAGGAGCTGTCAGTCAGGTAGGGAGAACCCAGAAGAGCTTCCCTCCAGCCACAGAGAAGACACACACATGCACACTCACACGCGTGCTGCTTGCTTAGCACAGTCCATTAAACTCAGCATGAACCCCAGGCCCAGCCATAACCCGTCATATTTATGGGGTGAATATCTTCCTGCAAAGGATGTGGAGGGATAATACAATCACCGTGGAGCCCCTACACTCCCTCACATTCGCTCATATCTCATACATATACTTTTATCACTGTTTCACTTATTTGGGACTGGAATAGCAGGGTCAGATCCTGGCTGCTTCTCCATTCTGCATGGGAAAGGAAAGGACAGGAGAAATGCTTTCACCCTCCCTCCCACACCCTGGGCAAAGCCTAAATTCTGCTAGGAGAATATCAGCTTTCCCACTAAAGCCTGGCTTACCAGAGCTGGCATGGGCTGTAGCTTTGGGAGGTGTTATGAGACAGGTATGCTGCATCCCACAAAGCAGGGCTGAGGTTTGCTCCTGCCCCCAGCACTGAGGGTGCTCTATGTTTTCCAGCAGCCACCAAGCAGACTGCTGTGGTGCAAGGTCTGTGGTTGGTTGATGCATTCTACGCTCTTTTCCCTAAGAAAAGGGCAAGCACACATGACGCCTGGGAAGAGCTGTTATTACAGAGGTGCTCATCAGCCTGCACGACACAAGCATGCTCCCCCCCCCGTTTAATTTTACAGCATCTACAGTATGAAAATAGACCTTCCCTTGTATCTGTCCCTCTTGTCACCATAAGAAGAAACACAGAATCACAGAATCATCTAGGTTGGAAATAGTCCTTGAAGATCATCTAGTCCAACTGTGAACACAGTGATTGATGATTGCTGACTGTTCCTGCTATGGCTCTGCTGATGCCCTCCAAAATCCAGAGGCTCACCTGGGGAAGAACAACCTCAGATACTCCAGAATTAGGAGCTTCTGTCATTAAAAACTGTACATGGAATTATCTGAGCAGGAGCCCCAGTGCAGGTGTGTCTCTCAGGAAAGAGAAAGGGTCTGGTTCTGACCTTGTGGTAGGAGAGACTTGACTCATGCAGAGGCTGAGGTGACGGAGGTGCTGAAGAGATTGGGAACAGACCTGTTGTTCCCTCATAGCTTCATTCTGCCATGAACTGATGGGAGGTGAATGTGCAAACAGGAACACCTGCACTCAGAAGAGCTCAACCACAACCAAATGAAACAATAAACCTTGCAAGAAGTGGGAATTGCTGTTCCCCAAGCTCATTTCATGGCCTCACCTGAGAGATCTGAGTGACAAGATTATTTTAAGGTGCCTTTTCCTGAGTGGCTTTGTTCTGTCTTCCAGCTACGAGTCAGCCACGTCTTGCTGAGCACACCGCGTGTACATCCTGCATCAGTGAGCCCTGCCACGGCTGTCACCTTCCTCAACGGTATTCACAGGGCGCAGTGACTTCAGGAGCCAACTCAAGGGGAGAAGACAGAAAACAGTTTCACGCTGACTCCTTCCCAACCCTGCTGTGCCCCACGTCACTTTGGAGTCGTTGGCACAGATCGAGGGTTCTCCCTTTTGTCTGATGTCATTAGGTGGGGGGACTTGGAGCAGCAGCAGTCCCTCTGTGGGGAAGGGGTAAAGCTGAAGGGTCAGCTCTCCCTCCTTTTGAATGAGCTGCACAGAGCTTTAGAGCTGTCCAATTAAAACAAGCCTTGGACAAAAATAGGATGAGAGAGTGCTACTTTAAAAACAAAACAATTAAGCCTATCCCTTCCCCTCCCTGGAGGCTCCTATGGAAGTGGCAGCTTTTGAGCCAGAAATCTCTGCTGAGTTGGGTATTTCTGGCATTCGAACCCAAGGCAGGCGATGACCTCCTGGCGCTGGCTTTGGAGGAAAGGCTGTACCGCGCTCATGGCAGCAGATGAGACCGGGCTTGCAGGCACTGACACGTCTCCCCTAAAGGCTAGTTATGCTGTAGCCTGTGGAACAGCAGAAATGAGATTCCGAGTGTGGGAAAGAGCTGAGCAGACACTGGCACAAGCTGCGCCAGCAGCCAGCCAAGCCCGGTGGGGGGCCGTGCAGTAAACACCATTGCAGGCCTGAAGACTGGGAAGGGAGAATGGGTTTGGTCTTGAGCTCAGAGATCTGAGTCCAGCACCAGGTCACCGAAACCTGGTGCTACCATGGCTCCACGAAGCGGGAAGCCCTCTCCAGAAAGGGCTGGGCTCTCTGCCTGCTGTTTGTGTGGCTTCACTCTTAGCAGGGATCCTTACGTCTCCTTGCGCAGGCCAGCTGGTGCTGATGAAAAGGCACACGGCCAGTAGCTGCACTGACCAAGCAGAATGTTTCAGTAATCTTTTTGGAACATGAAAGCCTTGCCGATCACAACAGTGCTGCTTTAAACGTTCTTCTGTACCTCATAACACTTTGTTTGAGCTGTGGGATGACGATCTATAAAGCTGGACTCAAAATGACCAGGGAAGGAGTGACTGCCAGCACTGTGTATATAACCTCAGAAGTTCATCCTGCAGTGAACACATCCCTTGAGCCCCACTGCCAGCTGAAATCATTCTCTGATGAAACCAGGGACTAGCATAATCACAGTGCAGTTGCCACAGGAATGCTAGGGGTAAAGTTCTGGCTTTTGTTATATCAGTGCAGTGTCAAATTAACCTCATGCTTCTGTTCCTGAGGTCCCTTTGTTGCGGGTGGTTTTTCTGCCACAGGATTCTTTCTTTCAACTCTAATTTTAGTTCATGTGAAGGATGAAAAAGGGTCTTATATCCTTGTCATGAGGCTGGTTCATGGGATTCCCCTCTGACTCAGCACAGCCTGGCTTCTTCAGGTGAGATCCGCTTGAAATACACTTAGGGCTTAAAATAGCATTGCAAGCTCTTTCCCATGTACATTCTGCTAAAGACAATAGTCCCACTGCGAGCATGGGAATTTGTCTCATTCCTTTTGTTTCTCCACATTCTTTTTACAGGATAGCAGTACAGACAAAGCTGACATATTATTTTGAGAAAAATTTGAGAAGCTGGAAGTAATTTTGTTTGCTTCCTTTGTTCTAGGAAAGGGATCCACGCTGCCCTGCCAGCCCTCCTTGTTTGGGGCAGAATGAACAGGCTCGCAGGGCTCACAGGCATTCGAGCTGTGTCCTGGCCCTCACTGTTTCCTCTGAAGGAAGATGAGCACAGCAGAGGAGGAACTTCACCCGTCCAGAGGACTCACACATGGAGAGTGTGAGTTTCACTGTTTTAGTGGAGAGGCAATGACACTGGTGAGTCTGTGCAGCTGGTTAGTTATTTCCCCACTTGGAACATCAGGGACACGCAGAGCTCTAACAGTTAATGCCAGAGTTGAGAACATTTCTGTGGTTTCTGAAGGTGTTGAGTGCCAAGTGACCAAGAGCTGCCCTGACAGGAAAATCCTTTTTTCCTTAACTCCTTGAAACAGAGCCAGACTCCACAGTTTTCATTTCACCTATCCCTTCTTTGAGGTCAGGACACCTCGGGCTCAAAATTGTAATAATTTGAGAATCCCCAATAACTGTTTTTTAACAAAGCCTCTTGACCTAACAGATTGGCCTATCTCTGCCAGGCAGGTCATTAATTTCCAGTCTAATGCACAAGGGAGAACATTGTGAAATGACTGCATAAAGAGGCATTAGAGTAAAGATGATTTGGGGCTATTTGCCTGGCAAAGAAATTGAACCAGCTACAGCTTTTCTTTTACCTGACTCATGGCTGTATTTCAGGGATCAGGTTGGAAACAACCAAGTGAATATTACTCACCTAAACTCTGCATTCAAACCCATCTCTGTGCACCTCTGTGGCCGGATGACATCACGCTTCTGAGGGTGAAACAATTTAAACTATAGAGGTGAAAATTATTGGTTCAAATAACTTCCTTAAAACAGCAGCAACAACAGCAGACTGAGGCTTTGTAAAACTTACTTGAAAACGTCTGTGGCTGCATCTCTGGGGTAAAATGGCCTAAACTGTAAAAGCTTTATAGTCTGTCATAGCAGTTGCTTTACCAGCACCAGGGTATTTAAAAGACAGTATAGCAAAAGCCATACTGAAAATAAAGGCTCTGAATTGAAAGTGGTTTAAGGAGTTTTGTAACAGTAATGCTGCTGTACCTGTACATAAAATGGTATGAAAAAATACAGCATTTGTAGGCAAGAACTAATAATGTTCCACTACCATCAAATAAAACTATCTAAATATATCAAGAGGGTTTCTAACACCACACAAGTTTCTGGGGCGGTGTTTAGGACAAGGGGCTAAGGGAGAAGAGAAGCACCCGGTGCTGAGAAGCAGCAGACTTCAGCCAGCGTACAGGCAGAGGAGCAGGGAGCACTGCCCCTGCTCACCTGAAAGCACCACCAGAGACCTCGTGCAGGTTGTAGCCTGCTGAAACATTTCATCTTCCTCAGCTTGAGTGAGTTTGGTCTATCTGAAGGCAATGATGGCTGCAGATACAGACTATTTCCTTGTTAATATTGTGTAAAATTATGCCATTCTTATAACAAGGCTATTTATGGAGCTTGGGACTTGTCTTTTCTTAAACATTTGTGATGTGAAACTTCTTAAAAATCCATTAGTAAGGAAACAAAAACCAAGTATGAAAGATCAACCTTGCAGACGTGTGCCCGCAACAAAAATGAAGAATTAAGAATACGTATGTGAAAGTCTCACACTTAACATTTTCCAAATTATTTTTCATCCATTTGTAACTTCCAGCAGTTTGTGCAGAACTTCGGAAGAATATCAGGTTCATTAACCAGCAGTGAAGTAGTTGGTTTACAACTAGATTTGAAGGTGCCTGCATTACATTCCAAGGTTAACTCTCCCTTCAGCTGAGAGAAGTCCCTGCCTCTCTAAAGGTGCAAGCCCTTTGTTAAGGCTGGCTCACAGTTACAGCCCCAGGGGCTAGAGAGTTAATCAAAGATGCATGTGCTGAGATTCATTTGTGCCACAGGAACAGGCTGGAAGAGCTCTGCCTTGCTGAACTTGCAGACCCCATTGACCCACGCTGCTCTCTTGGTCTGTGCAGTCTAACCTTCTTCTCTATTCCTCCGCACTGGCATCAGCTGCAGGAGGAACCAGATGACCTAAGGGTCCTTCCAACCTAAATTATTCACTGATTCCATGTAATGAGCTGGAATTTTTCCAAAACCTGAATGGGAAAGGTGTGGGCAGGCTCTTGTTGGAAGCCCAAATCCCTAATGAGAGATACACACAAGTCCTGGTAGGCCACCCACCCCTCCAGGTCCTACCAGCCTGGCAGAGCTCAGAGATCTGTTGCTGCCTGTTGAGCCTGTGTGAGATATGCAGCTGAGATAAATTAGGGAAGACCTATCGATTTCAGCAGAGCTATTTTGACTAAGGGGCTGAGTCATGGATTTTAGGGCAAAGAGCCTTTGAGCTTAGGTGATGCCAGAGGTCTCTGGAGAGATGGGATCCAGTGGAGAATTCACCCTCGCACCCCTTCAGATGTGGCTGTACAGATGCAGCAGTGCCTGGTTTATGCAGTAGGAAAAGCTCCTGGTAATTATGGCAGAGCAGCTGCTTATTCAGGGGGTGGCAGAGCTGGGTGATTAATGCAGTACCCACAGCTAGAGAGACCTCATGTCAGTCCCTTCTCTTTCACAAACCATACGGCCTTGAGCACATCCTTTGGTGCTGCATCTGTGAGGACCAAACCCCCTGAAAGACAGAGTGCTATTCAGATACATCAGAGCTGTGCACCGAAGGAGTCCTGCACATCAGGAGGCCTCCTTAAACGAGCCTGCCCAAGTCCACCTTAAACATACCCTCCCTCCCTGCAGTTTTCCTTCAGGATAATTAAGCATGCAGTAAGTTAAGAAGTGGAAAAACCCGAGGAAGCATCCATTTCACAGGTGGGTGCGTTGCCTGTTTCCTCCCAGGGCCTGTTCCTCCTGCAGTTCTGCACAAGCCAATGCCTTGGCACAAATGCTCCTGGCCCTGATGGTGACTCACTTTTCTATCCAAATTTTGCAGTTAAGGGTATCAGAAGATCACCCACTATCACACAACCACCTGGAGACCCGTGCTGGTCTGCAGGTAACAGGTATTTTTTTTATTGCACCTTGACAAACCTTGAGGCACAGAGCGATTGCCCTCGAGGTCTGATTTTCCACATCGACTGGTAACCTGGATGCTGAGCCCCGGGGATCCGGGGGCACCCGCCTGCACGAGCACGCCTGGTGCTGATGGTGCCCTCGGACAGGTCTGCACAGCCCACGCTGCCTCCAGGCACGGCCAGGTCAGGGAACAAGCTGTGTGTGCCCTTTCTGAACCACTCTCTGAAGGCGTTGAGCTATGGTGTGCCCAGGGTCACGCAGGGGTCTGCGGCAGGGCTGGGTGTTAGGCCAGGCTCCCCGCAGCTCTGAGCCAGAGCCTGGGCCGTGCATCAGCTTCTGCCTCTGCTGCTGCTGCTGCTGCTGCATTCAGAGCTTGTTGCAGCCTGCCAGGAGGCAGAATACAGCAGCTGGTCACAGCAGCCCTTGTTGCAGGATCTTGTGCATTATTTAGGCAAAATCCTCCAGCCTGTGTTAGACAAGAAGCCAGGTTAGATAGTTAGAGCAGTCCTAGCTGGCCTGAAAGCCCCCCAACTGGCTATGCCCTGGGTTGGGGTGAAGAGCCAGATTTCTCACAACAGAAACAGGGCAAAAGGGAGGGAGAAGACTGTCAAGTGTTCTGCCCCCAAACCCAAGGCCTGTTTTTTGCTAAGAGCTCGACACCTGTGGTGCTCTGCTTTGGGAAGGCTTCTTGTTGCGTGTACATCCTTGCAAGTGTTGACTTTCTTGCTGTTCACATATTCTGAAGTGGGAACCCTGAGCACTGTCAGAGAGGGTTCAGTGTCTCTCCTGGTAGCCCCTCTGGGTGCCCTTCATTGCACACTCTTTGGTAAGCTGCAGAACTGGCTTTTCTCATCCTGTCAAGATCAGGCTCCAGAGGGGCATTTTTATTTTCAGAGGAGAATGCATGCTTTTGCTGGCAAGCTCTGTGTCTAAGCACTGTCTCTGTCTGAACTTGTGATGCCAAGACTGCTTTTATACATTTACTTCCTTTATAAGGACATCAGCAGGCACCCCACCCATCCCAAGTTTTGCATCCCTTGATAGGCTTCGATTTCACAATAAATCCTCAAATACAATGGAGTGTTCCTTCCAGAACTAAAATAACCGGAGACTTCATTAGCGAACTCTGCAGCCAGGGACAAAATTTGTTCCCTGCTTGACATCCTTAAACGATGGGCACAGCAGAGTGTCCTCGCCCTCAGGGGTGCAGTATCTGGCAAAACAGGCAGAGAGGGGAATCCTAATTCTGCTGCAACCAGTGGATGTTTCCGTGTAGTCGGGATTTCATCCCAAGGCTGGGCTGAAGTGGGGAGGGGGGGGGTTTCCTGCCCTTTCCGTCCTTAGGGCAGGGTAGCCTTTCCCACCCAGATTAGAGTCAGATATGCTGTAGCATTTAGCCTTTGCTGAGCTTTAGCGTTGCCTTTATATGCCACTTTTTCTTGATAATTTACAGCAAATAACATCTTGGTACAGCTGATGCATATGGAGCAATGGAGATGGGGACCATCAGAAGGCAGTTCAGGAGCTGCAGTCCTTACAAAGACAGCCTAGAGAGATTAGGCTTCTAATTAATGAAGTGTCCAAGAATTAGATGGTGTGAGTCTGACCCCAGATGTCAGATGCTGAATTAGAACTGAACTTGAACTGGAACATGGGTCTGTAAGAGACCTTCTTAGCTGTGAAGTCTCTGAGAACCATGTTTAACCCCAAAGCATTCAGAGACCGCTCACCTGTCCCACCCCAAAGCACACGGACCTGCACAACTTCTTCCCAGCCTTGCAGCAAACTTATGGCCTTGAGAGACATTGATGGGTTTTTTTATTAGTAATATACCACAGATGGAGAAATCAAGTGTCACTTTTGTATCATCTGGAGAGAAGCTGGGTGGAAGTTCCCATCCAGTCTTAAGAATTGTGTCTTATTATTGTCTCTTAGGCTACAGAGCAAGGCAAAAAGCAGGGGACAGGATTCCTTCATGGCCCCGGATCTGGCAATCAGTTTACCCTCAGCACGTGAGCAGGATGCATCAAGCAGGCATCAGTAGTTGGGTAATGAACAATTAAATGAAATTGCTGTGTTTCAGACCATCTAGCTGGATGAGCCTCATCATCTCTGCTGGGCCAAATCTATGATATAATTTCAGCAAGGCTCATGAAATTAAAAGAGTGCCAAATTAGAGTGATTGCCTGTGATCTGCTCCAACAGGGACTTTTGCTAAGGCTGGCCAGCTGTGAGAATGAAAACCTTCCCAAAAAGAGCAGTCCTGAGAGCCACCAGCATGTCCTGCGGACAGCCGAGCAGCTCTGAGGTCACTGAGGACTGGGTAAGCATGCTTCCCCCTACAGTGCTGCTTGTACCGGCTTTTTATTTTGGCTTCTGTGGGCAGAGTGCCACTGGGAGAGATCATGCTGAGCCAAAAAACTGCGGGTGTGCTTGCCTTTATTTTATTATTTAGCCTTACATGATTTTTAGCAATTATCTAAACGTCTTATTTTTTTCATTACTATAAATTCGGGAAAGCTACTGGTTGGGCATGGTGAGTGAACGCAGAAGAACCTAACAAGGTGAATTAAACACCCACTATTCTTTGCTTGGGGGAGATTTTAAGCAGGGTTGACATCTTTATCCATTGACTTGAGGCAGTTCAGGCAAAAAGATGTGTATTGGTGTTAACTTGGGTGTTTCCTCTCTTTGATCATTCTGAGTCACTCAACCTTCATGTTCTTCTCTTGCTTCTTGGCAAGTGGCATGTCCAGTGGGGTGAAGAGTTCAGTGTCAGCACTAGGGGGGGTTTTGGTTGTCCCAGTGCCCTCAGAATATCTTGGACCACGGGTGTTGGGAGCTCCCAACATGCAGGGATCTCCATCTGACACTTGTCCTTCATGTCCTGCTGCTCCTCTACTTTTTTTTCAGCTTACAGTAAGAAGGTGCCTTTGTGGCAGACTGGCTCTGGGCTTTGAGAGGCAAAGGGGACTCTGCTGTCCCCAGCGACCCTCATTTGGGGGGGTTGGCCCTGCTCTCCTGGAGGAGAATGGTTCAAGTGCTGGTTCTGCTCTTCAGTGAAGGAGCTGGAGTGGATCCAGACGCTCGTCTCTTGGAGAGGCGGGGGAGGCAACTGGCTGGCATGGCAGAGCTGAGGTGGCTTGAAGGATGAGCAGGATTGCAACTCGGCACGTTTGTTCACGCTGCTCTTCTCGGGAAGTGAAAGCATTCGGGTGGATGATGATGAGCGGCTGGGTAAGGATGTTTTATAATCGAATTATTCTTTACTTTTACTGTAGGTTGAAAACTTAATCAGCCATCATAATGTGGTTTAGTGCTGAATATTCCCCACAAAACTCCTGACAGGTGAGCGAGTATTACGATTTTGGTTGAACAGTTCATTCAAGGTCATGCAGCAGGCTTATGTTAAAAGCAGAATTTGGAAGATCCTGGTTCGAGGTGCTTCTTGCACAAGGAGCAATGTGCGAATCAAGCTGTGCATTGCACACTGCCCTTTTAAAAATACAACAAATATAACTCCTTCGAACGCCCCATGTGGCTTGGAATTCAGCTGCGGTTTATATTCTTGTTGTATGAGAAAATTAGGTGTGTAGCACTTTTATCCCTGTCTTATTTACGAGCAGTGGGAGAACGTCGTGTGAAATGTGAGGCGACAACATCGTTTAAGGTGCCAAGCCTTCCAGAAAGGGAGGGGATGTATATCCAGCTAGACTGCCTTTAGCCCTGAGCTGCTCTGGGGCACTGGATGTTTATGCCACCTCCAGTACATTAAATCTTTTGTGTGGAGACATAATCCTTTGTTATGACATTAGTAGAGGTAGCTGTTATGGAAATGATTGTGAAATCCCTCATCTTACAGAACAGGAGCAGAAGAAGGTGCATCTGAGGTGGTTTGCACTGCGCTAACGCTCTCCAGCCTCAAATCCCAAGGCTTTCCAGGTGCTAATTAATTAGTCAAGAGTTGGAGTCGTCTGTTTTCAGCAGGGGACAAACAGTGGCATAGGCCGCGTGGAGGCTGATCTTGTGTTGCGCAGGGACCTGAAAGGACCTGAGTAAAATGCAGGGCTTGATTCCCAGCTGAGCTGCCCTGCACTTAGAGGCTGGAAGGGAGGAGACGCAATTGAAATGACCCACTACACACTCCCTATATTTTTCTTCATCTTCTGTCCTACTTCCCCGCACACCCTGCTGGGATGAGGTAGGGGCTGTATGGCACAGTGCACTCTGCGTACGCTCCTGCCCCTTGCTTTATGTTGTCCCAAAGTAATTACACAGATCTTTCACCTCTTCTATCCTGGACTCCAAGACATGGCTCCATCTTTTTAAGGCCACTTCGCGTGCAGCACAGAGGATTCCTGTCCGGTACCCAACCTGCTCTGTCATGCCCCAGGCCAGCAAGGACTAAGAGTGCCCTCTGCTGCACTCCTTCTCCTCATCTTCCCATGGCAGCATTCCGCTTTGCTCTTTGGGAATAAACAAAACAATTCTTTAATACACAAAACAACTCTTTCATATTCCAGAAGTCTTTTTGTGCTGGCTGTGCAGATGCCTGGTTCTGTATTTCAGCAGCAAACAGAACATGCTCCGAGATAAAAAAGTGTTATATCCTGCATCAATCCCGAGGTGCAAATAAAGCCCAATGGGGGACTGCTGTCCTTTATCAATAACCGTCACCCGTAGCTTTTCATTGCCTGGTAAAACAAACAGCTCCTCGTTGTAGGAGTTCAGACAGCAGCCTTTATAGTCATGAAACTTTCATTTCTCAGAGCTGGCAGCAGCAAGCGCTGGTGATGCACGGTCAGTTAGGGTACCTAATTGTGCCTAACAGCGCTGAACTTTCCATCTCTCCCTCCTGTTCAAAGGAAAAACATTGAGCCCCACAAAGCTGTGCTTATTTAAGTCCTCAGCTCTTGCAGCCAAAGAGGAATGGATGTAGGTAGGGAAGGGGGGGGGGTGTGTGTGTCAAGAAAGCTGTCCCAGGCTTCATACTTCTGGAGTCAAAAAGAGGAAAAATTAAAAAATAATAATCCTGCTTTTACTGGGATTTGATTTACCCACGTGGAAAGTAACCAAGCTGCAGGCTGCGCCGGCAGCCCCGTAACCGCCAGGGCCACAGGAATCTGCTCATGTTCCCTGGAATTTGGACATTTTTTGTTGCACCCATTTCGGCTTGCTTTCCAGATTGTCACTCAAGCGCGGGGCACGCCCCCTCCAGGAGGCTATTTAAAGAGGAGCTGGTGTGCAACTTTCTCCAAAGAGAGAGGAGAAATTCCGAAGGAGAAGGAGTGAGTCAGTCGGCAGCCTGAAACCCCTCCCTTCCCTTTACTTAGGATGTCTGGCAACTTGGGGACAGTGACCTGGACCCTGTTCCTCCTCCTCCCTGCGCCTGGCTGGGTATGTATTGCACTGCAGCAGCTCCCTTTGCTGGCTGGGCATTGCAGCTTCTGGCTTTGATGCATGCGAATGCTTTAGGCTGAATAACTCTTCCCAGCTGCCACCTGCAGAAGGTTTCTGAGAGACGTTTGGCTGTTAGCAGAGCAGTGCAAATGCACTGTGTAACTAAATCACGCTCGGAGCTGCACCGCGCGTAACGCCTGTCATCTGCGGACCTCAGAGCTCTTGGCAAATGTGAATGGATTTCGCTTCACTCCACTCTTGTGAGCTAGAAGCCAGCCCTGGTTTACAAGGGGGGAGAAGAGAACAGAGAGAGGTGAAGTCACTGAGTTTATGTCACTGCAAGGAATAAAAATCTTATATCCCAGTTCCTTACCATCACCGTCCTTCCTCAGCTGCCACTGAATCCACCCATGTGCTCCCAAAAACAGTGATCCCGAGAGGGAAATTAGACTGCAGCCTCTCCAGAGCAGGATTTGTGCCTGGTTTTCTGTTAATACAAGTGTTTTTCAGAGCAGCTGATTCTGCTTAGGACTTCTGTGTGCTGTTACAGTGCCAGTAATAGCAGGAAGGTTGCTGCAGTCATTAATGTATCTAAATTGCAGTAAATGCCTCTTGGATCGGTGAAGAGATCGGGTTCGCAGAGCCACTGTGCCTTGCACGGCTTATTGTGCTGATAGATGCAATAAACAACTGCTTAACAAGGTTGTTTGATTGTTCCTGGCAGCACCCAGCGTGTGCCAGCCCCTTTCCTGCCAGGCAAGGTGTCCTGTGCACCCAACACTTCTGTCATCTGGGGGTAACTTCCCCGGTTTGGGATGGTCTTCTTGATCCTTGCACAAACGCAGCCTTGCCAGCACCAGACTGGTCATACAAATGGTAGCAGTGAATCCCACCACCATGACCATTTATGATTACCAAATTTGTTATTTTTCCCAAGAAAGGTTGGACCAGGTGATCCCTGAGGTCCCTTCCAACCTGGTGTTCTATGGTTCTGTGGTGACTCTGAGGTGATGTCATTTTCCCTAAACCTGTCAAATGCCTCAGAAATGGGACTTTTGACTTTCTTTGAGCCCTGAGAGTGGTGTTTAGTGGACGGAGCAAGGAAACAAGAGCTGTTGCTCCTGAATCTCCCTCCCGTGTTGTTTGGAGGTAAGAGTAGAAGCAGGCTTGCTGGGAGTTATGTTTAGCTCTGCCAGGCTTAGCCAGGGCAAGTCTCCGTGCCTCTGCTCTGTTTGTGAAATGGGGACAGTGGTTCTGGTCCTTGTACAGTGTGCTGCAGCAACATTGGGAAGGTGCCTTGAGAGCCCATGGTGGAGGGAGAGCGGGTATTATCCATGATAATTCACTGTTTGGAGTGTGTGAGTAGCTGTGTTTGGGCTGCTTTATCTACTGCCAGTCTTGGAGCAGGAAGGAGAACCAGTTACGTGTTTATTGTCTACTTCTACCTTGCAGCGTTAACCCCTGGCTCCCAAAGCACTTTTCAAACAGCTATCTCAGCTTCAAAACGCTCCTTTCCCAGCCCTTTGAATGCAGTCACGAGCCCAAATGCATTTTAAAAATCCTCTTTGGTTTGGCCCTCTAAGCTGGTTCCCTGACATTGACTGGTCAGGAATGAGAAGCCCTGACGATGCCACAGAACTGCTGCAGTGGTGTGAGCTCGTGTCCCCCTACTCGTGCCTTCCTGAGGGTGTAAGGGGAAGAGCTTTTATATGAGTATGAAGCAGGAAGAACACTCTCATTTTTTTCTTTCCCCCCAGGTAACTGGGTTTGGTGCTGGCAGTTGGTAGGAAGCTTGTTCTGGCTTGTCAGCTGAGCAGATGGGACCTGGTAGTCAGTGGTGGAGAACACGCATGGAGCACAGGCAAGGGAACCCTCCAGTCAGGCAGTTTGAACTCCCACTGAGGCTTGGCCATCTCTTGGGGTCCTGGGAGAGGCAGATTTACACATGGTGTTTGTGATTGAAATGAGAGTTGCCAGCAATGCCAGGAGCAGGGAGAGCTGATGTTCCAGGCTTTAGCACTTTACTGAATCTGTAGCCTTGATCTGGTTCTGTTCTGCTGCTCTCAGAGTTCACAGAAACACACTGCTAACCTCAACAGAAACAAGGTCAAGGCTATAGTGAAGTGAGGATCCTGCTCAGTGAAGGTAAAAGTGTAGTTTCGGGGACAGACCCTTCTGCAGAGGCAAGAAAAGGAAAGGTTCTCTAAGTTGAATCCCTCTGCACCCAGGGCAGTGGCATGTTATGTGGAATCGTTGGTCTTTGTGTTACGTATGTGTCTGTAGCAAAGCCCTGAATGTGAGTCCTTGTAGTTCTTTGGGACAGCTTGGGCAGTTGCCATGCTGTATTGAAACAGCTCCTGCAAGCAGTCCTTGAAAATACTGCAGGGTGGAGGGTGCTCCATGCAAACGCAATATCATCCATTATTGAGCCCATTTGAAATTGCTGTGCAAGCGAATTAAGTAATGGAGAGCTCTAGGAAGTTGGTTCAATGTTGACTTTCTACCAGCTGTTCCCAACTCAAGAAGTTCCCCTCGCCAGCCAGTTATTCAGTGCTCACTGTTGAGTGTGCACGAGCCAAAAAAGATTTCAGCTCATTCTCTCCTCTCCTGGGCCCTGTGAGAGGAGCGGGAATTATAAATAGCATGAGCTGACTTTGCTCACTAATAAAACAAGCAACGAGGAGCCCAAGCACACCCTGGGCCCAGGTGGACTGGGTGATGAAGAGAGGCATGTCTGAGCTGAGTGACTGGAAAATCTTGAAGTATTGGAAAACCTCAAAGTATTGAAAAGAGCCCTGCAAACACGGATGAATTGGGTCTTTTAAGCTGTGCCTCTGCTCACAGGTGGGGGAAATGAGGCCCAGCAGAGTCACCCAGCAGGTCTGATACGTTGGAGATCTCAATCCAGATGTTCTTGTGCTGAAAAGCAGCTGTAATACAATAAGGAAGCGAAGCTGATTGTGAACAGAAGGTAAAACCAGGTGGTCTGGTTTCTTTGGGTGAGTTATTAAAGGAAATAAACAGCTCCAACAATGATTAATGAAGGCGAGAAAGAAAACTTGGTTGGGTTTAATTCCACTGTGTTCTCTGTTATCCTGGAAGAGGTTGTTTTGGTTTGTTTTTCAGTAGGAGAGCTATTTTGAGAGTGTTTCTTTATATGGCCTGTGGCTGACACTGCATTGGAAAATGCTTGTTGTCATTATTTTTTTAAGTGCATGGATTGCATCTTAATATAGGTTCTGTGTTAGGAATGCTTTGCCTCTTTTATGATCTCATGTACCCCCCACCCACTCATCCCTGGTTGAATAACACGTCCTTCTGGCAGCTACAGCGGTTGCATACATGAAAAAACAGTAGGAAAGCATTTCTGTATTTTTAGTGTCTTTTAATGCACTTCATCAGTCGGGAAGAGATCCCCGTGACACGCCGGCTCCCCGCGAGTGGCTCTGAGGCTGCTGTCTGGGAACAGCTGGGCCACAGGCGGGAGAGGCTTGTTTCCAAAATACTTTGTGCTCGGAGGTTTTCAAGGAGAATTATACTGATTCCTGCTGAGCAGGGTGAGACTCCGGGAGGACTTGTGTGTTAGGATTCAGCCTGATCCCTGTCCTACACCATACTGTGCTGGTTGTGACAGAAGTACAAAGCAGTTGGCATCTTCTGACCCCATGTGAGCTAAAGTCCCAGCAGCTGTTATGAGCAACAGTCGAAACAGCTGGAACAGTTTTACTACTGTTATTGGTGACAAACACAATATCCAAGGAAGCTATTTCACAAGCGAGGGCTGGATGGGATATAACAAGTGCAAACAGAGCCTTAACAAGATATTTTTTTGACCCTCTGTTCCCCCCTCCCGCCCGCCCTCAGGCTCTTTCTGGCTGCTGCAGCCCCTCTCCCTGCGTGGCAGTGGCGGGGTCTGGCAGCGGGGCTGTGAGGGCTCTGCTCTCCTCTTCAGCCCAGCCCACAGCAGTACAGCATCCCAAAGCGGCATCCTCTCCCTGCAAGGGCTGAATCGGCCCCGCTGGGGTGGGAGCTGGCCTGTGCCGGGCAGTGCCTGAGGGCTGCAGATTGGAGTAGTGCTCTTGCACCCTGCTGTACCACCTGGAGAATTTTAGTGGGCAGAAGCTGAACAGAAAACCAGGCTGGAGTTGGCACACTGGTGTTTCTGAGGAGGTATAAGAGGATCTTTAGTGACCTTTCACAGTCGTGGTTTTACATCTTGCCCAAATCTGGGCACATCCAGAGCCGAGGCTGGTGTATCTGCTCCAAGCTGACTAAGGACATGAATGCCACAGAGTTCTTGGAGTATTTGAAGTCCTGGGGTTTGGGGAGAAGATAACTAACCCTCCTTCAGACATAGCCTGATCTTTGTTTGACATCCAAAGTGGCATAAAAGCCAAGGGTGGGTTCCAAGAGGTGGCCAGCACTTCTGAGGTGCAGTGGGGCAGCTGTAGGTTCACGAGGTCCCCAGGAAGGTTGGTCACGCTGTGTTCCCTGGAAAGGGGAAAGAAGAGCACACATCTCTGGGAATAACAAGAAAGTTTGAGATCCAGGGGACAAAATGAGACTTGGGAGCTTTCGGGTCGGTTTTCAGGGCTGCCGCAGTTCTGCTGGCTGGCTTTGGGTGAGTCCTTCGCTGTGCGCCTCACTTCTTCCATCTTCGGGCTGGGGCTGCTGCTGCAGAGTGCTTTGATGTTTTCTTCTGAGCCGTGCTACGTAAGAGCTGGGAATTGCTTACTGTTAATAATTACTGTTTTATTGCTTCCAGGGAAGCGGGGGGCTGAGCTGCGCGTGGGACTCCGAGCTACTGCTTGTCCTGTTTGTTTTGGCCCTGCTTCCCAGAGGCATCTTTTTTGTTTCCTTGAGCTCCAGATGAGTTAGGGGTGAGAAAAAGATTAGTCCTGTGAGTCCTCAGGAGCTGCACGCACGTGCTCTGCAGCAGGACTCTCCGGTGGAGGGTGAAGTCAGCCTTCTCTCCTCTTGATGGGGTGTCTGTGCTTGAAGCAGAGTCGTGTTTTTCATTTCTGTGCCTGGCTGGCTTGCGGGAGACTCATTCTCTCCATGGCTTGTCTGCCCTCCAGGTAGAACCGCAGGCCTGCACGTATCCATGCCAGTGTCCCTCCCAGCCTCTGCAGTGCCCCGCTGGCACCAGCCATGTGTTGGATGCCTGTGGTTGCTGCAAGGTGTGTGCCAGGCAGCTTGGCGAGCTCTGTTCCCTGCAGAAACCCTGTGATCATCACAAGGGACTCTACTGCGACTTCTCCAAAATCCACAGAGGCAGCGGGATCTGCTTAGGTGAGAGCTGTATGTTCTGTTACTGTGCGGTTTTCTTGTGGCCCCTTCAGCCCTCTGCCCGCAGACCTCCCAGAAAACCCGAGGCGTCATCAGAATTTCCTGTAGTGCTCGGAGATTCATCCAGCACCAGGGATGCTGTGCCAGCCCACCGAGCCAACAGATTCACTGATACCAATACACACACAACCCACTTCCTCCTGCAGTGAAGGATGTTTCCGAAGGCACAGGTTGGGGTTTGTTCCTGTGACACTGTTAGGAGACATCCTCTAGCCCTGGAGTACCTGTGGGTAAATATCAGCAATCTGGACTTTTACTGGAAAGTAGAGTTGCTTGGAAAACCTCACCCAAAATCTCGCTGCCTTGCCCTGCAGACTGGCACTTGGCACTCGCCTGCTGACATGCAAGAGCCGTACTGAATTTCTGGCCGTAGCACGTGGGTGGAAAGAGCTGAACAACTTGTTTGCAAAATAGTGTATATGTAGAACATGAGAATTACTGAGCCAGGTAAATAAAGATGCAGACCTGTTTTCTCTCCTGGTGCCTCTTTTCAGCCAGAAAAGAAAAAAAAATATGATTTTCTTTTTTGTTTAGTAGCTATTTTTAGAGCGTGTAAAAATTATTGTGATGTAGAGGGGAAAAAAAAAAAAAAGGTATTTCCTCAGTCTCCTGTTCTTTGTTTAAAGACAAGACTCCTCTGCTCCTGTCTCTGCCAGGAACTGACCATTTTAATCCAAGGTTTCCGAAATAGTCAGGAGGGCTGGAAGGCTGATGTGATCGCTCTGTCCAGCCACCACACGGGGCGTCTCTGGAAACGCTCCGGCAGCCGCTGCGCTCGCACCAACCAGAGACAGGGGCCTTGGGCGTCGGGCTGGAGCTGTTGGCAGTGCCAGGATCACATACCATTGTTTAAACTCCAAATAATGAATTTAACTCGTAGAAGGTGTTATCTCCTTTCTTTTCAGACGTTTTTAGAAGTGATTTGTTTCATTTTCCTCCCCTGGTTGTTGTGATCTTTAGAAGCCACATGAGCTTCCCAGTACTGTCTGTAGGTATTGATACACCGAGGAGCTGAGGATCGAGGCTTAACAAGGTAAATGTGGGTGTAATAACATCCAGAGGGTGTAAGCTGTAGACTGCCTAATTCAGAATGGAAATGAGGTGTGGTTTTGTAGAGTAAAGGTAGCTAAATCACCAGAACAATTCATTCAGGAGTCTCCATCTCGAAGACTTCACATGAAGAACATAAAGAAACACATCATCATGATGTGTTGGGTTTGGTACAAAGATTTTGGAGTGAGAATCCCAGATCCCTGCTGTGTAGGAAATCAGACTTGAAGACCACAACTGCCTTTAAATGAAAAATTAAGATTTTCGTGGCAAAAAAAGTCCATGGTGAACACAGACCAGGGTATTTCCCTGAGTTGGACTGTGGATTTGGGACATATCCTTGGGTGATATTTTTGTGATGCCCACACTGATCTCTTAGAAGATGAGGGGTTTTGGAAGCACTGAAGGGAGCTGAAGGTGGAGTGATGAATTGACTGAAGGGAAAAATCAGTGTTTGTGGGTAGAGAAGTGTTGTCGTCACAAAAGACACATCTGATGGGAGCAGAAAGGAGCAGAGAGGTGTTCAGGTGTCACGGGAAAAGCTTCTAGGTTGGGTACCAGCCTGAAGGCCACATCAGAAGAGAAAAGAAGGGAACTATCAGAGTGAAAATTGCGATTTGTTTGATGTTACCACAGAGTGTAGCACTTCATGTGTTACAGAGGAGTTAATCCCTTCCCACAGAGACCTTGGAGTAACAGAAAGGTGGAGACGATCCTGTAGTAACGAGAGTAGGAGCACCTAAGAGTGTCAGGGTGGCCTGGGTGGGTGCAGGGAGCTGGCAGAGCTGCAGTGACCAGAGCAGCTCACTCGAGCTCTGCCGTATTCCCCACAGAAAAGGGCAAAAGTCTCCCGGGCTGGACTCGGTGTTTGGAGGGGGGTGGTGGCAGTGGTGCCAAGCGGAGCTGGTAAATAAAGAGCCGACTCACTCCGCTGGCACAATCCCTTTTGGTGCTTTAATTGGATCAGGTCAACAGGAAAGTGAGGTCATTGGAGGGTACTGAAGGGCATGACAAATGATTGAATTCTGAAAACATAATAAAACCCCTGAGCATGCTGCCATTCCTTGGGTGGGGAGGAGTGCTGCTGAGGGAACAGCACGATCTGTTCATTGGGAAGGGAGAGGGCTTGAGCTAAAAAACAGCGAAAGAGGATTTAAAAATAAGTATGAATGGTTGTGTAGAGGGAAAGTGGATGGCTTCCCCTCTGATGGAAAAAGTGAGGATTTTGAAACTTCTAAGTAGGAGCACAGGAGTATTTTTATACCAATGGCATTGAAAAGAGTTGCAAGTTGAGATCCAGCTCTGGTTAGAAACAAGGCATTAGCAGCCCGGAAGGATTTGTGTCCCCTCAAGGACTAGGTGGGATGGAAAGTGGCTCTCGCTCCATGTTTGGTCCAAACTCTTTCTGTCTGAGACAATGTTCCACGGGTGAGCAGGACTAAGGGGAAAATAGATCAGGTTTCCTGGTAAGCCTCCGCAAGCAGCCAAGAATCCTTCGTTTTGGTAACTTCCCAATAGAGGTTTGCATGAATTTTTTTGTTTTTTAAGGGTCAGGATTGCAGAAAGCAGCAGCTGATGAGAACTGTCCAAAAGCAGGATTTCTGTCCTGTGAACAACTCTGAGATTTCAACATTTCATTTCAGGCTGAAGGGGAAAAAAAAAAAAAAAAGTAGTAGTCTCAAAACTTTCCATGAGTTATTTAGAATACTTGCTTGGCTGTGTCAAAACTTTCCACTTCCATTATATCAAAATGTTTCATCTTGATCTTTATAGTATCTAAAATAATCACTCGAGCAAAATGCTTCCCCTATGGATACTGTCCAACACGTATTTTGGTTGAGCTATTGTAAGAGCATAAAGGAGATCTTTGATATTGAACTGAAATACTTCAGTTGTTTCTCATTGAAAACATTCTTGACATTGATCTGTGCCTGCAAAACTTAATCAAATGAGAGTTTTCTGCTGGAAAACTTCCACTGGAAGAATTTTGGCTAATACAGACGTAAGAACTTGTGAGAATTGCTCGCACCCCCAGGCTGAAGTTTGCTCCTATGTGTCAGATAATGGTTGTGTTCTCTCTTTTGCTCATCTAAGTTTTATTGGGAAGGAGTGAAGGACTCGTAGGAGGGCTGGGGATGAGAGATCTGGAGATCAGAAGAGAGAGAAATAGGAAAAGTTGTGGCTGGAAGGAAGAAGAGATTCACGCATCACAGAAGAGCCAAAAGGTCATAAACCCAAAGTGTTATTTTCCTTTTGTAGATACTGTTAGACATGTGGGGAACCAACTGCTCTTAGGAGAGTGTTGCCTTTCGGTCTCCTAGGAGTGTCGAGAAGCGAAGCTGCTGGCTCACGTGTCGTGTCAGGAATGTGTCTTGCACAACACCCCTGACTGGGGCACTCTGAGCTGGACAGGAAGGCCTCTGCCTGGAGCACAGGCTGTTTACAAGCCGTAAAGACAGAGTCCGCTCATCCAAGTGGAGAAGAGATTTATCTAGAGAACTTTGGGAGGTCTGGCACAGCTGGAGCCAACTTCCAAAAACTGGTGTCAGGAGTAGCCTTGGGTCCAGGGAGCCAAATATTAAATGTGCCAACTTGTGCTGCATCTGGCCCTGGGATGGCAGAGCCAGGGAGTCTGCACGTGGGCACTTGTCCCTGGTCAGGAGCCCTGCGGTCCCCTGGGGCAGAGGCTGTGCTGCCAGGCCCCTGCCATCCGCTCAGCTTCTCCTCCTCCTCCTCTTCCTCCTTCCCCCAGCTCACGAGGGCGCAACTTGTGACCTGCTGGGCAAGATCTACCACAACGGGGAGAGCTTCCAGCCCACCTGCAAGCTGCAGTGCATCTGCATGGACGGGGCCATCGGCTGCATCCCCCTCTGCTCCGACGACCTGCGGCTCCCGTCCCCCGAGTGCCCCAACCCCCGGCGGGTGAAATTTCGCAATAAGTGCTGTGAAGAGTGGATCTGTGAGGAGGGCAGCGAGGAGAACCGCTTCGAAACAGCCATGGCAGGTGAGTGGTGGGCAGAGGGGCCGGGAGCTGTTTGCTGGGGGATAGGGGTGGTTCCAAACTGCCTTTGGACTGGGGCCCTAAGTCACACCTGGTTTGGGACTGGTGCTAGCTGCTCACTTTGTGCACCGTGGTGTGGGTACCAGGTGTGGAGGGGCTACCCCAAACCCATTTGGGTGAGACCTCAGTGATGCTGGGGGGAGGCTCGCACACCCTCAGGTACCGCAGCAGAACTGGCTGGAGCTGGGCGGAGGTAGGAAACGGCCCCGTGCTTGATGTGTGCTCCTTCTGCTGAGAGGCTGAGGAGCTCACGGGATGGACCAGACCTTCGCTGCTGTCCCTGAAGAGTTAGGCCAAGTTGGGAGCGGCCACAGAGCTGCCACACTTTGTCCCAAGCCCTGAACCTTGCCTTGTGTCTCTGTCGTGGCTCAGTTTTCAGGGAGGATCCAGCACACAAACCGGAGCTGAATAACCTGCAGGAGAACTGCCTGGTGCAGACCACCGAGTGGAGCGCGTGCTCCAAGAGCTGCGGCATGGGCATCTCTGCCCGAGTGACCAACGACAACCCCCAGTGCCGCCTGGAGAAGGAGACCCGGCTCTGCATGGTCCGGCCCTGCGACTTCCCCGTGGAGAAAACCAAGGTACTGGGTGCGGGGAGAGGGGACACAACACCCTGGACGCCAGGGCTGGCCTAGCTAGGTGATTGTCTGGCACGAGCCTGTCTCACAGGGTTTGCTCTGCGCTCCCACTTTTTCTGTGTCCTGTCGCCTGGTGATGGAGACAGAGCACAGGCCTGCGTGGACCTTTTGTCTGATTGTCCTTGTTAACCCGTCTGCTCTCTCCCTAGAAGGGGAAGAAGTGTGTGCGGACCCCAAAGCCACGCCAGAGCCTCCACTTTGAGTTTTCGGGCTGCACCAGCACCCGTTCCTACCGGCCCAAGTTCTGCGGCAGCTGCACGGACGGCCGGTGCTGCACCCCCTACGTCACCAGCACCGTGGAGGTGGAGTTCCGCTGCCCCGAGGGGGACTTCTTCCAGCGGAAGATGATGTTCATCAAGATGTGCTCCTGCCATTACGACTGCCCCCGAGACAACGACATCTTCCTGGCCACGTATCACAGGAGGATGATTGGAGACCATGTCAAGACAGAGAGGCAGTAGCCCTCTCCGTGCCAGATCCAAAGGCCAAGGTGTCAAGAGGGCTCTGCAGCGCTTTCGTGGCTGCGTCCTGGGACAATGCAGCCTCTTCCCCCTCTGTGAGGGGCTGTGCTCTTCAGAACAGCACCATTTGCCATCAGCGGGCCCAGTGGCTTTCCTAACACGCCGAGGTGCGTGGGGGAACAGCTCCCTCTGCCCCAGGCTCTGACTTTCACCCGTGGTGGTGCGAAGGTCAGTGAAGGAACCAGAAACAGGCTTGAGCTGCAAACTTGATCCATGTTCCTGCTGAGCAGGTGGGAGAGTGGATCAAAGCCACATGGCTCCAGCCTGTCTCCAGCTGAGAGCACAGCGGGTACAACTCCCCGTGGCCACTGGCCTGCCAAAGCCATGGGACAGGGCAAGCCCAAGAGCCCTGAGCTTAAGCCGAGCTCTGGAACCTGCTTTCCAGCAGAGCAAGGCTCTGCTGCATGTTGATGCAAAGCTTCTTGGTGAGGAAAGTGGTCCTGGCTCCGTGCTGGGCTCCTGCTGTGTTTTAAAATTATTTTTGGCTAATTGGATCCAACAAGTTGGCAAAAGCTCTTCCCCATCCTTGTGCCCACCTTTCACCCTCCCACATGCTCTCCAGCCAGCAGCTCTGTTCTGGATCTCTTTGCTCCTAGAGAGGCCAGATCATTTGCTGGGCGACCCCTTCTCCAGGCAGCTCAAGGCTGAGATGTCTTTTTTTTTCCCCATTAAATTCTTTTTAGCTTGGGCTGCCAGTGAGGGTGCCAGCGAAGACAAGGAAACAGCGAGTTGTGTAGTGCCGCAGCAGGGGACGGAGCATGGCTCAGGGCCCCCTCCAGAAGATCTGAGCCCAGGAAGGATTTTCTTCACAGAAGAAAGGATTCGGCCAGGCTGTAGCTTTGCCCCTGGCACTGGTGGGGAATGTCCCTGGGGCCTGTTTCAGACCCAAGGAGCTCTTCTGGCATGAAATGGGGCTGAGCCAGGCTGCGGGAGCCACTCCTGGCAGATTTTGGTGCCATGACAAGCACGTCCTGTTGTGCCTTTCGATAATCTCTTCAGAAACGGCTCTGGGGTGGGAGAGGGGCTGGACTCCTCCAGCTCACACATCCACAGGGGGGCTTGCAGCTCCATTTTGGCTCCAGAGTCTTTCCTGGTGGGTCAGAAGTTGGAGGAACACAGTTCAGCTCTGGTCTCCCGGGGTGAGTTTAAGGCACTGGCAAGAGAAATGCCGGTATTTGTAGATAGAGCAGATCCTGTCGGGGGTCCCCGGGGCAGCAGCACAGGGAGCTGCGTGGTGCTGGGCTCTGCAGCAGTGGGATTCCCTTCTTGCCAAATCTGCCCTTAAGGATGAGCCGAGTGCTGGCCCATAGCTCCGGGAGAAGCCACCAGCACAGGAGCCGTCCCGTGAGGCCCCAGCCCGGCCGCAGCAGCAGCTCCACAGTATCTCTGAAATCTCACTAGTTGTGCTGATTTTTAGCAGAAACATCCACGTGAAGGGCCTGATCTCGTTCCTTTAATCTTCCCTGCTTTTCACTACGGGAAATCACGACGAGTTGCTGTCCCGGCGGGGCAGGAGCAGGGGCCACGCTGCAGCACCGAGGCTTTACCCCCCCACATCTCCCAGCCCACAGCAGGACCTGGTGCTCGGGGCCTGTGGCTCCTCTCAGCCTTCTCTTTTCTTCCTCTCTCAGCCTGCGGAAGCTCGTGAGCCTTCAGCCTCCTGTAATCAATTTGAACTGTAAATAATTTATCTGATGTTGTTTCTTGTTTTTTTTAAAGGCCTCTGTACAGTTCTTGTATCCTTTTAGCACAACCTTGCTTGGGGCCTTTTCTCCCCTTGCCCTCCAGGTCTGCTCTGAACTTTTCTCCTGCCTGTTTACACAGTTTCTGAGTGTAAAACTACGGTGAGGTTGCACTTTACTCAACGCTAATAAATATCGCTTTATTTTTTATATCCCTGGCAGCATCCCTCTGTGCAAGGCTCCTGCCTGGCTTCCCCTCCGGCCTTTCCCCAGTGCCACCAGCCTGGTGGGACCAGTGCTGGGACTGCTGAGGGCTGGTATGGAGGG
>NW_020799131.1:377894-396007 GCF_003259725.1 Athene cunicularia
GGGGGCCGCCCTGTCCCGTCGATACCTGTCCCGGCGCAGGTCGATGCCGCGTTCAACCGGGCACCGCTAAAACCTCCCCGTCGACTTTTCCGTGCCGTTCCCCCCGCGCAGCACCCGCACGGGGCGTTTGTGTCCCCACATCCCCTTTCAGACGGGGCCGGTCTGCGCTGATGTTGCAACCAGAGGAGCGTGCGGGGGGACTCGGTGTCCCCGGAGGTTCCTGCAATCTCTTCCCTTTCTGAATTTCTCCCTCCCCGCAGCTGTAGCGGGACGAGGCGTTGGTGAACCCACTCGTTAGTCCGGGCCGTGGGTTGCGCCAGGAGCTTCTGCCCTCCCCGCTTCCCGCTGGGTTTGGGGGTGCCGCGGGGTCCGAGCCACTGGCCGGTGTCGCGGGGGCCAGCGGCTATCTTTAGGGCTGTGTTGCAAGGGAGGGGTGTGCCTTGGCTCGGCACTGCTGCCAGCCGCCGCCTCACCCCAGGATTGATTTTCGCCAAGGCTCCCTTGTGGGGAAGAGTCAACATTTGCGGGAGTGGGTGTTGGGGTGCCCTGTCCTCTGCGGGGTCCGTAGCGGGGCTGTGGGGCTGCTCTAAGGTCGGGCGGTGTTGGCAGCTGCCTGCAGCGGGGTCATTGCCAAGGCTGCTGGCTCGCCCTGCCAGCCCGGGCGGGCAGCGGGCAGGGGCTGACGTCAGGCAAGGTCAGGCTGCGCAGAGGCATGTGGGGAGCACCAACAGCCCCCCAACACCCTCGCCTGTGCTTGGCCACTGCCCAGCAGCGGGACCAGGTGGGCCGGAGCAAACGGGAAAGCTGATGGTGCAAATAAATCTCTGCTGCCCCACGGGAAAGGAGCTGCTCTGGGATGCAGAAGCAAGTTAGGTTCTTGCAAGGTGCACCCCAAAAGCTGCTCCACCCCTCTGCTGCTCCCTCCTTATGGCTTTAACTCCGGGAGAGCCGGGGTCAGGGCTGCCAGAGGCACCCCACACGCTCCCCTCCACATCCTCTTTCTGCCACAGGAACCTGGTTAGTCCGCGGGAGTAACTTGCACCCGCGCCAGAGCTTTGGGTGACACGGGACTGAGGTTCCCTCTTCTGCCTAATCCTTCCTCCGCTGTCGTACTAAATGTGCCTGTGGGTGATGCAGTGACACCGTGCCTGTCTCTGAGAGGAGGCAACGAAAACATGTGGAGCAATTTGTACCCCCCCGAGTGCGTGGCTCTTCTCTGAGCGCCGAGGCGTGCACAGACGTGGGTCCCCCCAGCTTGTGGCGGCGCTGGCACAGGCAGACCCTCCCATTTCTCGCCCAAAGCGGGGCATGTGCCGCTTCTGCGTGTCGTGATGGTAACGGCGAGTCAGCGGCAGCGAAAAAGTTCACCCGTGCATCAAACTGCTTCCCCGTGGTCGTGCTCAAGCTGTTCCGCGGGCGGCGGGGGCCTTCCCCATCGCTGCGCTTGGCTTTGCCTTGTGCCGAAAAGAAACTTCGGGCCTTCTCCAGAGGGTTTGAAACCCTGCCGAGGAGAGAAAGTGCCTTCTCATCCGCGGCGGCGCGGCTCTGCCCAGGCTCTCCTCCCCACGCGCAGGCTGGCAGGCGCTGGAATTGCCGGCAGCCGCATCTCTCCGCACCGCGTGTCCTCCCCGGGCTGGCACCGTCCTCTCGGAGCTGGCGGTGGGGGCAGATTGCTCGGAGGGTAAGCGAAGCGTCGGCCGTTCTCTGCAGATCTGTCACTGATTTCATATATAATGAAGTTTTTTCTGAGCTCCCTCCGCAGGCGTTCCCCGGCGAGGAGAGCAGCTGCAGACGGTCCCTACCCCAGAGGGCAGGTATCGTCCTTTCTGTGTTCCCAGCGGCGGGAAGAGGCTCGAGGCTGCAGTGGCTGGGAGTTTGGGGTCCATACTGGATCTTGGCTCTGCTGCGGGCCGGAGGGGTGGGAGCTGTCTGAGGTGTGATTCGGGTGGCGGGAGAGATTCACTCGTTGGTAGCCTGGAGATTTCTCTTCCAGTGGGCTGCCCAGGAAGGCTGGAGATGTGTTGGTTGTCCCTTTTATGCATTTTTATGCATTTTTCATTTCTTCATCTTTATGCATTTTCCTTTGAGCCAGGCTCAGTCAGGCTTCACGGGAGGGGCTGCAGTTGCCGGTGTGGGACCGCAGCCGGTGCGTGGGGACGACCCCTCTGAGCAGTCTCACGGGCTGGGTGCTCCGCCGAGGCCGTGGTGTGCTGGTGGCTCTCGGGGTCCCTCACGCCGGGAGGTTGGGGCTGTGCTGAGCCGTGCGGGGCCATCCCCGGCCGAGGAGGTGGTGAGCACAGCCGGGCTGGGCTGGTGGACCGGCCGGCCTGCGCGTGTGTCCCCACTAGAGGCTGCTGATGATCAGAGCATTTTTCTTTCCCTGGCTCTGACAGAGCAGCGGGGTCTTGAATTTGCAGGGCTGAGCATCCCAGCCTGAGCTTTTCCTGCTGATTCACCCTGGAGACAGCAGCGGGCTTCCCCCGGCAGCACCCGGGTTCAGGGGGCACATCTGCTCCCCTGCCAGGCCCACAATAGATCTCCCCGCTTCATTAGGTCTTAATTAGGCAAATGCAGCAGGACTGTGCGAGGCCACTGCCAGGGGACACGGATTGTGCATGGAGCCGCGCACTGGGGGTAGCAGCTCCCCTCCCGCCTGCCTCGGGGGTGCCGACGGGGCTCCTGAGAATTAGTACGGGACATTAGTTTATATATACATAAATGACATGTATTTATTAGATTTTCTGGAAAGAAGTGTCTTATGATAATGAGTTCCTGGAATTCATTTATATAGTCTGAGTATGCAGAGTAAAGGTAGAGTGAGGGTCTTCGGTGGTTAAGAGCAGATTAAGTCGTCTTCTTCACGGTGTTTGACTCTCTTTCCAAAGTGGGTGTTGTGAAGTCAAGTCTAGGTGCGTTCTTAAGTCAGTATTCCCTATAATAGAGTCTCTGTGTCCCTTTGTTCGAGTCCCCTTTATCTTTGTTTTTTTTTTTTTTTTATTCTAGGAGTTGTCCAAGTGTCTATCAAAGGCCTTGAGTTTGCTATCAGTGATTTATGTAGGGAGCCTAACAAGCATTTAAATTTTATTTAAATAGACAAAGAGGCTTCAGGAAACAGTTGAAACGAAGCGAAACACAAGCAGAGCTTTGAAACAAATGAAGTAAAACACAAGCAAAGCTTTCATACGTCACAGTTTAGTCTTAATAATTGTCAGAAATTCGTTTGAGCCCTTTCAGCGGGATGAGTTCAGCCTCTCACTGTTTTCCCGGAGGATGTGTGCGCAGCGGTAGCTGCTTCAGCCCTCTGGCATATCCCAGCTGGCAGAGAAGCCAAAGATTAGTTAAGTGATGGAAGGACACTTCACTGCTGGGCGCAGTGTCACGATAAAGCCACCCTGTAGACACAACAGAGACTCTGCTTCCAGGGCAGCTGGTTTAGCACTGATCGCCTGGGCAGGATGGTCGTCTGGAAAAACAAACCCAGACCCTGGGAAGATGATTAATCACATAACAATTAGGTGTAAAATGAAGGGCAGTTGCTGCTTCATGGCAATAGCTGCAGTGGAAGGTGCCTGGGAAGGAATTTGTGGTGTTGCACAAGCCCCCGGTGCCTCGGTACAGGCAGTGCCGGGAGGGCAGCGCGGTGCCAGCTGGCTCCGGCACCCAGCAGGCAGCGAGGCTTCCCCACAATGGCAGAGCGGCGCTTTACATAATCTGGGACTTGCAAAACAAGCTTGAAGGTCTGGAAAATCCTCCTGCTATTGTTGGTGCTCAGAGTTTGCGGAATTTCCTGGTTTGATCTGCGGGTCTGGTTTTTGTTTTGGGGTGGCAGTGGGGAAAAATGCACTTTGCACAGAGAAAAGAAAAGGGTGTTCGTGGGGTTTAATCCATGCCCGCTCCTTAGACGAAACTATTTTTGTGGTTCACAAGAGGTTTTGAGCAGCTGCCTGCAGCTTTATAGGTCTGTGGAGGACTCTTCTATCCAATTAGCATGGTTTGTCTCTAGTCCTCTCCTGATGCCCCCCGAGAAAATCCTGAAATATCAGCCGTGCAGGCCTGGGGCGTTGTGGGCAGAGCACACACAGGCACCATCTGGGCACCTGGCCCCAGTGTCTGCTCAGGGACAGCACACGTCGGGCCGAAATGGCTTTGTGTTGTCTGAGCCTCATGTGAGTTGGACCCTGCCGCTGTGGGAAGGCTCGGAAGCTGCCTCTCACTTGCAGATTTTTAGGAGGAGATGCTGGAAGGGAGCTTGGGTCGTCTTGTTTTGCTGTGCCTCTTAGGCTGGCAGTGTGAGGTTCATGGTTGGACTAGATGATCTTCAGGTTCTTTTCCAACTTTGACAATTCTGTGACTGCTGCCACTTCCTGCAGCTTGGTGATTTAGAGGCAGCTGGAAAAAGGCACCCAGGAGGATGCTGAGGCTGTCGGGAACCACCCAGCCCCACACCGGCCTGCGGGCTCAGCAGCAGCGTGTTGCTTGGCCCCGGGAGGTGTTTTGGGGTGTAGGGTTTGCCCTTGCTCTTCCAATTGCTCATCCCAAAGCCTTTTGCCAACACAACTAAAGCCTCTGTCACCCTGTGTGCAACTTAATTAAATGAATGAATCCTGTTAAAATGTTCTCTGCTCCTGTTTGTGAATAGGTAACTAAGAAACCTGCCTCTTCCTGCGGTTGCTGGGAGAGCTGGGTTTGGTAGCAAGGAATGAGGTTAAATTCTTGCTGGTCCACTTCATGCGAGGCAAATTTTTGGCACCCCGGTAAGCAGCAAAAGAGGAGGAGGAACACTGGTCTGATGGCACAAATACATCCTCTTATTAGAGGCTCCTTTCATGTAGGTAATTACATCTGGCCACGGTTGACCTGAGCTGGATTTGAGCAAAGGGGTGTGCGGCTTGACATGTGCTGGGAGTCCTCAGAGTGACCGAGCTCCGGCCGCAGCGGCGTTAAAGCAACCTCATTGGTGTTATAAACCAGCCAGCGCGTCACAGCGATGGGGCAGGAGATGTGGGAAAGCTCTGAGCTTGCTCCCGGCCCGGCGAACCTGGTGTCGGTGCTGAGCTCTGCTGGCATGGGGGGGGTGGAGTTGGGGTGGGCCGAAGCCTTGAAGCATCATCGCCGCCAGGGAGGGGTGCAGCTGGTGTGTTACAGCATTTATTGTGCTGTGCGTGACCTCCCTGAGCTGATCCCTGCTTGCTTGCTTGATTGCAGTGGTGCTTTAGCTGCTTGCCAGGCAGCACCAGCCTTTAAGGGCTTCTGTTTCTATATCTGATCTCCAAAAACCTTTGGAGATGGGTTGAGCTGTTTGTGGGCCCTTCAGAACCTGTGGGGAGCTCTTTCTCTGTGTTGGGGTTCTGTATCAGAACAGCACCGAGTCACCTCCCAGCATCCGCATCTGCGCGCAGGAGCGATGGAGGGCAAATGCTGGCCCGGCCCTGAGCCACGTTGGGCTGTAACCTGATTTTCTTGGTCTGTGTTGATGTTGTGCTGGAGGTGCCTGTGTCTGACGTGGAGGTGAACGTCTCCCGTGTGGTCGGGATCAGCCTTGGCCATTCTGCAGCTGCAAGAAGCCTCGGTGCAAGCTGGCAGATGGGTCAGCGCTGCTCAGGGATTGCCTTGGATGCGAAGTGGAGGCTTTTAATAGCAAACGCAGTTGTCTGTATCATTGTGTAGCTTGAAACCTGTCCCTTAAAAGTACCGACAGAAGCTGAGATGTGGCTGAGAAGTCCACTCCTTTCAGAATTTTTTCCCTGGTTTTGGAGTAAAAATAAAATGAGGTTTAAACCTATCGCTGGTGATGTTAATGTGCTTGTGGGTTTGGGGTGCAGTTCGTCCCTGGGAGGCAGGCTGGAAAAAGCCCTGCTGTTTCTCAGAATCACAGAATCATCCGGGTTGGAAAAGCCCCTGAAGCTCCTCCAGCCCAACCATGACCCTCACCCTGACCGTTCCCAACTCCCCCAGATCCCTCAGCGCTGGCTCAGCCCGACTCTTCAACCCCTCCAGGGATCCCGGGGACTCCCCCCCTGCCCTGGGCAGCCCATTCCAACGCCCAACAGCCCCTTCTGCACAGAAATCCTTCCTCAGAGCCAGCCTGACCCTGCCCTGGGCAGCTTGTCCTTCTCGGGAAGGTCGCTTGGCCCTGTGTGACGGTCAGATCCTTCCCTGTTTGCTGTGCTGACAGATCCTGTGTCTCAGACGGGTGCCAAGACTTCAGCCTTCTAGGAAAGGCAGCGGGGGCTGGTGTGGGTTTCCCTCGCTGCCAGCCTGTGGGCGCCTTGCGAGCAGCAGTTGGAGGCGTCGGAGCAGCGTCTGGAGTTGTAGATGGCTCACGTTGGGGTTGCAGTGCTGCTTGATCCATCCGAGCTGCCTTTTGGTGGGAATACACAAGATCTGAGCACAGAATTGATCTGTGCTGCTGGCCAGGCTTCTTCCTGATGCTGTTGTTTTTTTCTGCTGCTGCTGTAGCAGGAGGCAAATGTGGTTACGGCAGCTGCTTGGCTCTAGCAGTTTGCGTCTTGCCTCCCCTATAAACTGCCTTTAAACTTCTTGGCTCTCTGGCCCGCTGTTCTGGTTGATAGGAGGCTGTTATCGGAGCTCAGCAAACTGTGATGATCATATCCGAGCCCTGTACCTCAAACCACCTGGCAGTGCTGGGCTGGATGAAGAAGCTCATTTGCACGGGGTGGTTAGTTCTCTGTATGTTTTAATCTCCATGACCATCTGTGTTCTTGCCTGGGCTGGGGAGACAGGAGCTCTTGGGATTTATTCCAGGAGGTGAACATGGAGAGGACTGCTTATTCTGTGTCTGCTGAAAACTGCCCCGGGTCAAAGCAGGACAGCCTCATTAGCTCTGGGAACAGTTGTTCCTGCATCTTCAGGCAAGGAGGCCTCGAGGATGTGTCAGCTCTATCCTGGAGTCATGTCCCGAAAAACTGCAGGGAAGGGGCAGGAAAAGGCACTCACTGAAAACGGAGACTGCTGTGAATGCTTTTCAGCATCCAAACCCAAATGCAGAGGGTCTGCGAGAGGCTTGGCTGGCACCTCGGAGGCCTACAGTCCCTCCAAGGGAGGCTGCGTTGCTCTGGGGCGGGGTTGCGTGCTGAAGAATCTCCTGGTCACCGTAAAAGCTCTGCCCCGGGTTGGGTCAGGCTCCGGGGTATGAGCCTGACCCCAGCTATTGCAGTCTCTGCCCTGATGAACACCGTGGCTGGAGCTTGGATTTGAGCTTCAGAAGCTGCTGATGAGACTGGGGTGCTCACTACAGCACTGAAGTCAGGGGACCAGTACCTATAGGTGGCTGCAGGAGCATCTCCAGAGAGATCTGTGCGGGCTGCTGCTGACAGAAGCTTTTTTTGCAAGTAACACCTGAAATCTTCCTTGTTTTGGGTTCTTCCATATGCAAGCCTGAGGCTCTGCAGCTCATCCACCATCCTGACCAGGATCCCGCGGACCACAGGCTCTGCACATGGCACAGGTAAAACCCTGTCGAGGAAAGTGACCCTGTCGTATGGGGCAGGCAGCACGGCCCCGCCAAGGCTGCTGCCAACACCTGAACCCAGAGAGAACGATCCCTGCCCTGTAATTAAGCTCTCTCCTGCTCCTCTTCACCCATACTAACGAGTAGTCTCGTGGATGTGCTCCTCGCAGCTGCTCTGGAGCCTCTGTGTGCCTCAGAAGCTGGAGGTGGTTTTCCAGGAGAGCCACCTGCAAAGAGCAACCCCAAATCTCCATCCCTGTCTCACTGGGGTGAAACTCGGGGGCTGGGAACCTTTGGCTGTAAAGGCTTGCCTTCTTCCCTGACTGCACCTTGCCGGACTGCACCCTGCCAGCTGCAAATTCATCTACTGACATACACCCTGCTCTCTTAAGCGAGGAAAACCCTTGCTGCTGTTTGTGCTGGCAGGGCCGGGCGAGATGGAGATCTTTTCCCAGCCTTCAGTTAGTTGAAGGACCGAGGCTGCCTCTTGAAAGGAGAGCTCTCTTTCCCCTGCTTGCCACGCTCTTGACATCAGAAGATAATAACACTTAAAACCAACCAGCTCTCCAGCTAAATCCTCTCCAGGTTCAGCAGTTCGGGGTTTGAGTCTCGACGGACACGTCGCGGTGCATCCCAGAGGATGGGTGCGGGCTGGTGCCCGTCTCTCCGGTGGGGCAGGCCGGCTGTAGAGGTGCTCAGCCCTGTGCCCTGTGGCACCGTGCTGGGCCTCCCCCCTGTGCTCGTGTCGAGCAGGTCCCAGACCCTCTGTGGGGCTGTGGCGTGGGCCGGGGGGGCTGCCGGGGGTTCAGCACCCTGCTCCTGCCCCGGCGTGTGCCCGCGGCCGGCCTTGCTGCGGCTGAGAGCACCGTTGCTCTCTGGAATCTCTTCATTTAGTTAATGATCCTTTTGTTGAGAGGATTAGGGTTTAGAGGCCTCTGGCAGAGTGTTAATTAAATTAAGTCTATGGGTGTTTTGTTGAGGTTTTAAAGCCCACTAGAGGGCTCAGTTGGAGCCCTGTGGAGCAGGGGCTGGAGGCGCTGGGCTGTGTCCATCCTCTGCAGAAGTTTGCACGAGAAGTTATGTAAGGCCGGAGGAGCCGGAGGGACGCAGCAGCACCGGGGCCAGTCTGCAGCCTCCACACCACGCTCGCTGCTGCTCCAGCCGGGCTCTGCCCGTCCCGGGGCTCCCCGGGCCGCACTCACCGGAGCCTGGCAGGAACGGGACGCCTGCGTCACCACTCGCTCTGTTATCAGCTTTAAGTCATGTCAGGCTAATGTGGGGGTATTTTTTTTTGCCTTCCCCACTTTGGTGTTTACATTTCTAAGAAGTGGCTCAACGTGAACGTCCGGTTCCAGCTTCAGTTCTGGGAAGAGTCAGACACTGAAGTTTGCTCCTGTGAACTCTGCTTGCGGCGCTGTGAAGTACAAGTGTGAGCACTTGGCTTTGTGGTTGGAGGGATTTTTCTGGCAGGTGCATGGGGTTTTTCACGGTTAACTGGAACTGCTTATTAACCAGAGTCTCCTCTCTTTTCTCTTCTATACGCGGCCCCGTGATGGATTTTGGTGCCTGGCCTGCGTGGTCTGCCCGGCTGCCTCATCTCTGGGTAAGTACCTGCTGTGTCAGATCAGTGGGGCGAGAATAGCTGAAACGAGTCACTTGGACTTCAGTAATGAACTGACCTGTTTATTCCATCTTAAACTCCAGACCATTGGTTGTTATCAAACAGTGACATCTATCTTGTGCGTGTGTGTGATGATTTTGGATATTGAAAAGCACTTACTATAGCATTTTCCAGGCCAAGTTTATAAGATGATAAAGCCCCCAGCAGTTTTTTCTTGCCAGCCTGGGCTGTAGAGCACTGACCTGGTGGTAAAAGCACCTGCAAGTGAGCAAATAGAAGTGAAAATATTTCTGGTAGTGGAAAGCAATGCTCCCTGCTTCCCCCTAGATGCCTCCAGGCAGCTGCTGCTGGTGAATCAGCGATGTGGCTGCCTGAGGGACTCTCTGAAGGCCGGAGTGTGGCACTGGGTTGGCTTCCCTTTTGCAAACCCACAGAGCTGCGGGGCGCTGCGGGGCACCGAGAGGAGCCTGAGGCCCTTCTGGTGGGAGAGGAGGGGAAACACATGTCGAGTTTGGAGAAGTGCAGTGGGCACTGACGTTTCCAGCTTGCCTTCATGGAGATCCTGCTTTGCGCAGGGGGGAAAATCATCCTGGTGGGGTGGATTCTTGTGATTTCCCAGAAGAGGTTTGGTGTGCCTCTGAGGTGCTGTTTGTGCATTCAGGCCTCTCAAAATGAGGCGTGTGTGTGTGCTCAGGGTGGAGGAAAGGAAGGGCTCTCTGCTTGGTATAAAGCACTCTGGATGCAGTGGTGCATTTGCATTGAGGTTGCTGTCTCTGGAAACTTCAGAAGTTTTTAATTGACTTTTTAAAAAAAAAATTTCAAGTATTCTCCTGCTAAGCTTTCTCCTTTCCTGTCTGTCTCCCCCCTCCCCAGTAATATCCTCTCCTCTCCCAGTAATGCAAAGGACTGAGCATATTTTGAGCAGATCTGCTCCGTACCCAATGTGCTGCCAGTCACTGATGAAAGAATTGAAGGGAAAGCAAAGGAAGGTGCTGGGAAGAGATTGCTTTATTCTTGAACTTATTATTATATGATGCCTCATGGCAAGAGGGGCAGGACCAATAAATCAAATCCAAGCACAAACCTGATGTTCTTACACAGAGGTGAAGCACTATATTTGGAAGCTGAGCAGCTGTCTCCTGTTCTGAATGAGCTGTTCCTTGCTACCAAATCCCTAAAAGAAGGCTCATTAATTATCGAGAGAACCTGCCTTGATCAGAGGTGCTGAGCTCCCATCCCACCAAACACCCAGCAGTCATCTGAACGCAGAATAAAACTCCTCCGCACAGAAGATGTAGTTGCAAGAAATGCAGGCTGGCAGTGGGCCGGCCAGGAGTTCGTATTTGGAGCAAAATGCAAGTGCTCCCTTGTGTGACTGTGGGAGCGGGTTCGCAGGAGGTGTGTGCAGCAGCTCTAACTGTGCCAGGCTGACCGGGGTGTCCCGCACAGGGTAAGCAGCAGCAGGATCTTCCTCCTGAGTGCTCGAGCAGACGTTCAGGACATGGCCACCTGTCTGGTTATCGCTGCGTGACAAGTCTCTGGTCAAGGGTGAATTCTTTCCTTGGGGAAAGAGGTGCCCCGAAGAACCCTCGGTTTGCTCTCCCCAGAGCAATCTCACTACGGCTTTTGTCTGCATGAGTGGTCTGTAGTCTTTCATGTCTTGCACAGAGGGTAGAGGATTGCATTTCAGTGGTCCTGCTTATTACTGGCTTTTGGGGTTTTGATCCTGGTACGAGATGAAATTTGCTGCTTGCTGAATACTTGATCTTAATCTTGGTCAGCAAACAAGAAAGCTAAGTGGTACCTTGTTAGTGATGGCAAAGATAAAGGTGGTGTGGTTCAGTTTCATTGGATCAGGGACAGCCCTGACCTTCACCCAGCGGAGAAATCGGCAGGCTCAGGTTGCCTTTCCATCTTTAAGCCTGGCTTATCTCCTAGGTAAACATAAAATGCATAGGAGCTGTAGTAAGTGAATCTCCTCTCCTGGCCTGATAAGAGCGTTGGGCATTGGTCCTAAAAGTCACACACCAGCAGCTTCCATGGGGGGATGTGCTGCGAGAAGCTGGAGGGCAGAAACCGTCAAGAAAAAGGCTGAAGATGCAAGTGGAGCAAAAGCAGCCTGTGACGTTTGAGGTTGTGCTCTTGACCTTCAAGCTAAGATTCACATATGTTGCCATTATTTGAAGCCTGTCAAGAAATCTGAGGTGAGGTCATGTGCGCTGGCTGCAAAAATGTTCAGAGCTGTGTTGTGGCAGAGGGGGGGTGTGTGTGTCTGTTAACGGGCTGCAGCTGGGCTGTGCCTTTCCATACGCTGGCGTCGGTGATGCTGGGAGCCATGTGTTATGATCTTAAAGTTTACCTGTACCTGAAATTGTTTCTTTCTATCGCTTAATTCATGGGTGACTTAGAGAAGGGCAGTGCTTTGTGAAGCCGTTGAACAGCAGTTGTGTTGTGAACTCGGGTCTTCCCTGAATTCTTATTCACGTGTAGCTCAAAGAGGAAGAACAAATAAGGTCTCCTGCATTTCTGCCTTTCCGTGAGATTTTCTGCTTTGAATCTCTCCGGGAAATGTGGTAGCAGGGTATCTCTTTCACTTGTCCCACCCCTTCAGAAGAGACCATCAGAATCCGATGCGGTGTCAAGTTGTAGGGCTGGCTTAGCTCGGTGGTTTCACTTTAGCGCTTTGTAAGGCAGTGAAATAGTTCTCATTGTGGTGTTTAAAATAGCAGTGCTGCGTTCTGAATTACCATCTAATTAAATGAAAGCAAAAACTCAAAAGCAAGTGAGCTTCCTGCATCTCTTGTTACATAAGAAAAGCTGTTTTAGTTGACCTAAAAACCAACACTGAAAAACAGGCTAAACAGAGATGCTTTCCTCCTAGCTCTGCAGGCAGTTTGTAGCAGTTGCTACTGTTCTTGGAGGGCCATTCACGCGGTGGCAGCTGCAAGCCCTCTTCAAAACAGTTACTCCTTTGAGAGTTGCTTCCCTTTTGCTTGATGGTTGGAGGAACCCTGCTGTGGAGACAAATAATTAGAAATAAAAGATGGCAGCTTAATGAATATTAGCTTCTTTCTGATGCAGTCTGCGGTGAATGCAGGGGTAAGATCCAGCTAGTGTGCATCTCAAAGCTGTTGCTGCATCTCTTGCTCAGAAGATTTACCGTGTCCATCAGGTTAACTTGCAGCCTCTGCAGACCCAACTAGGAGAGTTATATTACTTACTTCAGTAACAAACCCTCTTCAGAGAGGACGACTCTTGGCAATTAACTGTGACAATGGCAACAGCTCAGGTGAAGCGTAATTCCTGCCCTCTCCTCCCTGTCTCCCCATCCGCACCCACAGCTTTCCTCTCCAACTTCTGATTTCTCCCTCCTCTCCCAGTACTTTTTTCCTGCCTATAAATCTGAAACGCTTTGGGTTTTCTTTATAAAATGAGCGTGGAAAGATACGACCTTAAACAAAGCCTCAAAACGCCTTATTTTTGTAAAGCTCCAGAAAAACTGGCAGCAATGTGATGCTATCCTCTGGGATTTTGTCCTATTGATATTAATCTTTTTGAAGCTGGTATCCATGACTGCCAGTTTCAGAGGTTAATATACTGCGTTTCAACCAAGCTGAGAAGTCTTTTTTTAAATTTTGATACAGAAATGTGCACCAGTTAATCATTGCGCACCTGCAGAAATGCCTCTCTCAGCAGACTCTGGCTGTGCTGTATTAGGTCATGGGATCATCTGTAGAAAGGACTCAGGGTGGTGAGCCTGATCCAGTTAGTAGCTTAAGACAAACGCTGCAAGGTTCGAGGAGGTAGCAGGTAGGGGAAACGGCACCTAACAGTGGTGCAGAGCCTCAGCTCTTGTTTCTGGAAGAAATAAGGTAGCACGTATTCTGTTTAGCAGTTGTGTTTGGTCTCTACAGCTAACGGCTTAATTAAATAAATGTTGGGTCTTACAGGTGTTCCTAGCCTGCAATAACCAACTACTGTTGGTTGTCTGGAGCCACGTTCACCGCTTACCCAGCCTTTGGATACAAGTGATGTGTTAGTACAGACTAGAGGGCTCCCCGCCAAGTACCCAGCTCTAACTTACTGCTGTACACATCGGTCCGAAATAAGCCCTCATCTTGAAGCTTGCCTTCCCTGAACCTGAGAGCTCTGAGGTTTTTGAAGCCAAGGGATACTCTTTGCCCAGATTGAGAGGGTAACAGTATGGAGTCCAATCCGCGCTTGAGCAGCCCTTTGTGAAAGCTTCACCTAACTGGTGCCTTTCTGGGGCGAAGCTGCAGTTCAAAAAACACCCACCTGGTGTTATTTCAATAGACCAGAGCTTCTCCTCGCTGCAGTTTGACTTCTCATCCATGCAAGGAGTAAATCAGCCCCTGACATCCTTTGTTTGTGGTATGGCTCTTCTGCCTCCCTGCCTTAGCACTGGTCCCTAGGTGGTACTAACTGTTATTTTTGGGTTTATTTCAACAAAGGCTGCATAGCTGAGCTTGTCCCCTGCTGAAGTGACAGCTGTGTCTCTGGCCAGGCTGGCTGTTCGTGTTTGGTTTAGGAGGCTGGCGCAAGGGCTTGAACTTCCTCCTGCTGCCCAAACAGAGGGGTTTCCAGCAGCGTCTCCTGGAATTTATTAACGAGGGGCAGGGAGTCGAGCACTCTCTGTGAGCACGCTCCTCTATTTTTAGTTGCGTCTTCTTTTCACTAAGACTGCTCGGGAATGAAAAACTGGTAAATGCTTGAAATGGGGGAGAGCTCGTGGCCCGATGAGGTCAGCGTGCCGTTGGGCCGGCTGTGTCTCTTTCAGTGCTTCAGTCCATTTTTTTTAGGTTGTTTCTGGAGCTCAGGTTCACGCCTCACTGATTCTGCATTTTCCTGAGCCTGCACTCCTTGTATTCACAGCATCACCTGTAATCTATCGTCCAGGCTTTTTTAAGCACTTTCTAAATCCTTTAAGTGCAGCCACTCCTGTTTAGTACTTCCTACCCATACCTAAGGGGAGAAGTATTTTTCTCTCAATGTAGAAACATTCACTGTACAAAAACTCGATCCCGCAATCTGAAGCTGACCTCCTCTAATCTTTAAATGGTGAATCTTGGCAGAAATGTGCTTTATGCACCATCTCTAAGCCCTGGAACAAAGCTGACTTTCCAGGGAGCTGTTCTTCCCTGCACTGGCACGCAGCCTGGAGAGCGCTGATGCTCCTCTTCATCTATTTTATTCCTCTTTCTCCTTGGAGCTAGTCTGCTGTGATGCAAGACACCGACTCGAGTGAACATCAACTTCATGCAAACCAGTGAAACCCACAGTGGGAGCTTTTTTTGCATAAATTAACCAGATCCTGGGTGGGATGGGAATTCCTAGGTGCACAGGATCAGTTGCCCAGCTGTCCCCTCCACCCTCCCCATCTCCCCAAAAGGCACCTGTATAAGCCAGCCCAGTACCGAAAAGATGGAGTGGCTTGAGAACTGGATTCTTCTACCCACAAGAAAGAACATGTGGTTTTAGTTTGGCAACAGCAGACTTTAAAGGGCATAACTCCTGCTGTTAAAACAACCAACAAAGGAAAACTCTCCAGTAGGAAATGACGCAAAAAAGGGTAGGAGAAGCAGCTTGGATTTAGCAAAACTTGAGGCTAACTGCCATGATGCCAAGTGGGATTACAATAGCAAAATCACTTTGTCTCCAACTATGGAGAGTGCTGCTTGGCCCTTTAATAACTCACTCCACAATGAATCGATTGTTGGTTTTGGAGAGTGCTACGATGGGCTGGACTAGATTTAATCTTTGGTTAAATACTTGATACAGAGCCAGGTGAGTGTAGATGTTCCAGGTTGCCTTCACTGCGCACACACATGTTGTAGCAAAGCAGTGCAGTGTGTTCCAGTTCTTTGTGAAAATTTCTTGTTTGCAATTCAGCCCGTCAGAAGCTTTTTCTGGCAGTGAATTCTGCTGTGCCTGCCACTTGGTGTGCTAAATCGAGGGGCGAGCACTGGAGAAACACAGCTTTAGCTGAAGCACCCCTTCCTTTTAGGCAAAAAGTTCACCTGAAATATCTTTGTTCTAGATCACCGCATTACAGTAAAACAAAGCTTGTGAAGTCGAAGGGAGATTTCCTTTACACCTCATCCTGGCCTCTCTCAGCCAAATCAGCACTGCTGATGGTGACAGTAAATCTCGGAAGAGGAGCCAAGGGCTGAGGGCCAGGAGCTGGCAAAACTGAGCCACCTGCTCTCCTCCCACCTTGTTTGCTCTTGTGAAATGGCTGCTGCTGCTTTGGAGACTGTCACTTCCTAGCAAAGTGTGCGAACGTGGCACCTAAACTGAATGTGCCTATTGTGTGTACACATACGCACCTGTAATATAGACACAGCCAGCTTATTTAGAGCAGTAGTGGATAAATGATTCAGTTGACCGGCTTAATTTCTTTGTTTTCCTAGAATTTGGCTTAATCCTGAGTACTTCTCTTCACCTTAAATCCTGCTTGCTTTGGGGGAGGGAGCACCGATACCAGTGTGATGCACAATTTCTTTGTTTAGGTTGGGAATTCCTCACGAAGAGAAGCTCCTCGGGGCGAGGAGGGCTCTGTGCACTTTGTTGTTATGCCAGTAATGCTCTGGGCTCAGCTTTCACCAGCACTTGTGTAAATCAGGAGCCTTGTTTTACAGCAAATCTTACCAGTAGTGCATCCTGTAGGGGCCTGCAGAGCACTGGATCACCTTACAAAGGATTTTTTTTTTTTTTTTTTAAATGAAGAGTTTACTGGAGCTGGATTTAATCTACGGTCTAGATGCTCTTAAGATGCTGGAGCGTGTAGTGGAGCTTCTTGCTAGCTGCGTGCACGTTAAACAGGCAGAGGGTAGGGTTTGGCGTCGTTTGCTGTTGTGACCCAGTTGATGAGCACTCCCCGAGCGGCCTTTCAGCGAGCAGGGAACAGCTTCTGTTTGAGAGACCACAAGTGCATGCCTAAAATGAATGTAATTCCTCTCCTTATTCCTATATCCAGCAGCTGAATACCAAGAAATCCTGACTTATTAAAATAATTCCCAGTCTCTAATTGACTTCTATAAAGCGACTTAAACCAGCTATAACTGGGAGAGTTCTTTAAATATTTGCAATCTGGGCTTGGCACAGGGCAAACTGTTCTTATAGTGAAGAATTTAAGAAATTTCCATTACTTCCTATGGGATTTCAGAGGTCAGTTTGGGGCTGTGTAGGAAGGAAAAGGTTAGAAGCTAAGCCAGCGATTTACAGCAGAAGTGTGTTGATGGTGGCATTTCCATATGCAGAAGCGTGTTGCATTGGTTTTTTTTAGTTTTTTCCTTTTTTCTGCTCCCTACAAAAGGATTGCTTTTGGCCTAGGTTCAAATCCCCCTGCCCCAGAAGGACATTTTCAAGGCACGCTCCTGACACAGACCATGTGCCTCTTTTTGTGTCGGGTAACTCTACTGCTCTTAAGTTTCTCCTGTCTTTCGAACTCTTGGCTGTTTGTTTGGGGGCTGAAGAGGTAACAGCGTCCTTTGCCCTCGTGCACAGCATGTATGGCAGCTTGCACTAGTGCTCCCTCTGCCTAAATGCTTCACCTGGGAAATAATGGCTCAAAATACGGGATCTGCTGCTCTCTGTACTCAAGATGCTGGCAGATGGACTTGGGGATCATCTGGTGACCTGAGCGTGGTGGATGATGTGATGCGTGGTGTTAAATCACCGTTTGGATGCAAAGTTTTTGTTGCCCTGGTCTCTTCTTCATGTAATCTGCAAGCTGTCGTCGGTCAGTGTGTTAGGATGTAGCAGTGTGGTTTTGTTTGCTTGTTGTTCTTAATTGCAAGAAGCTATTGCTAACCCCTCGCATCTGAAAATTGTGGCTGTTTTGCTCTGTGGTTTTCTCCTTAAAGCCCTTTGGACACGTGTTTCTCTTCTGACAGTCTGTTTTCTGACAGTCTGTTTTCAGTCCATCCGTGGGTGAGCAGTAGGAAAGGCAGCAGTTACTGTGGTGGGTCAGCACCAAACATCTGAGCCTCCCCCATTCACAGGCCGGGCTATTAAAATGTGTTAATTTAAGGCCATGGGGAATAAAGTTTGAGCTTCAGGGCATGTTTCAGGGGATCTGCCTGTCCCTGGTGTGGGAGCAGCAACTTACAGCTGCCAGCCCTTTCCCAGCCTGTGTTTTTGAATCAAATATGTTCATCTGAGTCCAAGGAAACCAGCAGATAGTCCAGATTTAAGACAAAATTACCTCCCCTCCCATCAGGGAGCTTTTTGCAAGCGATCTCAACATGAAGGGGCGAGCTGCTCCGTTCTGGGTGTTTTGGCAGAGCTGAGCGTCATTAGACGTATAGACAAATAGCTGTGAGAAGCACATTAATTTTTCTAGAAAACTGGGTTCGTTCGGCTCCTACTGAGTCCTATTTAGTGTGTGAGTGGTCCTCACTAGGCTGGTACCAGTGAGAGCTTCAGCACCAGGATGAAGCTGTCCCAACCAGGGTGTGCATCAGCCGCGGGTATTTGCTGGTGAAGAGGTAGGACGGTTGCTCTTAATGCAAGCAGAATCATGTGCCTGGTGACTTAATTCTCTTTGGGAGGCAAACAGACATGCCTTGGTGCCACATGTCTTTTGGGGTTGTGTAAATATTCGAGAAGGCTGTGGTCCCCCTGAGCTGGTCAGGCTGACGTGCTGGCAGTGGAAGCGCTGACAAGAAGCTGGGGAGCGTTTTGCTCTGGTGTACGTAGCGGGGAGAGCTGCGCAGCTCTGGCTGATAAAAATAATTTATTCTAATTTGGCTGTACGTGTGGAAAAGCCGCTCCATGCTGTTATGCACACAGTTTGAGAGCGGTGGGCAGGTTGGTCTCCTCTGCGGGGTCGTGCTGGCGCTCCTGTTTTTGCACGTTCACCAGCCTGCCTGGGGGGTTTTCTTCTTGACCAAGCGCTGGCCGGCTCAGTTGTTGCTTTTTTAGCTCGGCAGCTCTTCGACTGAGGCAGTACCTGTTCGGTTCCTAAGGGCTTTGTGTTTAAGAAAAATAAAGAAAACC
>NW_020799131.1:396057-445423 GCF_003259725.1 Athene cunicularia
TGGTTTTGGGCAGGGGCCGGCAGGTCTCCCAGCTGTAGGTGCATAAATGTTTATTTAAGAATTGCATATCCACTTGTAAAGAGAAGATTTCTTAACAGGTTGTCCTAATTCTGGGGCAGGTGTTGTGCTGGAAGTTATAGTTCAGTTATAATTCAGTTCTCTGTGCTATCATTTAAGATACTGGTAGCGATACAGAGAAGCAAAGCAAAATGTTATTTCTGAGCAACAGCACCAAACCAAGTTTTGTCTTACGTTGCTGCTCTTATACTTAGGATGTTAAGGCTTTCTAAGCGCGCTAGGTTCTGTTTGCCGAAGTTAGGTAGGTCTGGAGGGATGGTCCTTCGAGCTAGTTGATTCTTACTTCACAATTGGGTCGCTGAATGTAAAAATAATCCCTGTAAGGTCTTGGGGGGGAGGAGAACAGGGCTGTGTATTGGCGGGAGATGCGGCTGCGGGCTCTGACCCGGCTGCTGTCGCTGTTCATCGCTGTGGGGATGCTGGGGGGTGCAGCTCTTTCCACAGCTGTCTGGCTTGTCACTGCCCCAGGAGCTGCTCCCTTTGCTTGAAAGGTTGTTTTGTGGAGGTGCAATAGTAGGGTTTGTTTGGTGGGTTTTTTTTTTTGGTAGTGGCTGGCACAACTGTATTTTTAATTCACTTAAGGTTTTCCCGCCGTGCGGTGGTTCTTTACGGGAGTGTCCTGCTTGCGGTGTGTGTTGGGTGTCAGTGTTGTTAATGTACTTGATGTTTATTTTTGTACCCCGTGGTGCCAACCTTTGGCATCTTCAGTTATGTTTCTGTGACGATTTTAAGCACTGAGCATGGTTTAGAAGACCGTGAGGTCATTTGCATATCTCTGCGGACATGGCCTTAATAAAGAAGGCAAGGATTTTCTAGGATTCCCATGGACAAACATAATCTGCTGCAGAAGCTAAATATCAGGATAAACATAGCGCTCCTTACCTTTAAAACTCAATTAGAGCCTTAAGAAACAGAGAGAATGATGATTTTTTTTTCCCTTACAGAAGTGCATTAATATTTCCTGTATCGGTTTAGATTAGGAGAACAGGAATTACCTGCGTTTTCATCTGGTCTAACAGTTGCAATTTAAACCAAACTCTTACCAGAAGCGAAGCGTTTGAGGTGGTAGGCAGCAGTCTCTCTCCTGGGTGAGGGCAGGAAGGGCTCTTCTCAGCCTGTTTCACACACCCTATGTTCCCAAAGCCCTAAAAATGCTTTAGACAATGATGCTCCAAATCCGGGGCTTCTGTCTCCGGTAAGGCGCTGCCAACTGCCCGTGTGCTCCGCATGAGTGGATGCGATATTTTCATTTGACAGCATTTGATTTTCGACAAGTGGTGAAACAGATCTATTCTGACGCCCCATTTACTGCTTGTTGAGCAGATATTTGAATTGATGGGAGATAGGCTGGTGGGTACCTGGCTTCTCTGGTAAGCAACCACATTTACAAATTCATTCATTAGTGATCAAAGTGTTGCTGTGCCAGGGTAGCTTGCAGGCTTCCAGCCACGGGATGCTGGGATGCTCCGTGTGCTTTGATATGTTGATGGATGGATGACGATGTTGGGAACGTGGCACGTAACGTGCTGGAATAAAATTGTCCGTACAGAGTACAGAAGTGTTGCTGATGGGAGGCAGTGGCTCTGTATTAGATTTTTACTGGGAGTTATTTAGCATATCGAAGGAGTCTTGGATTTTTGGTGTCAGTGAGTAAACTTCTGGTTCTTTATCCTTGGGAAAGTTTGCGGAGGTGTTGGGGTATGTGTCCGCAGCACTCGGCCAGGAGTTTCTCATCACACACCTTTCCTTATATTCTTTAATGAAGGGTGTTTGATGAGAGCCTCTTCATCAGGGGGGACCGTGACAGAAGCCGTTCTGCTGCACAGGGGGTTTTTCTTCAGCCTCTTACTGCCACATTGCATCTTTTTCATGGAAGAAGCCCCAGAAGTTGATGCTGTGCCTGTGGTGGGTGAGGAGAGCTCTGGGCTCTCTCCAGGTGTCTGGGCCAGGGGGTTGCGGGGAACAGAGAAACCCGAGGGTGCGGGATGCAGAGCGGGTGCTGCCCACCCCGCTGCGGGGGCAGGCGTGCGCGGCTCTGCGGCTGCGGAGCCCCGGCCGGGCTGTGTTTCTGTGCTGCACTGGGTTAGTGTCTGGACTTGCTCTGCTTGCTGAAGCTGCTTTTCCATTCACGGTAATGAGCTGTGATGAATCAGAGGTGTTGCTTTAATAAGGTAGTCTTTGAGAGGCCTGCAGCAGCCCTATGGCTGGAAATAATTTTCTGTTATAAACCTTATTTTATGCTTTTAATGCTGCAGATCTACTGGCTTCCTCCTAACTGCGGTTCACCCCCTTGCAACTTTTCTGGAGTGTTAAGAAATGGCAGATACTCAGATTATTGAGACTTGGAGCTGTGTTTTGTTGCTGTTGTGTATCTCTGGGGAAGCTTGATGTGAAGCTTTGCATCTCGGGTGGAAATTGCACTCTGGGCTTGGTGATCTTTTGCAATGATTGTTCTGCTTTCTTGGTGCTTGGCTTTTGCTGTAATCTTGTGTAGATTAAGCAGGCAGCTATACATAAAGATTTCACCTTATACTTCTCATCTGCTACGTTGTTTTGATCAGTACTATGGTTCCTTAAGTTGCAAAGAACTGTAGGATACGGCATAGCAGGGATTTATCTTTGTCCGTCAGATGGATTAGGTAGGAATGTTCATGGCTTGTACTTAATCCAGATTAATATTATTAGTTTCTTTAAGTTCAGTTGGTTGTTTACGCTTGTTTTCTGTTTATGTGAATTTTTGCTTGTGTAACACTGCTAACGTATTAAAAGCAAATACTTTTAATTCTCTGCGTAGATGGACTAAATCTCTTTTTTTTTTTTTTTTTTTTTTTAAATGAAGCAGTTCCACAGAGAGGAAAATTGTGTGGGTTTGGGGTGGGTCTTCCAACAATCATACTCTTCGGGGGCACATTCTTCCAGACCCCACTGCATTTCTGATATGGGCTTTTTAAACAAATTCCCATGCCAGTTTGCTTTAGTTGCTGCGCTTGGAGCAAACGTCTACAGCAGTGGTTTATAATTTATTAAATTGCAAAACACTTGAACTCTGATGCTTTTGGAGAGGACTGAGTATTTTGCATCTCCCTGATCTCGAGGCAGAGCCTGGAAGATGTAGGAAGAAGAGCAGCTCCGGGGAGTGTTTCTGCTTGCAGCGGGTGTCTGGTGGTGGGAGAGCGCCGTGGCTGGGTGGTCGCGTGGCCACGGCCATCGTGTTGTGAGCTCCCCTCCCATGTGTGTGTTTTTGGAGAGCAGTCCGTCCCTTCTCTTGGCCAGGGTGAGTGCCATGGGATATCGGATGGATTTTCCAGCAGGTTCACACCATGAAATAACGTCCTTGATGGCCACCCAAGGAAACCTGCAGCCTGGATTTAGGGAGGAACCTTCGCTCTGCCCGGACAGAGGTCCTTTTACAGTGATCAGGTCAGCCTGAGTTGTAAATGCAGCAGAATACACCGGGGATGGAGCCCTGTGGGTGGAAGCATGGTTTGGAAGCCTCAGGAGAAGATTTGGGCTAGTTAGCTGTTTCTATGAAAAACCCAATTCCTTTGAACCTGCAGGTCACCGGTTGTAGGCTGATTATTTCCCCCCCTTCCCCGCCCCACGTCATGCGTGTGTGTGAGAGAGATAATTAAAAGCTTTTAGTGAAATAAATAACTAAGCTGCTCACACGGCTTTATAGTAGAATTGCAGAGTCAAACGCTTGGAGGTAGAAGATGGCGTGTGCTGCTGCTGGTCCCGCAGCATCTCCTCTGCCTTTCTGTGCGAGCGCAGACCAGAGTGGTCTCAGTGCACACAGACATTCCCCCCCAGGGCTTGCCTATCACTAAATATAAGAGAAAGGCACCCGCTAAGCAGGGATGGTCCTGACCCATGGTATACGGGGCCCCAGGCTGTGTTTATGTCCAGCTATTCAAACTCTGCTCCGAAGACAGGATTAATAATTCCCTGCCCGGGTTCATCTAGGATGCCTGTGTGCGTCAAAAGCATGAGCTGGTGTTTGCAATTTGCTTGTGAGACAGGGCTGGATGCTTTGGGACGGGTAATGGTACAAACGTGGAAGGGCCGTTTGGTTTTATCCCTTGGATGCGGAGCACGGTTGAACATTTTATTTTCAAGCCCTGGTTTCTGCCTCTGTGAGCTGCCCGCAAGTGCCTCAAGCCAGGCACTCAGAAAATGAGAAACATGCAGCTGGTGACCATTCCTGGGGAGTTTTCTGAGTCGTTCATCATTGGACAGGGGCTGGTTCGTGAAAGGGTAGAAATCTTTCAGGTCCAGCTTCAGCTGCTGTAGCTAGGCAATGATTTTCCTCCTGCAGCCGTGACCTGCTTGGTGCCTTCTCATTCCTGAAACAAATGCCAAGAGGGCCCTACAGCCAGAGCTCCTTGATTTCACCTCTTGGGGGCTAGAGGAGAGCAGGATGCCCCGTGGCTTTACGGGGAGATGCAGATTTTAAGAGGCGCAGTGGCAGCTCAGGGTGGCATTTTGCGGTCTGACAAACCCATTTAAATCCCCAAACAAAACCAGCTAGTCTGCCTTTTTAATACTGGATTCTGTGTGCAGGTAGTTTTCTAGTCCTGCTTGCAAACCCACGTTGTAGCAACGTCACCGTAATGTGCACATCAGCCGTTAGAGACAGGAGCTGGTGGGACCCTACGGGGATGCAGCTCCTTGGGGGGTGGTGGGCTGTAATCCTCCCCGGGCAAGGGAGCCCTCCTGTTCTTCGTCTAAATGAAAACACAGCTGTTCGTTTTGTCTGAAAAGTCTTAAAATCCAGCATGAGGCCAAAGTTTTCTGTTTTAGGCTTGACAGGAATTGACGTGCAAGATGGCAATTGTGTGTTTAAAGTTGTGCGGGGGGTTGTTCTTTGTGCAAAGTCAAAAGAATTGCTGCCTGAGTGACACCTCTGTCCCTCCTGCGAGTGTGTAAGCGTACAGGGGAAGTTAAAAAGGCCATCTAGAACACAAATATGCTCTGACACCAGCAGAAGGCAGAGGACGTGTTCCTAGGCTTCTTGTAGGAGGTCGCCTCCCATGCAAGAAAACAACATTTTTAGGATCCTCAGTAGCAAGTTTTAAAATTTGACCAGTGAGAAACCAGGTGGGGTGAGTACCAGGCACTGCCCCCGCGTCCCTCCATCCCTCCCAGGGTCGGTGCCGATGCCGTTACTGCTGCTTTTTTATCTCCAGCTGCCAACTTGAAAGTTGAGTACGTGTGGTGAGAAGTGAGTGAAAGCCTTGGTGAATAAGCACATCAAATAGCAATACTATAAAATTGCAGCGTGGGCTGCCTGGTACAGCTGCTGGAATAACTTTCATCCAGGTACAAGTTGGAAGTGTTTGGGGCTTGGGGAGGAGTCCAGCTGCAGGGAAAACGACTGTTTTCAGCTGTTTGTTGTACATAGCTCTAGTCAAAAGGGTTTAAAGACCCCCACACTTTCTTGGAGGGGGGGGAACCACTGGAAAGAGAAACCGATTTGGGAGGGAAAAGCGCAGACTAAATATATGTTGCTTTTCTATCGATTTCCATGTGCAAGCTGGGCCCCCTGGGGTGTTTAAATGTGATGGAAAAGAGCTCCTGCAGACGCACGGGTTTGCTGAGTTAATTACACACATCAGCTGACTTAATTCTTCACGAGTTTCTGAAAAAATAATTTAATATTGCAGAAGACGGGGCCAACCTGGACCCCGGAGAAGGGTGTGTGTGTGTTTGCAGTGAAGGCAGGAGGAGCAGGGTGATTGCCTCGACATGGGAAGGGTGTGCTGCTGGTGGCACAGCGAAATGGCCACGTGCTGAATTCCTCTGACTTCAGCGGTGTCCGATGCTGTTTCCAGCTTGTTTCATTAGAGGAAATAGTTTCTTTAGATTTCTCCTTGAGTGTTGTGTTGTTTTTTTTTCTTGTTGTTGTTTTAACTGCTGCTTCTGTTATTTCCCTCCTGTCTACCTAGATGCTGTCTTCAAAAAACATTTCCTTTGTTTATGGGCGGCTTGTTTGCTCCCGCCTGTCTCTGCACTTCCCTTCCCTCCCCCAGGAAATGGTGGAAAAAAGCCAGAGCTTGCTGATGAGGTCACAGCAGCCGTCATGCCCGTCCCGGTGCAGGGATCGTGTCCCTGCTCCTCTTTGCAGTGTGGTTTGGGATGCTTTTCCCCCTTGTTAGAAATGGTGCTGAGAACGCGAGGGACTAGCAGTGCCTGAGCAGTGTTTGTCTCAAAGAATGACCCTTTCCCCCCTGCTTGCACACTGGAGCAAGTTTTGTTTTTGTTTTTTTTTTCTATTTTATTTCGCTTCTGAAGCGAGATGCTTTGAGTAGCTGGTCTCTCCCGGCTCCTCAGTTTTGGGGCACTGATGCAGAAAATATTCCTCTTCTTGGTTGCATTCAGGTACACTCGATCCCTACCTGCAAACATCCAGCAGACAGCATCTTGGATGCTGGTGGAGGAACCAGCAGCATGGCCAGTGTTACTGGCTTCCTATTTAGCAGCTGCTGCTCTTGGCTTATTTAAAAATGATGATTGACTCTCTTCATCTGACCTGATGATGACAAATTGTGATATTCCTTTTGTCAAGATGTAGTTTATTAAAAAAAGTGTTCCCACCGCATGATGAATAGAAAGAGAGAGCTTGGGGAAACTGAATATATTAGTGTTGTGTGCCTGCATGCCTCCAGAGGCAGGAAAGGGACGAGATAATGAACATGAGAGATGACTTCAGCAAAGCAAGGAGGCTTGCAATTACAGTGAAATTTGGTATTTCACTGCACTGCTTTTCTTGCAGCTTTATTTCTTTCTATAATTGAACTGGACTCTCCAGCATGAGTATCTCCTGATTATTACACTGGTGGAGCCGTTCAGGCTGGGTTTGATCCGTGCTAATCGCAGAGAAGGCAGGCGATGTGATAATGCAGACACAGCAGGCTTAAACTTTTTTCCCCTTTTTTGAGGTAGATGCACGACTGCATCTCTGCCAGTGATTAGATTCATGGCAAACAGAGGTGAAGCGGGTGACAGAGCTGGTGGAGGGAGACCTGCGAGCACCCTGTGCCTGGAGATCAATCACACACAAGTTCAGGAGGTTGTGAGGTTTGCACAGAGCTAATCGGTGGCTTGGTGAGGTGCAAGCCCGATTATGTGTGAGAGCTGTTTGCTGGGCTAATGCTGCTGGTGGAAGGGGTTGCACATTAACTATTTCTGATGATTTCTCATCGCAAACAGTTGTGAATCACTCACGTAGTAGGAACAGATGCAAACAGCCCTCAGCCCTGGCTTTGCAGCGCAGCATACCACCTCCTGCCTGGGTCTTTTAGATTGAAACCAGAATTGTAAGGAAACAAAAGAACTGTGCCCTTTTGATGCACTGACTATAAAATCAGCTGAAAAACAGTCATAGATTGTGCTTGTTTTGGAAACTTTCTGAAACTTCTGACTGGCACAAAAACACTTAGTGGTTAGTTATACTGAAACTAAAGTTTGATTAATTGTAACTTGTAGCGCTTCAGCCTTACCACTAGAAAAACATCTTAGGCTAGGTGAAGAACACTTGTTTTTTAACTGAAAACACCCGTTCTAATAAACTTTATCATAATCTAGATGAGGGTGGAGAGGACATAGACTGAAGTTGCAGCCGTGTTTCTCTGAAGCACGAGGTTTGTGGGTGAGTTGTTCCTCTGTACTTCAAGGCTCTGCTTATTTTTTCCCCCTGTGTTGAATATCCTGATCTACTTCAGCAGAAACGCTCCCTGAGAAAATATTTTGAGACGTTTCTTTAAAACAAAAAAGCAATGGTGAAAAGCACAAGCCTCTCTGTATCCGTTCAGTTGGAAAACAGCATCAGAGCTTTTCTAATGGAGCCTTTGGGATTTATGAAAACGGTGCAGAAATGCAGCCAACTGCACCCTGCGAAGTCGAGCGTGGTCTCAACATCCCTACGTAAGCCAAACCCGGCAGTCCCTTGGTTCCTGCTCTCCTGAGGAAACAGCAACTGTTTTCATTTGCTTTTCTGAGTTAATCTCCTTGCATTGCTTTCCCACCCATTTGCTGTGGTTTTGCCTAGTCACAAGGTGTTTCGTGGGTGCAGCCAGTTCAGATGCTGCGAGTCAGACGTTTGGGAATGAATCACTAGAGCTCAGGATGGGGCAAGTTTCTTGACAACCTGAAAGATTCCCCAGGCTTTGAACAAGCTTAAAATTAAGGGTTGACAAGACACAAAAAGATCCATACCTCTTGGTATTGGCAGCTATGAGCTCTTTTAATGGTGCTTTGGGAAATAACGCTTGAAATATGTTGCCCTCTTAAAGAAAAATCTGTCTTTGCTGCTCCAAGCAGTGAATTATAATTTTTTTAAGATGCAAATTGGAACAAATTCAGCTTGGAGCAGTGCAGATACTTGATTTTTAAGTTGATAGTTTGTCGCACAAGTAAGGAGCCAGTGTGGTACCTGGTACAGCCCCTTATGGCTCTGTGGGATTGCAGCGTTCATGGATGTGATCTGCATTTACTGCAAGGAAAAATGAACGTGGCACTTGCATTTTAGTAGGCAGACTGTCTTTTTGCTTGAATCGCTGTAAAGGGAGATGTATGTGTTTCATTCGAAGTCTGAGATCCACCCATCTCTTTTTTTAAACAGGCGTGTTTGGTATATGCCACCTGCAGTAAAAGCCGACGCAGCCATTGTCTAATTCCTAATGGCACGGGCATGGTGATGTTTTTGTAGTATCTTCCTATTTGGAACTGTGCTGGAAGTTGGTTTTCCTGCTTAAAGTAAACTTTTGTAAACTAGCAGCTCACTGGGTGACCACTAATTGATTTAATTGCCATACATTAGATTGTATTAAATATATTGTGGATTAGAAAGGCACTTTCTGTTGCCCCAAAGTACTCGACCGAAGCAGTCCCAGGTGTGTGTGAGTTGTCCACGTCCCCCATGTCCCATGCAGGCACATCCCTGGTGTGAGCAGTTCGTGCCACCGCCACGTTTCCTGCTTGTGGCCCAGTGGGATCTCCCAGCCCTGCTGCTGAGCAAACCTGTGATGAGATGGGTTTCGCTCCAAAAGCTTGTGTTTGGCAAGGGCTGGGAGCAGAAAGGAAGCAGAAGGAAGTGCTATTTACCCGTTTATTTTTCCTCTTGTATATAGAAGTCTAGCACTAACCTTCCCTGCTGTCGTCAAGTGTGAGTTTTGCTGTGCTGTTCGTGAAACACTTTGAAAATGCACTTCACCGTGCAAAGAGAAACAGACGTTTTGAAAAAAAATCTAATGCTCAATTAAAAAATTAGGAGATAATTGTGGTAAAGGAGTATTTCCTCCTAGCGTGTAGCTGTTTCACACAAGTGGCACTGCATCAGTCCTTTGTGCAATAGAAATCTATTTGTAGAAAGGGAAAACAGAGACCAAAGTTTATGAATCTGTCTCAAAATCCAACAGAAGAATGTCTTGCACTGGGGGGGTCGTTATTAAATCTGAGCAATGCGAGTTGCAAAATAACTTCTTGCCAGATGTTGTCTGCAAGATGCCAGTGTGCTCGTGAAGGCTTTGCAAGCTGCAAAGGGCCATTCTGTGCCATTTCCGAAGGCTCACACTGTTCTCCCCTGTCCCTGTGCTCTGCGACAGGGAGTTGGTTTGGGTCTTATCTCCCAGGTCTGGTGTTAATGCCTGACCAGACGCAGTTTGTGGTTTAAAGTGACTCGTGCTTGGTGGGAGATGGTTTTCAGGCATTTCTCCCATAGTCTGGGCAGTGTGGGGTCTCCATCTTCCTTTTCTTGAATGGTTTGTCAAAGGCAACTTCACTGTGTTCAGCAGCAGCCAGCGCCATGTAGGGATGTATGTCCCACATCCCAGAGATTTCCAGCTTAACCTCCCCAACCTTGAATGGTGCTGTGTTTTGTTGAATCCCAAAGAAGAAAACAGACATTTAGTGCTGTGGATGCACTGGGGGTGTGAGGGGCTGGCAGCGGTGCTGAGATCTGGGTGTTGAGACTACGGTGACCTTCCGCTCATCTGCTGTTTCACCAGACCAGCTCTTCCTGCTTAGGGCTGTTACTCAGCCATCAAGACCAGGAATCTCTGTTTTTTCTTCCAGCAGAGAGGCAGATTTGAAGCAGTGCCTCCAACACCATGCAGTGCAGCTGGCAACAACCTTGTGTGCAGGGAACTCTGTAATTAATGCCGACTCTTGAGCGCTGAGTAATTGGGAGCAGTAATTGGATGGTAGCTTAAGAGTAGGAGCATGGTTAAATAAAACAAACGGGCTTGCAGTCGTAATGTCAGCAGGTAAAATGCCTGGGAAATGGCAAATCCACATGGCCGTGAAGTGTGCTGTGAGCAGGGTGCGTGCTGAACGCGGGCGTGCCTCAAGGCAAACCCAGCGAAACCGAAACGGGCAGGGCCAGGCTCCTCTCCTTCCCCCTGTGCTGAAGAGGGGACACCACCCGGTAAGACAGATGTTTTTTAACCGTCTCCCTCACTTAGGAATGAGCTTATGAAATGTTCTTGATGTGGAGTTGTAATCCGCTTCGAATGAGTTCTTGCTACTTGTTTAGTTGGGGAGCTGGAAGGAGCTCGGGCTGCTGTGTGCGTGCACCAACGTCCTCAGTGGGAAACCATCTGGCTTTGCTTTCCTTTTTACTCTGCAGCCACTCTTCTCGCCATGGTAAAAGCTGCAGAACCCAACCTGCGCTCTCGAGCTGGTGTGGCTTTTCTCTACTCTCATTTTCTGTGCTGCTCTGCTAACAGCTTACACCAACAAGGAGGTGTCTTGGAGCGAGCTGGACCTAGGTCAGACCTCGTCTGCATGTTCATTATCTCCGTCTTACGGAGGAACAAGCAGCCATTTACCTTCAGCTTGTGTCGATGTAAAGAGAACCTGAAGGAAGTACAGAGGGGGTGGTTTAAGAAGGTATTTATTGGAGGAGTAAAGAGCCGGTTTGTCATGAGCTGCCTGGCCGGGGAGCCTGGGTGAGCTCACCGAAGCTTTTTGCTCTCTCCACTCTTTCGCCCTCGCCTCATTTGAAGGGTCTTCTCATGGCAGTTTTAGCCCGAACAATGATATCAACAGAGCTTGCAGAAAAGAGGATTTGGGTGGCATTTTATTCCCTTGTGCTGCATGAATGTGGGTTTCAGCAATATTGTTGTGTGGCTTCTGCTGTCAGCAGCACAGTGAAAAGAGTAGCTCACTTGTCTGGTATTGCGACTGTGGCACTCGCAGCCCTTTTGCAGCATAATTTTAGCTGGGGCTCTCCATTCAGTCTTCAGTACTGGGTGCTGGACAAGACCAGTAGATTTTGAGTCCAAAATACTGAGGATAAAAAGGTTTATTTTTAATTTTCTGGTGGTTTCGGTACTTGATAAATACCCGAGCTGCCCTGAGTCCCCATGAGTCTGCAGAGCTTTCAGCTGGATGAAGCAGCACTGGGCTCAATGAGGCTTCAGCTGTGCATGAGGCAATTGCACAACCGGGATTTAAATATAAAAAAGGGAAAAATAAGCAAAGCTTCTCCGAAAAAACATGCAGTTATTCACACCGCCTTTGTATTGTTGTGTGTGTGTGCGTGCACACACATGCTGATACTTTGAATAGAGTAAGGATTATTCTAAGACCTAACTTGTAAAATAAGTATCAATGGGATGCTAAATTGTGTACACAAGACCAGTAGCTCATCCATAAAGCAGCGCTAGCCTCAGCTATGATTTACTTTTAACCGGAAGATATTTAAACTAGCACCAGCTGCTTTCTCTTTTTTGCATACTCTTTATTCCTACCAAAGGAAATACTCTGTCTTACAGGGGTCGTCTTTTTTTTAAAAAAAATTGTTACCATGTTGAATAAGTTGTGAGCTGTTGTCTTCTCAGCTGGATGGTGGCTGTGCCACAGTGATGTGTATCGGCACCGGTGGGAGCAGAGAAAGCTGGTTTACAACTTCAAAGCGATGCCCTCGTTTCCCCAGCACGCACGCCTGCAGTCTGCCCGCCTGTCTTTACGCCCAGGCTCTCTTTAATGCCTTTGGGGAGGTTAAGCTCCTCCTGGTGCAACGTTTAATGCAGAATGAAAGGGAGAAGGTTGAAAGGGCTGTGTGTGGGGCGGAAGGTGTGAGCAGGCTGGGGAATGGGGGACCTGGGCAGGCCCCGAGAGCGAGCAGAGGGTAGGAGGGGATCAACGGGGTGGTGGTGTGGAGAGCAGGTCTAGAGCAGCCGGATGGAAGGGTGGGAGAGATCCTTTTAGTGCTTCTTGTTCATCGAGTAGTGTACGGATTCCTGGGTGGAGCGATGTTTGGATCAGTAGGATTAAGCATGGCTGGAGAGGAAGGTGCTGCTGTGTGTTATCTGCAAATACAAGGGGCATCCAGGAGCATCAGTATGAGACTCAGCACTAGTATTGTGTTCCTGGAGTGCTGGATGGAAAAGGTGGGAGTTGAAGTAAAAAATACCTCTTGGGAACTGCTCAAACATGGCGGTGCTAGTGCTTGTTCAGTGGAATCAAAACCTACAAAACCCTTCCCATCCCAACCCATCGAGTGCAGAAAGGAAGGCAGCAACTGAAAATATAAGCAAACAGCCCCTGTAATGTGAGTGCTGTGTGTTTGACCCCCTCCCTGCAGGTACTGAGGGTGAACACAGCTTCCTTTTCCTTTGTGTAGTTTGTAGAAAACAACATTTGTGCACATTTCCTCCATGCAAATGATTGCAACGACCAAGAGCAGGAGGGCTGACGCGGGAGCTGAGCCAGGGGTGCTGCGGGGACCAGCGAGGATGTTTACTTGGGTCTCCAGCAGTGGAGAAAAACTCACAGTGCCATCTTATCTTCCTTCCCATTTTTTAAATCAGTGCTCTCCCTTCCCCCCAAGACGATATTTAATACCCTGCTTACTCTTTCCTATCGCTGATAGGCTGCACGCTGGAGCTCAGCTGCTGTGTCCTAGTGAGCTATGAGTGCATTAGGAGGGGAGTCCGGGGCAGTAATTCAGAGCAAGAGCGAACACAGGCACCCCGTGGAATAACTCACTAATGGCTCCGCAGGCAGGCAGAAGGTGTCAGCGTAATTATTTTGGTTCGGCAGCAGACGTGGTGGTAATAAAGTGCTCCATGGGTATTTGCTCTGCCAGAGGATCAAAGGGATTCCTGACAGCTGAGCAACTGAAATGAAGCGTGCCGTTGTCTGCCTTTAACCCAGCTTCCGAAAGGTGATGTGCCGAAATAACTGGGTTGGGCATTGAAATACTGTCCCTTTATCCCTTGGGTCAATATTGAGAGTATTGCCTGAAACGGTAACTTTTTTGCTGCAAACTTTTAACAGCTGCGCTCCCGCTCTGCTGCTTCAGGCAGACTGCCGATGGTTTCTCAGCGCTGTAGTCACCTCGTGCTTCAATCCTGCCAAAGAAACAGGTGATTATTTAATGAAAATGGCATTTCCGAGCTGTGCGTGAGTGTGTCTTGTTAAAGCATCTGGAAAGCTGCGTTGTGTGTTCTCTCCATCAGCAACACAGCGCAGCCAGCGTGGGAAAGACGGCAATTTTGATTCAAAGCCATCTCCAGTGAAAATGGTTGTTTGTAAATGTGTTGCATCAGATGTGTCAATGGATGTAATTAAGGAATGAAGACTGCTGCACACCCCTAATTAAGGGGATTAAAACCTAAAGCTGCCTGATTTCACTGCTGGGTGGAAAAAACAAACAGACTGACTGGTGGAAACGGCGGGGAGGCCAGGTCTTGGGTAGGGTGGTTCTGCTGCAGCCACGGCGGGTACCAAAAGGACGACTCTGGGGAGGGTGACAGGACCCAGCCGCTCCGGTAATTTATTTGTAATTAACTGCTGAGCACAGAAGAAGATATTTAATCACTGCTTCACACTCCCATTTGGTTTCTGTTCCTGGTGGGGTTGGGAGGATTTTTCATCCGCTGCCAGCTGTGCTGGGGTGCAGCCTTGGGGAGGTCACAGTCGTGTCACCCCACGGTGGGTTGGTGTCCCACTGTCTCCCCACCATCTCGGTACCTGTCACCGGCTCTTGGCTCTTCGGGACGGTGGTGTGGGATCTTGTTGCATAGAAGCAGAAGTGAAATGTGTGTAGGAGATGCTGGACACAGGGCAGGACCTTCAGGCACCTGTGAGGTGCTGAAACGGGCAGTGTTGTGCCAAATGTGGGACAGTGAACGTTGTGTAATGGCAATACTGGGAAGCTGTGCTCAGTGGGGGTTTATCTCTGGCCTTGCTAAGAGGAGAACTACTTTGTTGTGGGATGGGGGCTACCACTGAGATGTCTCACTAATCCTGACGCTGTGATCTCCCATTGCTTATTTGACTCCAGGCGGGTGTCGTGTGCTGTGGGGGTGTGGGATCCCTGAAGGGCTGCTGGGGGAACACCCTCCTCCGGGGAGGTGTTGCAGTGCCTGCTGTGATTTTCCAGCAACCATCTTCTTTGCTCTCCAGCTTGTGAAGCCACCCCAGGGGGAAGGGCGACTTTGGTGTCACTGAACAGCATGAGCAGGGATGATAGGAAGAAAACCATCCTTGTGAGGTGGTGTTAGCGTCCGGGGTGCTTGCCTGGCACATGCACTGCTCTTCTGTAATACGTGAATTCATCAAGGCAACGTCCTTCTTAGGACTTGGTGGAACTTCAGTTTGTCCCAGTCAAACTGAATTAATAGTTTGAGGCTTTACAAACAGCATCTGACTCTTGGGTACGAGTATTTAGGAAAACATCTGAATGACTGGTTTGCAGACCTGCCTGTGATCCAGGTCTGGTTGAGAACATGGTTGCATCCAGGATTTAAATGGTGTTGGTGTTTGCCTGCTATCCTTGGGTCTGGAGATGCACAGCGGGATCATCCCCATGAGATGCTTTTCTAGGAGTGGTGCAGAGTTTGAATTAACCTGTACTATTTTTGTAAAAAAAAAAAAAAAAGAAACAGAAAGGGGAGCTTTCTGGAGCAGGTGTCTCCCCACTTCCCTTCTGTGCAGGGTGCTGACAGAAGATGCTTTGCTGTCCCGAGCCTTGAGGCAAGGACAGCAGCTGGCCGGGGTCTGCATCCCAGTTTGCATTCCCCATTGTGATGTGCCTTGGGGAGCTGCAGCCAGCTTGGAGAAGGCCTGTGGGGGCTGTGGTTCTGCAGGCTCTTCTGGTTTTGTTGGGGGACTTTAATTGGCTCTTGGTGGTTTCTGAAGCTAAGCTGCGTGGCTGCGAGATTTCGGATGGTTGAAGGTTGGGTTCTTTCTGTTATACTGGGAGTATACAGCTTGAGGTTTGTGGTGAGAACAGATTTCTCCTCCTTCCCTGTCCTGGTTTTGCTGTTCGTGATGCTGAGCCCTGGAAGAAGAGGAGACTTCAGAAAAGAGTAAACACCAGAGGGTGGCACCTTCCTGAAACAAAGCCCTCCCCTTGCTTAGGATCAAGTGCAGCCTGCTGCTGCTGTGGGCAGATACCTGTGGTGGTATGTACCCACCCAGCGAAACTCAGCTTTACAAACCTCCCTGCTAGCTGTCTCGGTCATCCCGGGCTTGTCGAAGCTTTTGCAGCCATCCCAGTCGTGTCTCCAGAGCCGGTGGCTGTGGCCTTGGTGGGGCTGGGTCGTCCCAGGTTGGTGGATGCTGGGGAGGTCTCCAGCTTCTTCATCCCCTGCACTGCTCTGCAGGTGTAAGCGACTGGGGCTTGCCCATCCTGTTGAGAAAACCAAGAATAGATGAATTTAGTAGGATAATCTGCAGCCGGCCAGTGCCTTCCAGCACTCCTAGGTGGGGGTCATTAAACTTTAAAAGTGCAATGTTCAGGGCTTATTGATAATTACTGTAAAGGTAATTGTCCCCTTGCAGCCCCCATCATCACTGCTTGTTGCTGGATGGTTGCAATAAACTCAGCCTGGCAGCAGGTACTAACTGGTTAAAAATGACAACAAAACCACATTGCTGCTGTCTCTGGGCAGACCCTTGTAGCATTGCTTTAGACAGCAGTGTCCTGGGGATATCCCTCACTGCAGACTCTTGCCAGGGAGAATGAATCTCCTTTGCATTGAATATTTTTGGAGTGTTGGTGTCAGGAGGAGGAGAAGCAATGGCTGATTTACAGGAGGAAAGGTGTTGAAATCAGCTCAAGGTAGCACAGGTGCTAACTTGTTTAAATATCCTTCCTATTCAGTGGCAATCTTGAAGCAGTAAGTCCAGTTTAAAGCCTGGGTTGAGGATGCTTTTAGCTAGCTTTAACCTGGGCTTGGCAGAGGGTGAGCCTAGCGTGACTGAGGCCATGCCAGCCTTTCTTGTAAGTGGTTTCCTCAGTTTAAATGCCATGCACTTATTGTGCAGCTAACAATGTAAAAATAACTGGCGTGATAGGTTATTTTTAATGAATTTCGGGCGTTGTACAAGGGTGTGGCAGGTGTATTTGAGGCACTCGGATGAATGCAAACTGTATTGCCGCCGTATAACTACAAATCCAGTGGTTAAGCACCATGTCCCCAGCACGCAGCAGAGGAACAGCCCGTGTGTGTGAGCCGGGGCTGTCGGCCCCCGCTGCAGAGCAGAAGCAGCAGGCGATGAAGCCTGTTCAGAGCTAAAACCTCTGAAACATCAATGCTCGGAAGCATCAAACATCCTTCTGGCTCTCGGTGCTGCAGCGGTACGTACTTGGCAGGTGCCTCTCTGTGTGTGTGTGCACGGGTGGTATTTATCTAGCAGGCAGCTCTCTATCAAAGGAGCATGCAGGTCCCTCTTGGGTTCTAATTATAGCTTTGGTTTGGAAACAGCCAAAGGGAAAACGACAAAAGCAAAAAACGCTTTACCCCCGTGCTTGAAAAACTGTAAGGAAGGAAAATGAGCCCTGTTATGCTAAACCTTGAGTGTAAATGAGGCACAGTGTGAGTAAACACATCTGTGTTCAGGCAGGGGGAATAAAAAAAAACCACCACACTTATAAATAATGCATGGGAAAAAATCCTCCTTTTCAGTCGATTGAGATCTATTGCTTATTTCTGGTGCTTTAGAAAGCAGCATGCTGCTGGAGGAGGAAGGCTGCGGTCGTGTGCGGCACTGGGGTTACCGTCTCTGTTTCGCTGTCCTCGCCAGCCCAGGTATTCATTCCTTCAGTGCAGAGTCAGGAGTGGTTGTGATGGAGCGACCTGCAGGATGCAGCCCGCGCGCCCTTGGCTTTGCTCGCTCGTGACGAAGCGCCGCTCGCTCCCGGCGCTCTTGCGGGCTGCGTCGTTCCCGCTGCTTTTATTTGCACAGATTTTTTTGGCGCCTGCCTGGTTTCTTGTGTGCCGGGCTGCCCGCGCTCCCTGCCTCCACGGGAGGCTGGTGGATGGAGCGGGGATGCTCTCTGCAGGGTGATGGGGTGGGGACAGGGGATGGGGACGGGGGTCCCTCCCTTCCTCCGCCGGGTCGGGCAGATACCGGCTCCTTCTGCAAGGGAGGGTTTCGGTGTGACTCCTGCCCCAGAGGCTCAGCTCGCTGTTCCCTCCGTGGGAGGTTTGCTGGTTTGGAGATTTGTTTCTGCGGAGGAAAAGCTTCAGCAGGCGCCGTGCGTTCGAGGCAAAATCTTATTGTTTCTGCTCTGACCTCTGTTGAAGCAGGGGAAGGGAGCCCCGAGAGTCACTCCTGCTGCTCGGTACGGAATAGAAAGCAACACTTGTGTTAAACTGACAGTTTTCTTAGTCTTTTTAGCAAACTACTGATTTGCTCTTGCAGCTCGAGGAGGGGTACTCTGTGAGCAGCTTTATTTTGCTGGCAGCCTGGTGCATGCGCCTTCCCCGTGGCTCTAGTCTGGGTCCAACTGCTCCAAGTTTGTGAGTTTTCTTAACAGGTCCCACATGGGCAGCCTTTCCAAACCCATTGCTGTAGACAAGGTTCCAGCGACAAGTTCATGTTTTCATTTAAATTTCAGTGCTTTACTGATGAGCAAAGCCCATGAATTCCTGCATAAGGAATTCTCTAGCATCCAGGGAGGATTTCTGAGGATAAAGGGGAGGAGCTCCCGGCTCCCTTTGGTTGTAATGCACTTACTGCTCCATTTAGTCAGGTCATTTTATAAGCCCAGTCTTCAATTTGACATAAATGATTTGCTTTCAGCAGATGGTGAGCTACTATTTTTTGCCCTCATTTAAATAGGAAAGCTGTACGATAACAGAAGATGAAAGAGGGGCACGGTGCTGCCGACATACAGTAGATTATGAGGGCTGGTCTAGTGAGAATTAAATCCGGGCGGTTGTAATGTGCCATCTGTGTTGTGTTGGGTGGTTTATTTTTCCCCCGTTCGATGAGGCTCCTGAAGTCTCCTGTTACCCTCTGGGTAAGGCAGCGTTGCCAGCTGAGCATCAGCATCCCTTTTGTTCAAGACCCAAAGTACCAGCACAAAAAGACGATGCATGTTAATTCTAACAGGGGTTATAAAATGCCAGTGCTAATTATTCCTCTGATAAAATATATTAAATACATTTTGAAAGGTTCTGGTGCTTTACAGTATTGTAAAGTTTACATTTCCTATTGAGAGGCTTACTTTATTGCGTTTGAATTTCTAATTTTGTTTAAAAAACCCTGAACAAACAGCTCTCTGCTATGTTTTTTTTAATCGTAGTAGAAATCATGTGTAGGCTACGTAACTTGAACACACGCGTGGGGCGAGTCCTGCTTGTGGCAGTTGCAGTTTCCTCTTCTCCAACCCACAGACTCAGGTTTGTTGTACATGTACCGGGTCTTGAAAAAAACGGAATTTTCAGCCTGTGCTATTTCAGAGCAATGTTCTATGTAGTTTCCCTGGTGAATTGTGTGCTTCTCACACACATTATGAAATTGGAAGGAACGCATTTAAAAAACCACGCTGTTGCTGAAACTATTTGATTTTTTGCCTATTTTTAGCAGAAATTTCTCTCTTATCATTGTCTCCAGCTCTTGCTGTAGCAGCAGTGTTTGGCGAAGCCGCGCATTTTTGGGTAGGAAGGTCAAGACAGTTTGTTCCAGCAGCGTGATTACCATTATCTGGCGTTGGGCATTGCTGCAAAACGGTTTGTGCTTCTGAGAAACAAACCTTCCTGGTGGTGGACAGTCCTTTTTTATTTTCTCTCTGAAAGTCTAAACCACTGGAAATTAAGTCAGTTGTGGCATAAGCCATAAGTTGTTTTTCAAGCAGGGATAAGTTAGGTTTTACTATTACTACGCTTATTTGTGTGCCTAAATAAGAGAGACCGGAGCATGTTGACAGGTAGAAGACAGTGCTAGGTGCATATCTAAATATTAGTGTTTCTTTAGGCCTCTGTAACTCGTCACAAAACAACCCAAACGAGCAGCATTGTTATTTCCAGAGAACTAAATGACCACCATCGCTTAATGACAACCTTCTGGGAGCGCAGGCGCAGCGAGTGAGTAATTCAGCATCCTCCAGGCTTGGAGCCTTTCTCGTCAGGGAGCCGTTGGGATCTGTTGAGCTTCTGTAAAATCTGTATTGTAGATAAATTATCGTGTGTGTGTGCAGGCTGGAAAAAGGGAATGGTTTGACTTGGAGCGTGGTTATCTTTCGACGTCTGGAAGAGCAGAGCCTGTGGAGCGGTGTGGGGTTGAAACCGAGTTTTGCTATCTTCTGCTTGCCAGGTATGAATTAGTGTTGGCCTGAACCAGGGGTGTTAGGAACAGGATGAGCCCTTGTGCTCCTTTTAAGCCGTAAGTCTGTTTTCTTTTAAAAGATTTTGATGCAGAAAAGCAGGGTGAGTGTACAGGTGACTGCATGCCTGTAGAGACGTTGCCTTTTCACAGAAACAGGAGTGAGCCCTGAGCTTGGGGCGTCTCCAGGGTGGCTGGAGGGTCTGCTGTGCAGGGGACAGCAGGAGCATACGGTGCCCGTGTAGCAGTTTGCTTTCACGTTTGATGTTCAGAGTTGCTGATACCTTTTAAGACGAGGGGTGCAGGGTTCTCTCTTCATCACCGAAGCACTGACATTCCCGGTGATGCTGTGGGACACCAGGAGGTCCAGGTCCTCTCCTGGGGGCTGATCTGGTGCAGGTGAAGGGGGATGCTCATAGTGGGGAGTTCGACCGGTGGTGTGGGTCTCCTCAGGGGGGGAGAAGCCTAATTCTCTTCTCACAGGTTGCTCTGGGTGTGTTTAATTACCTTTTTTTTTTTTCAGATTCCTTCCTGTTGCTAAAGTCTTTTTGTCTGGAATAGCATGTTCTTAAACTTAAAGTGCTTAAATATAAATGCATACTTGAACTGTTTTCTGATGAGATTTTTACTCTGAAATCTCTATGTGGGATCATATCTAAGTTTTGCTCTGATTTGCTTATTTCTGTGGCGTTAAACGCCTTCTCTACACTAGACTTGTGAAGAGCCTGCCTTTTTCAGGCTGTCTAACATTAAACCCTCATCCTCTACCAAAACAAAACCCCAAATCCAGCATTTACAAGTGTGGCAGGAGGTGAGCAGCACTGCTTGGGTGCTCCTAGAAGAGCAGAGCATCCTCCTTCAGCAGCACCTGCAGGCTCTGCTGAATTGCCTTGTGGAATAGCAGTGGAAGAGAGTTTAATTTAAATAAAAATCTGCTTGTGGTTTGGCTGTGGGCAGTGCGTTCTCTAAATAACAAGTTGAAGAGCAGCAGAGTGGGAACTTTGCTCTTTGTGTTGGCTCTGCTGTGGGCTGGGTTGAAAACAAAATACTACTCAGCAAACATCTCTGTGCAGCAAAGGTGCTTTTTTTTTTTTTTGAATAATGCGGCCTCTCGGTTATGTTGCTCACTTACAGATCTCTTTGCTTTCAGTCGAGTGCTTAGGAAACCATTTCTGAACATAAAACTTCAAAGGGGAGGAAGCGGCCATGAGCCCATGCATCAGAGAAGCACGCTCGGGTCTTGCAGCAAGATGTTTGCCTGCACCCAGTGAGTTATTGGTGCTGGCTGCTGCTATTAAATGTTTATAGGGAAGGGCTGGGAAGGGAAGGGCTCGTACGTCCCCGTCTCTGCATCCCCAGCCCCACCGAGGGGATCTGGCCAAGCTGTGAGGTGGTTCCCAGGAGCTGGGGGAAAGACCCGGAGACTTTTGCTCATCACCAGCGAGACCCACCTTCCTGCGCCAGGAAGGGTCTGCGACTGCGGCTCTGAAATCCAAACAAGTCAACTTTTCTTGTTCCAGAAATGTTGATATTTAAAAAGAGAAAACTATGCATGGAGGAAATGTTTGTTTGTGGACTGTCCCTCTTGTTTACCGCAGTTGATAAGAGCTGCTCTTCAGCTGTGCCCTCCCTGCAGTCATCATCTCAAGAGCCTTGATTCTGCCTTTTTATTTTTAAGAGCAGTGTGCTTCCAGTGTTGTGTGTTTCGATAAAGATTCTTACAAATGGATTTATTCAAAACAAACACAGTGGGAGGCAACTACAAAGCAGGCTGCTTTGGCAGCTGGTGCGGAAGGGAGCTCGCTGTTGTTGTGTGTTCATGGGGGTGCAGTCTTGCAGCGTGTCCCTCCTGCCCTGTGCCTGCCAGGACATCGGGGAGCTTTGCCCTGGGAGTTGCCCGTGGCAAGTCTGTCCTGCATCGTGGGCTCGGGGTGATGTGCGTTTGGCTGAACGTAGTTCGTTGCACCCCTCAGTGCCTTGTAGCATCTCTAGGAGATTTTGGATAGCTGTTGAGTGCATGAATTGCCTGCGTGGTGGCTGGGGTGACTCTGCAGATGGAGCCTTTTGTTGCTAATGGGGCCAGCAGCGTCCCTAGCAAGGGGTCACAGGAGGAAGGGGAACAGCTCTAAGAGCTGCAGGGGCAAATCAGCCACATGCTGCCATCTGCAAACTGATCACAGCTCCTTAACCCCCGCAGTGAGCGCCCAGCCTCTTCAGAACCTCTCCTGAACCAAACTGCAGACCCTACTTGTGTCATAATCCCAGCTAAACCAGAGGTAACCCCAATTCTGCCCCTATGATCCAGCAGCCATCCCTCACCCCACGAGTTGGCTGCTAGCTGCAGCTTTCAGGTACTCACTGTACAGTGTGTGCTCTGTGGGTGGGGAACCCCTGGTCTGAGAGCTCTTGTGTCTCGTGTGGTTGGGTTTAACTTGCTTTCCCTTCTCTCTGATGTTTCTGGTTTAGGGAAGAAGGAAATTCAGCGTGAGCAGCAGGCATGAAGCTGCCCCCTCCTCGAGGGTGGTGGTGGGAGACAGCTGGGTGCTCTGTGAATCCGCTGTAGCCTTTCGTTTAACTTGGGTTTTACAGCTTTCTTGCAGAGCCTGTTCTGTGGTAATCCTGCAGAAACAAACTCCTGCAAGACTTCTGGGGAAATGAGGTGACACGATGCCCAGCTCAACAAGTGTTTTGGAGAATTCCCCTTGGGTGCTCTCGCTGCGTCGGTTGGGTTATGCCAAGGTGTCCTGACATCTCCGTGCAAAGCACTGGAGGAGGAGAACCAATGCAGTGGGGTTTTCTGCACATCTGCATCTCTGTCGAGCTCAGAGCATTGCCACGTCTGGGTTTCAGCACCATCTTTGCCTTGCAGTGATTGCCCCTGGTGCATCAGGTGCCTGTGGGTGCCCGTGCAGGCTGGCTGCTTGCATCCCTGTTCTCTCAGTGCAGGTAGAAAGCTGCTGTTTCAGTGGCCTCCACTGGAGAAACCCAGAGCAGCTCACTGAGAGGAGGGTATGATGTTCTAAACCTGGCTTCTGCAGGAGACCAGGCTAAAATGGGCCCTGAAGCTCGTCCCCAGAGCTGACTGGTGGGACTGAATCCAAGTGAAGGAGTTTGAAAGAGTTGAGAGAGCCTGTCTCAAACCTGACACAGCTCCAATCACTCCAGAGGGAGCACAGACCCTGTGGGTTACCATCCCTGCTTTTCCCAAAGCCCTCCTTGCCAAAAAAAAAAAAGCCAAGCAAAACCCAAACCAAAACAAACCTCATAAACTCAGGAGATTTGTGTTGCAGGAGAAACAAATTCAGTGAAGATCTCTGGTGCTGCTTTGTTTTAACCGCAGCATTAGGAATAATATTAAGCTTTTACATTAAATGTGAGGGAAGAGTACTTTGGAAGATTGGGAGGGCTTTTCTCTTTCAAGCACTCTGGTTATTTTGGCAATCAGGATGAGTTTAAAATTGTTGAATGCAATAATATGTAGGAGGGCGACATCTTGAAATGTTTCTTAATTTTAAGTATGTTTTTGAGCAAGTGTTTGTATGCTGAGGTTTTTGCTGGGGAGGTTGAAAGGCGTATTGGATTATATGCTATTTGCTCCGTGTAAGCAGTGACAATTTATTGCTGCAGATACATGTGATGCAACGTGCAAAGATTAGTTCTATCCTCTCTAAAGCATGATTATTTTGGGTCCTCTTTATACCTTAAATAGATATTCTTCCCATGTGATTTCCATCTTTTTGTGTCAACAGCCCAGGCTAAAGTTGAAATAAATGTTGCATCAGCTTAATAGCACAGGCTCTGAAGAAATCTGCTCTCTGTTATGGAGATTGTTTAGAAACCTTTTCATTTTACATTTTTCCAATGTGCAGTGCAAAGATCTTACGAATCCTGAAGCCTGCTTGGTTCCTCTGGACCTGTCTTGTGCAGATAGCTGATGGACACTGACGAGTAGCGTCCCGAGCAGAGCAGCAGTGTTTAGATACCCCCCTTTTTAGTTCATGGTGAGGAACTGTGGCTTCTTTCAGGGATGTTTACAAGTGAGCAGCTGTTAAAATTCACGGCCATGCAATTTTTGACTCTTGTTGGCTGTGTGAGTTTTCTCTCAAGCAGCAGATTTCTTCTTTCCAGATTTCTGCAGTGATGAGGAAGGATGCTGTAACCCTGCAAGCCGTCGCGAGCTGGCTGGGGTTTTGGCATGGCGTGGCAGGAGAAAGGTTGCGTGGTCGTGTGCGTGTCCTCATCTGCTCCGCTCCCAGTGCTGCCAGAGGGGAACAGGCTCTTGGAGGAAGGGAGGACCTCAGGGACAGCCCTGTGGAGCAAGACTCTCTGCCATCTCCTCCCCTTTCCCTAGTCTTGTTTCCATTTTTTAATCGCTTGCTCTTGTCAGGCTGCAGACCTGGTGCCAGGGCATTTAGCAGTTTGGAGTCAGCGCTGTCCAGCTGGTGGAAGGTGCCTGGGAAATGTCGATAGAGATGTTTCTATCAAAGCAAACAGCAAAATGAATGATTTTGCTCTTAATGACTTTGTAGGCTGGAGTCAGCAGGGCAGGGGAGTGTGGCTGGTGAACTGGTGTGTCTGTGCTTGTGGCTTGGTTAGAACAGCTTAACGCAGACTTTGGTACTGGAAAGCTCCTGACTGAGGCCTTTTGCACCTCTCTTACAGCATCATCATGACAACAGAGAAGAGTCTAGCGGCGGATGCCGACAGTTCAGAGCAGCAGCAAGCCAAGGAAGAGGAAGGAGCTGCTGAAACACAAAAACAAGAGGCTTCCCTAGAGGAAGGGGCTCAGCAGACGTCGGAGGGACAGCCTGCGGCGGGGCAGAAGCCGAAGGCCTCCAACGGCGACACACCCACGCACGAGGAGCAGAGCAAGAAGGAGCGCCGCACCTCCGAGGGCCGGGGTCTCTCCCGCCTGTTCTCATCCTTTCTCAGGAGGCCCAAGTCTCAGGTGTCCGAAGAGGACAAAGACACTGATGCTCCTAAAGAGGTCAGAGGTGACCAGAAGGACCCGGGATTAGGAGCCAACCCTGATGAAGATATTTTGGTGAAAGCCCCAATTGCAGCTCCTGAGCCGGAGCTCAAAACTGATCCATCGCTAGATCTTCACTCCTTAAGCAGTGCGGAAACACAGGTAAAACACCTTGCTCCATGTGATGTGCTCCTTTCTCTTCTTGAAAATGTGTCTTTTTAGCCAAAACTAGAAAAACTTCATATCCTAGGATGGTAAGCTTGATCAGAAAACCCATGAGATGCTAAAAAGGCTCTTGTAAGCTCCCTGCGTTGCATCACGTGCTTCCCACTCTTGCATTCCTCTGTCAGACTGTCTCGCAAAGTACCTGCTCCTGAAATTGTGCTCACACCTTACAGCATAACTTAAAATGCCCCATGCTGACTCTTTACTCTGCTGAGGCATGGGAAGTCACTTCAGAACTAGGGCTCGGATTCATAATTCATGGCGTAATTCACAGTTGCCCATCAGGATGTCCTTGGTGTGTGCAGGGCAAAGGCAGGTCAGTGGCGTGAGGTGGAGAGTGTTAGAGGACGTGGATTTGGGAAAGGGTTTCTTCAACTTGAAGGAGCACAAGTGTGGCATTTCAGAACGTGGTCACCAGTTCAGTCCGGGCTGATGCTGAGCCTGCCAAATACAAACATTTTCTGCTTATGCATCATGTAGACAGGGATTTCTGCACAACACGTGGGCTGAGCCTAGCTCCTAGTAGCTGTCTGACATCTACTCTTTACAGCCAGGGTCATTTTTTTCCTACAAAATTTAAAGGTTTTAAAGCATGGTAGAAACTGAAGCAGACACCCCCACAGGGAAACACTTGCAAAGCTGCAGCTGGTTATTGATTTGCAGATATTGGACGCCCTCTCTTACTCCTTGGGTAGCTCCAGGCAGCTCTGCTGTTAGTGATGCAGCTGCCTGGAGTTAGAGGAAGGTGGGTGCTCCTGAGATGGGGATTTCTTACAACCCAACCAGCCTGTGTGTATTGCCGGAGTCAGAGCACATTCGTGGTAAAATCTGGATTACTTACCCTGCTGCCTTAAGTTCTGAATGAACACCAGAGAGGTGTCACATATCTGCAAACTCTGACTTTTGGAGCGATACAAGTTAGAGCATCGCCAACTGCAGGCAGTCATTGTAAATCCACCTCCTTAAAATTACAAAGTTGTAGAGAAGGTAGTAAGTAACACCTTTTATCTTTTTTTTTTTCCCAAATTTCTGAGCTTGTGAAAACCGTGTGATGATCTCTGCTTGTGTTTTGTACCTCTGAGGGTTGGGATTAGCAGAATGGGGAGGAGATGGAAATTTTAATGCAATTTCAGCCCAGAAATTGTGCCTTCAAGAGGAAAATGCATGATTTCTTTCTCTATTTAACTTCGATTTGCTGCTTCTGAGTGCATGTGAGTGTGCAGCCACAGCCTTCCTTCACCATGGGCTGTTGTTTCAGACGAAGCATTTGCGCTTTTCTTTTTTTTTTTTTAGTTCTTATTTTAGATCAATGTCAGTGGCTTTTTGAACTGTGACACTCGGCAGATATTTCTGCTGTGAAAGCATTTGTGAGGTGCTGCCTGTTTGATAAATGCTGACTGACGGGCATTACGAGCTTTGACTGATTCTCTGCTCCCGATTATCCCAGCCCTGCTGGAACAGAAGTCAGCAGCTTGTGGACATTATTTAGTTTTTAAATACCTCCGTGCAGTTGTGCCTGGTTGTGATTTCATGAGATGCGATGGGCTGAAAAGACAGGGTTTTGCTCTTCCTCTGCCGTGGCGGCGTGTTCCTGCTGCATCGAGCCACTTCCAGCACTTGTCAGAGCCTGCCGTGAACTCCTTTAACTTGCTGAAACGGCAGTGGGAAAAAAAAACCAGCTTCCTTCCTCCTCCTGTCAACAAACTGCAACTCTTTCTGCTGTTTTAGTGAATTAAACTGGCTCACAAAGTGCTTCAGTAGGCAAAGGGAGAGTGGCATGAAGGCTGCCTTCACTTTTTGGTGGCAGAGCGCTGCTCGATCAGCTCAGAGGGCTGTGAAATCTCAGCGCTGACCCCCCCTTTAATGCCACTGCTGCTGTACTGGGGGCTGGTGGCACTGGAGCAAAGCGAGTCACCCAGGGCCCAGTGAGAGCCAGCGCAGTGGGTGCGCTGGGTGTCTGTCCTAGGAGGGGAAAATCTTACTAGTCCAAAAGGTGCTGTCGTTAAGACCATGAAGATTTGCATGATGAAACTGGCCTTGATTTCTCTAATCAACCCTTTTTTATTTTTTATTACATCTTTTATTAAATGAAGACTTGAGAATGACTTGAAGGGCTTTAAAAATTAATGCCGTTACCTTGCTCATGTATGCTGCTGCTCCAGGTCCCAGGTTACACATTTAAGTCAGATAACTGATTCTGTGGCGAGATCCCAGCCCTACCTGTGCAGTGCTTGTTTCTTGTGATGGTTTTTTTTGCTTGACACCTCTAAATTGCAACTTGGGTGATGGGGGGGTTTCAGCCTGCGCAGGAAGAGAGGAGGGACGACCAGGAGCCGACCAGCACAGACCTCGGGGGCAAGGAAGGAGGGGAAGCGAAGGAAGAGGGGGCCAAGCCAGAGCTGAAACAAGAGACTGCAGAGACCAAAGCAGAGAAGGATTTGAAAGCTGCCCAGAAAGCAGTAAAAAGACACAGAAACATGTACTGCAAAGTCGTCTTGCTGGATGACACCATTTTTGAGTGCGCCATGGATGTAAGTACTTCTGGTGTTTGTTTCTGCTTCGCCTCTTTTCCCTCTCCCTTCTCCTCCCCCTGAAAAATCACCACAAACACAATTTAATAGGGGCCTAATTTGCTGCCAGTGAATTACGTGACAGGCTTTACTGCAGAACAATATTGCTGTAAGCTATAACAATTTATTGTTGTAAAAATCTCTGGGTGCTTAGGAATTTTTTTTTTTTTAAATTGTTCTATGATTTCCAGGGTGCCTTGCTTTGTAAAGGTGGGGGTCAGTCAGGAAAAAAACCCAATTTATCTTACTTGCTGTTCATCTTCTCCCTCATTTATATCCCAGAGCAGAGTTTTTGTGTTAGGCTGGGATCGTCTCAATATCTTCTGCCCCATTCCTGTGGACAAAATGGGTTGTCAAGTTGATTTGTGTTTTTCTGTTCACCCAAGGTACCTTCACCTATCAGGCTGCAGGCTAACATAACTCCTGGAGCTTGGATGCACAGAAAAACATGCTGTGTTTAGCCTACACCTGAATATATTTGCAGTAAACAGTTTAAAATTATTATGTTGACCTACAGCCACGCAAAACACTTAATCTGAGAGCTTTGCTTCTGCTTTATTTTGAGCATTCTCTCACAGGGCTGTCTTGCTGTCAGGGCAATAAAAAGCTAGCAGAGATGCCCGTTTCAGTATTGAAGTACTTGTCCAGAATATTAATAATCTGGTACACACCATTCAAACATATTCCCATCCGCTTGTTTTTCCCCAGTCCCGCTGGTTTAAACAGGCCAGGAGAGGGGATCTGGGCACAGGGCTCCTGTGAAAGCTGTTACCTTGGGTGATCCTGGGCAAGTAGGTCAGCGCTGGCCATTTGTGTAACGGTGTTGCTGCTGTTGCTGCCTGGGATCAGCTCAGAGCGTCACTGCCCTGATCACCATCCCCTTTGCTGGGGATTTTGTGTGCAGCCCCCGAAAAGAAACTCTTCCCTGAAATGCTGGTGATGCTTTGCTCTGGCTTTGTGTGTGAGTTTGCTGCAGCGATGCCTGTAGATACCGGCAGGCTGCACGGATGCTGTCGTGGGAGGGAGAGCTGCAGGTGGGGTGGTTGGTCCTGCCTTGAGCAGGACGTTAGAAGTCTCTTTCTATAAGTCCAGCGGGTTGTGGTGGGTGCTGCGGAGAGGATTAGGAGGGGCTGCTGTGCTGGTGAGACCCTCTTGACTTGACAAGTACCCTTGGCTTTAACGCCGATCTAATCCTGCTCTAGCAGTTTGAGAATTTATTAAGACTTAATTGGGAAGGAATTGCAAAGGTGTAGGCAAAGAGCAGCACAAATGCCTTTATCCGAGAAGAATAAGTGCTTTCAGGCATCATCTCCAATTGATGGCCATGGAAGGTTTTTAATTCCTGGATGTCTTTAAGTGCCGATTCCTTAAGAAATCTCCAGGCTAACAGATGCACTGTGTTACCTATAGAGTCACACCGTATGCACTAAAGACCTTACAGCTGAAGGACTGGAATAAAAGGCGGCTATGATCTTGGATCAGTTGCCATGCAAATATGACTAAAAGGAGAGATGCAGGCGCAAGCGATGCATTAGTAAAGCTTATTTTGCATCACTGGATCCGTGGTTTCTTCTTAGCAGAGCCTCCAATAGAATGAGCTGCTTCTGGTTGCCATAGTTTTGTGCCTCAGGGATGTTTTCCTTCATGCTTTTGAACTAAAAGGGTATCTGTTCCTAGGGCCAGTTCACTTCTGCAGGATTTGGGAAGGAAAAAAAAAAAAAAAAAGAGATAGGAATGCTCAAAGTCTATTTCTTGTGGCAGGAGGTTGTGTGCTAAGCAGCTTTCGGTGCGTAAGGCAAAACTGGAGAAGCTGGGTTTCATCAGCAGCTCGGGTTGATGAAAAGGCGACGAAAATGATGATCTTTGGTTCCGAGCTGCTGTTTCTTTTGTGACCTGCTAAGCCAGGTTGCCCCAAAACAGGCGACTGTAGCAGTGGGTTGTAGCAGCAGTTTCTTACCCTGCGTTGATTGTCTTTTGATCAACACCTGATTGACAGGCTGGAGCTGGGAGATACCGCTGCAGTAGATGCACTTTGAGAGGGAAAATCCCTACAAATCCTCAGTGTTTATTGAGTTGTGCTGAGAAGCTTGGCTTTGGCGGGGCTTCAGACACGGAGCTGGTGGTAGCAGAGAGACCTGGAGTTTCCATTGCCTTTCCAGTTTGAATTTTTACGCCTGATGGTCTTTCCTGTAATGGGTGCTTGCTCAGAAACAGCCAGGGGATCTGATTTTGAGCTACTTGGGACTTCTTTCCCTTCTTGGCAATGTACAGTGTGGTTCGTTTATGTTCCCTTTCTCCCCTCTCCCATGAGGAGGCAAAAAGCAGCCCGACCTACAGAACTTCTTTTGTGTATTTGCAGAAACATGCCAAGGGGCAGGATTTACTTAAAAAAGTCTGTGACCACCTCAATCTCCTGGAAGAAGACTACTTTGGTTTGGCCATATGGGACACGCCGACCTCCAGGGTAAGCAGCTGCTGTTGTGTGTTGTTCTGCACGCAGGTGGATGCAGCTTTTTTGAGGGAGCATCTCCCCTGAGGAGGAGGTGGTGCATGAGCTCTTCTTAAAAATGCTTTTGGTGTCCTCCTCAAAAAAGGACTAAGAGGGTTAGAGGCAGAAATGATGAATAAATGACTACAGGAAGGTGGATTTTAGTAAAAGAGCTATGTGGACTTGTATCTCCACCTGTAGAAAATTCAATATATTAGTTTACTGCGAAATGATGCCATTAATTTGTAAAGCTATAGCTCAAGAAGTTAGGGGAAGAGAAGTCTTTTCTCACTCTAAAAAAGCAGCAGGTTTTTTTAGTTGTGATTTTAAGAAGAGGTTAACTGCTCTTAGGCTGTAGAAGATGAGCCTGAATGATGACAGACTGCAGGCAGAATTGACAGTCCTGGAGCCTGTGTTCACCAAACTGAGCAGGAGTAAAACCTGGCAGCCCTGACACTGGTGTGATTTTTTTTTTTTTTTTTTTTTTGGTAAGGTTTGGTTGGAGCCATCCAGAGCAGGTTTGAATTGAGGCCTTTCCCTGTGAAAGGACATGCGTGACGCTTCTCATTCCAAAACTCTTACTCATATGGTTTCAGTTTAAGGTCTTTGTTTGGTTAGACTCAAGTGGTGTCTTATATCTTAAGCCCTTGGTTATGCTTTAACCCAAGCAATTACTCAAGCTCTGTTTGATGAAGCTAGATGAAGTGTGCTAAACTGAAATCAAAGGCCCAGTTTTATCTCCTTTGGACCAGTTACATTGGTTCACATTCTGACTATTCCTGTGCTTCACCTACAGCAATCACTTACGGGCCAGGTTACCATGGCTGATGGACATTTATCATTAGACTTAATAACTGCAAGTGTGAACTTCTAACAGTCAGAGTAACACCCCATTGCTATCTGAGGCAGGCAGAGTTCTGTCTTGGGTTTGTTTTACTGTCTCTGGTGCCTGGCTGTTTTCTTTTATGTGAAATTTGCTTCCATGTACACAGCCTGGATTTTTTTCCTCTAGGAGTTTGTTGAGCTTGCAGAGGGAGGGATAGGTGTGCTTTGAGATCCAGTTAAGAGTAAAAAGCGTTTAGCTGGAGCCTCTCATACTTGTGCTCGCTGCTGCAAGACCCCCGGGACTTCCTCTTCTCACATCCAGGCATGCTGGTGTCGATTCTTCCAAAAGCAAAAGCATGTACCTCCTTCCTCCCCAGCCGACAAGGGCTAAGAGGTGGTGCAGCTTTTTAACTGTAGGGACTGAAAACAAATAATTCTGTCAGATTTGTGTCCCGGAGCTGGGAGCTGAGGAAGGTAAAGCCTCTGCTTTGGGTTTAGCTCCAGTGCAGAGTGAGCTGCTTGGTGGAAGTCTTTGCTCTGCTGGGGGGAAACACCATTTTGGGGATTTTTGGGGGGAAATCTTTCTGGTTATGTTTGATTGAACTTCAGACTCTGAAGCTCCATGTCTCTCCTGCTGTAACTTCAAACAGGACCCAACATCAAGTTACTGATTGACAGGTAGAAATGATCTTAATAGGAGACCAGTGGGTGAGCTGCTGCACCTCAGCCACAGCTGTGCAGAGCAGGTGAAGATGCACGTGTGTATTCCTGGACAGGGAGGGGTTGTTTGAGGCATTTTCCACCTTGGTATTTAGGGAATAAACCTTCCTGGGGACAGATGTTTTCCCACATGGGAATAGCAGGGGGTGACAGTGGGAGTAGAAGATTGTGACAGTGGATAGAGCAGCCGGTCACCACCGAAGGAGCTTGATGCTCATGTTGCTCTGAAAGGGAGGATTGTTTCTCAGTGATTCATGACACAGTGTAGATAACAGTGCCATTAATTGCTGTACTTGTCTGCTGGATCAGGCAAGGTGAGTGCTGAGGGTGTGTGACTGCACCCCGGGCTCGGCTGCCCGCAGCCTGTTACCAGCTGTTCTCACCGCAGTGGCACCAGCGTGGACGCAGAGATGCTCTGCTTAAAACCGTGGTCCTAAAAAGACAGGAGGTGACATGTCTACCTTCCAAATGGCTTTCGTATCCTCAGTTTTATGGGTTAGAGGGGCAAGCGTATAAAAAGATAAGATTAAATGTAAGTATCGCTGTCTCCCTGCCATGAAGTTACGTGTCCTCGTCAAGTCAGATTAGCTTGGGGGATTCAGTGAGTTAATTCCTTCACCTCGGGAGACCTGGATGTCCAAATCCTGCTCAGAGCACGTGAAAATGAAGAAGGTGGTTTAATGTAGCCTCTCCAGGAGGGTTGTTAGCACCACGCCGTCCCCTTCAGCGGGGCAGACCCTGACCTCTGCAAAGGGAAAGGCTCAGCCTTCACGTGCCAGGAGTTGCTCAGACTGTGCTGGCAAAAGCAGGAATTGTTTTTTCAGGCTTATGTTGCACCACCATCCCACAAACCCCCAAATTACAGAGTGGGGGGGGAAAGAATATATTTCTAAATTTGTAGCTGAGATAATTACTAGAAACTTGAGTCATACTTAAGAGACGAAGTTTATGTCATGCTCCTGTAAAAGATTCCAGCCTTCTCTGGTGATTGGAAGTTTTCGCTCATGTTTCAGTGATTAGGTTGTTAAAAAACATAGTTAATAATAGAAAGTCTTGATAATCTTTGTTCTGAGTAGAGTAAGTGTGGAGATAGGGTGCCTAAAATTAATGCAAACATCCTATTTGCCTATTTTTAAAAGTTCTGAAGAGAAAATAAAGTCTTGCCCAAGTGCTCCTCGTAGCTGGATGTGGCTGGGACCGTATCTGCTGCTGTGTGCTTGCAGCCCTAATATACTGATTTTGTTTTTTTTTCTCCTGCTCCTTATCCCTCCCCTGTGAGTACCTGGTAGGTGAAGGGTTGGAAATACACCCACCGACACCACACACTGGAGTAAAAATTGTAAAAAATGCACCGTCTTTCCAGTTTCCATGGCTGCGTTCATGTCAAATGTTGTCTTTTTGCTGTATTTTTAGCAATTTGCAGTTTTCTGTGGTGTTTCTGGAACGTCTGTTAAACTGTGAATGTTTTTATCCTCTTACAGACGTGGCTGGATCCTGCCAAAGAAATAAAAAAACAGGTTCACGGTAAGTAGATCGAATTTATCGGGTGGGTGTGTGTGGTTTCTCCCTGCTTCCCTAAATAAGCATGGCTTTGGTGGGGCAATCTGGGGGGCCTAAGGGTGTCTGTCAGGGATCAGCCCAAGTTGAAGCAGTCTGTGCATCCTTTCTCTTCGTAAGTACTTAGTGATGTTCTAGATTTAGGAAAAAAAAAGTCATTTCCTTGGGAAAACATTGCTTGGGCTGTGTTTGCCCTATGCAAACCCACGCTGTCCTTGCTACCGTGAGATGCTGAAATGGAAAATTTGCTCCCTGTTGGAGGATGGGAAAACAGGTGTCAGTGGGAACCATTTAAATCTCGAAGGAGGTTGGGAGAGCCTGACCAAAATTGTATCCTGTAGCAGAGTGGACCCTGAGGCTGTTTCGAGGTCCAAATAGGGGCACTGGAATGATAAATGGCTTGAGTAGTACCAGGGCAAATACCAGATGCTCTCCAGAGTTGTATTTTAAGGTCTGCTGGCACTGAATTAGTTCAAGATGAGGGCAGTGTCAAAGTTAAATAAATTTTAGAGTTTTCTGTTTTCTCTCAGGAGCAAGTCTGACTGCTTTGAAAGTAAAATACTGTTTTATGAAAGTAAAATACTGCTTTACGTATGCTTCTGGTGGGGGGTGCAGAGCAAGCATGTCATTGAGTACTGGGGGGAAATGCTGCTGGGCTATGGAGTAAGAAAAGCTCCTGCTCTTACCAACTTCTCTTTGAACCGATAGCAGGATGTGTGTAAAGGGCATGAGCTGCTCTGACTGTGCTGTGCAGGTAAAATTCAGCTCATCAGTGTGATGAGCAACCTCCTGTGGAATGTGGTCCCCTGAGATGGGTTAAATGGCAAATGATTTGATTTTACTTTAATACAAGTTTACATATGAATATGTGTACACCGATGTATGTTGGTTTAGGTGACCTCTGCTACCTAAAATGTCTTTTTGAAATAACCTGTCATGAACTCTGTGTAATGAAAACAACATGCCTTGTGTTTAATCCCAGTTATGGCGTTGCATAAGAAATAAATCCATGAATGCTACGTTCCCCCCTCCTCCCTGTTTGAGATTGCAGTAAATCTCTGTGCAAGTTAAGCTCAGGCATCTTCTCTTTCTGACATAAATACTGTTTTGAACTAGTGTTAAAGGGCACAGCAGGAGGGAGCTGTAACTGTGAAAATTACTTCCAGTGCTTAATGGGTTGGTCAGGACTATTTTCTGTGGGTAAATGTGATTATTATCAAGAAGAGGGAGTAACCCCTTCAGCTGTGTCACCTAGAGTGTCCATACCACATATCATGTCAATTCTAGGTGTGATCATGTGGATTCTCGCTCCAGTTAATGCCTGTAATGGTGCTGTGCAAGGTTTGAAACAAGCTGTATTAAAACATTTAGGTCTGGATTTGTAAAGCTCTGCCTGTCTCGGTGCTTGCTGGTTTCATCCAGAGATTGATGCTTGTATCGTGCTGAGTTTAAACTGTGGTCTGACCACCCGACCACTGTGCATTAGGCTGCTGAGGGAATTGGCACATCTGCTCTTTATGAGAAATTTGAAAATTGGGTTGAGTGATAAAACAGTACTAATCCATTAACTTACAGCACACGCCTGACCTCTCTTCATGAATCCTTCTTTTCAATCAATGAAAAAATATGTAATTCAAAGCTCTTGCCAATGAGTTTAGCTTTTTTTCACAAGTTGTGTTTTATTCATGTGGATTTGCCTGCCCTGTTTTCCCTTGTAAATGAAATTGTATCTTACGCTGTCTGCTAAGCAGCAGCCAGCTGTGCGAGCAGACAGTATTAAAATCACTATTATGATCTGCTGGCTGTATTTTGAAGATCAGATTGGATATTCCCAGCTTTTTTTTGTAATGACCATCACAAAGCTGTTCTGGTTATTTTTCTCAACCTCTTCTTTGTAATTGCAGGAGGCCCCTGGGATTTTACCTTCAATGTCAAGTTTTATCCACCGGACCCTGCGCAGCTGACGGAGGACATAACCAGGTGAACTACCTGGGTATCTTGCTGCCAGCCAGGGACCTCGCTCAGCAGAGCAGTGAATATTGAATAGAAATTTGTAATATTTGGGTGTTTTTTCCATCCCTTGGCAAGGAAATCAGATGTCTTAAGGGTTTGGGAGGGGTTTTGTTTGTTTTTAGTGGGTGTGTGGGATGCTTCCACTTTCCACTGAAGTCCACGTGTGTACAGCAGTGTCATTTATAATCCTGGCATGCATATAGAAATTTTTTTTTAAAAGCGAGTTTTTCCTGTTCATAAGTGTCCCGTACTTACTTTGCAGAGTGGAGGTGACTTTAAGTCCTCCTATCCTCCATGCTGTTTACCACGGGGATATTAACCCATAAGCAGAAATTCAGGTAGAAATTAGAAACAAGCATCATGTTGCATTCATCAGTGGCATTAACAAAGAGATTCTGTTGGATCCTCAAGTTTCTCTATGCTCTCTGTAAAAAGTATTTTGCTTCCTCCTCTCCCCCAGGTATTATTTGTGTCTTCAGCTTAGACAAGACATTATTACGGGGCGGCTGCCCTGTTCCTTTGCAACTTTGGCTCTGCTGGGATCCTACACAGTCCAGTCCGAGCTGGGAGACTACGACCCTGATCTACACAGCCCAGATTACATCAGTGAATTTAAATTGGCCCCAAACCAGACCAAGGAGCTCGAAGAGAAGGTTATGGAGCTTCATAAAACATACAGGTAAGATGCAGCGGCTGGAGGACTTGTTTGTGCACAGCAGCCTGAAATAACAGGGCTTTTTGGTATTTTCCCCACCTCTGCTGTATGCTTTTGGTTTCCTGCTGCACCAGGGTTTTTATGTTGGCAACAGAAACTTTAGCAGTACAGTGTGAATTTTCAGCTACTGAGAACATCGGCTTTCTAAAAAAGTTCTAATACTTTATAACAAAATCTTTCTAGAAGCTGGATTTTTTTTTTTCCCTGCTTGAAGAAGAAATTATATTTTCCAAAAGCAGGTACAAAGTCTTGTATTTATCAACAGGTGCTCTTTTTCAACAGTATAACTGTGAAAGTGGGTTTTATTTCATGTGAAAATACAAAGCTTGCTTTTTTTAATCTTTTCCTTCCTCTTATTTTTTTAATATTTGCTTTGGGATTTATGTAACTGTTGGATTGCAGTCTGGTTGGAGCAGATCTTGCCTCTTTCTGTATATGCTGTAGCCTACAGCATGTTTGGGGTTTTCTGCCGTCGCATTTAATGAGTAACACTTTCTAACATGGAAGTATTCCAGATGATGCAGGAGATATAAACCTGCAGTTAGGCTGTCCTCCTCGCGTTTCCCAGCATGGCCATGACCTGGGCAGATGTCTCAGGTAGGGTTGAAGGACCCTTGGGAAGTCCCCCTGATACCTGATTAAAGTGTGACAGTAATCCTCATCTTATTTTGAGTTTATTTTCATAGATACTCTCGAGTGCTTGGATTGCAGGAGCTGTGTGGAGCTCGCCATTGCAGAGGGGCTGGTGTGGAGAGCGGCCAGCTGGCAGCTTCTGCACCCTCACAAAGACACATTTGGGTTTTAGGGGAGTAAAAAAAAAAAACAAAAAAAAAAAAACCATAAAACCACTTGGTGATACCAAGGCCTTCAACCGGCAGCCCCTTGACCTGTGGAAAGCTGCTGGTTGATGCACTAATAACGAGAACAGAGCAAAGAGGAGATCTTCTCGCAGAGGGACGGCAACTAATAACCTGAGTGCAGTAGGGAGGGGTGGATGTGTGCCCCCAGCTGTGACCAAAGCTACAATTAACACCTTGCTCAACCCTGCAAATCAATACTCTAAATTGATTCCCCTCCATTTGCACTGAGAGGAGAGGAAATGAGGGAAAATAAGTACTGGGCCACTGACAAGCTTCATGACTGGAAGTCAAAGGCTGTTAGCTGTGCTAGAAGTGGCAGATCACGTTGCTGAATTATTCATGGCTTCATTAGAAGGATACTTCAAGGTATAGGATGTAGTTATATTTAACCTGCTCCTGCGTGCAGGAAGGAGCAAGGTGTACCCATTTAATTTCTGGTCTCTATTCTGTGAACATTAAACTGCCAGTGGGGCTTCAGTGGGAAAACTCTGCCAGTGGGAAAACTCTGCTAAACCGTGCTCTGCCTCTTGCTGCTTTATTTGCAGAGCACGAGGCACATGTTGGAGATGGCGGCTGCTCCTGGGTCTTTCCTAGAGGGTTGTCCTTAGGGTTGTCTTTGTCTGCCCTGTCTCCTACCACTAAAACCATTATTTTCATCGCAGACAAGAAGTGTGTGAGCGCTCAGTAAGGAAGACATCAAAGCAGGGGACAAAAGGAAATGTATGCAACTGAATACTCTCCCAGCAGAGCTGTTAGATGTACCTCATACACCAGAAACTTATTAACAAGGGCACTTCAATAATGTGGCTAATAGCCTCCATTATCAGGATGTTTCTGTTAAGCGAAGTTGTGTTGTGTTGCCCCTCCTGCCGGCAGGGTCCCATCTGTTCCCAGAAAACCTCTCATTCATCTGCTCTGCCCCAGTAGGATTCGCTGCCGAGTGGTCTCAGCTGTTGTCCTTGCGTTTGGTTTGGAGAACAATAGCTGGGTTTGGGGAGGTCTGAGGCAGGAGGTCTGGGAGGACAGTGCCTGTCACCCTTTGCCTTTGGCTGAATTAGTGTTTCTTCCACTGAATCAAGTTTTGTGCCCCTCACTGTACTTCCTTGCTTTCTTCTCTAGTGTCTGTTCAGCTCCACAGACATAAAGTGCATCCATTTTATGAGGATGTTTCAAAGCACGGATTTGTTCATTCAGAGTAATTTAATAATTCATCATCTGGGCACAGATTTGTTTGTATTGAAAGCAAAAGAAAATCTCACAAGTAAATGTTTTTTTGAAGTCTGACCTGTCCCCTCCTAAAAGCAACAGTTAGGGGAGTACCAAGCCCTTCCTCTCTTTCCCCAGATCCATGACTCCAGCCCAAGCAGACCTGGAATTTCTTGAGAATGCAAAAAAGCTGTCTATGTATGGAGTCGACCTTCACCAAGCCAAGGTGAGAATCGGCACGCGTGCACCTGACTGTAGATTTTGTAATTTGATTATCCTTCCCTTGCGGGAGCAAGTTTACCTGTTTCAGGAGGCTCCTTTTGAAAGATGTAGGAAGTAAGCTGGCTACTGGTACAGAAACACAGACACACAGCAGAAGTGCCTCAAGCACTGTTGCAAGTGTTGTAAGATAAGTGCTTCTTGCCGACTGTTCATTATTTATATATGAGAGGAAGATTTGCAAAGCTACTGATGGAGACAGGTCCTTGCTGTGAGGAACTTGGAATAAGGCTCTGAGCCTGCAAGGTGAGCCAGTCTGCTCAGGGAAATGCAGGATAGACTCTAGACCAGCCCTTTGAGCAAACAGCAGAAGGGAGGAGGTTGTAAGGAGAAATGTGGAGGAAAAGCAGGCCTGGCCCTGGCTGCATGGGGAGCTGGAAGCTGAAGTCTGGGTGGTGGGGAGATGAATTTGGGGGAAGACCAAAGGGGTGATTTGGAAGGCAGACACTGACCTGAAACTTTTAACTCTTGACACTGTTTAAATCCTCATCTGCTTCCTCAGGACTTGGAAGGAGTGGATATCACTCTGGGAGTCTGTGCCAGTGGCCTTCTTGTTTACAAAGATAAACTGAGAATCAACCGCTTCCCTTGGCCCAAAGTCCTGAAGATTTCCTACAAACGCAGCAGCTTCTTTATTAAGATTCGGCCAGGGGAAGTACGTTCTGTCTTCTGTCCTCGTGTCTTCTTTAGTTGCATTTTGATTATCACCAGCGCGTGGGCTTCACTAAAACAAAGTGCGGGGAGGGAGCAGGCTTTTCTCTGGGTGAGCATCAGAGGGTTGCTGATCTGGGCTTGGTATTAAGTTCAGGTAGAGCCTGCTGACCTTGCTGAAGCTGTAACCAGCCGGTGACAGTTTAAACAACGTGTCATCCAGCACCACCTCCTGGCACCGCCTGGTATTCCCAGCATCCAGAGGAAACCGGTGGGAATTCACACTTGAAATTGGGAGAGGGCTAACTCCTTTTTTGGAACAGGAAAAGACAAAGGCTCTTTGTCTTGCTTTCATTGTTTTTAGAAAAAAAAAAAAAAAATAAAAAAATTAAAAAAATACAGACACATACCTTTTCACTCAGCCTGCAGCAGACAGGAGGTGGCTGCCCTGATGCTGCCTCTGGTGAACGGGGAGATCCCTGGAACAGTCTGGTCACTGGAAACACCAGTGGGGAGAGAGGCTACAATGGGGGTCTGCCTTGTTCTTCGTCTTCTTCCTCCTCCTGCTGCAACTGCCATGACACAGCCTTGCCAGGAGGTCAATTTTTGACCCCATCCCATAGCTGGGCAGAATGACGGGGGGATAAGTGAGTCTGAATGGCCGCAAAACCCACATCGTGCTCCTCTGCACATCCTGGTGCATCCTGAGAGATGGCCCAAGCCTTGTCTTTTCTTGACCCAAGCTCCTCCTGCACATTGTGCAGTGAGTTCAGCTGCTCTTGGGCTAGACCAGCAGATTGTGCCACAGCAGAACAGATCGATGGGCTTGGGGACTGGACTCCTGCCACATTTATTTCTTGCCATGCCTAAATAACTTCTATTTTCTGCAGCAAGAACAGTATGAAAGTACAATTGGGTTCAAGCTACCAAGTTACCGGGCAGCGAAGAAGCTGTGGAAAGTATGTGTTGAACATCACACGTTTTTCAGGTGGGTGTTCTAAACAGTAGGCTCACCCTGAATAACTAATGCCTTAGGTCAGCTGCTGAAAATGAGCACTCCTTCAGTGTTCCTTAGGGTTTCACAGAGATTGGAGTGAAATGGTTGCAGAGACATGAAGTTGTTTATATTGAATAAATTTCTAGGCAGCTTCCACTTCGTAAGATTCATAAGACAGAGGTCTTGTAGCTTATGTAGGTGTGAGGTTCATTGTTAGTGCATTTCGTTTTGTTAATCAAGTGTCTGCAAGAGGCTTCTTTAATTTGTATTTCAGCTTCTCTTTACCTGATGCTTCCTAGATCTGGAGGTATGATTTTTAAAATTGAGCGTGTGCTTTTCAGGCTGACTTCCACCGAGGCCATCCCCAAGAGCAGGTTCCTGGCACTGGGCTCCAAGTTCCGCTACAGCGGGCGGACGCAGGCGCAGACGAGGCAGGCAAGTGCCTTGATCGACCGACCCGCTCCCCAGTTCGAGCGGACGGCGAGTAAGCGAGCCTCCAGGAGCCTCGATGGAGGTGAGTGTCTGCTGCCTCGTCCCTCTGTGTGGCTGGACTCAACAGAGTGCTGAAATACTCCTTAAACACCACCTAAATTCCCTGCTTGGAAAAAAAAAAAAAAGCAAAACTTCTCACTTTAATACAAAGGCTGGTTATGAAATGCAAACTGATAGTACTAGCAAGAACCAACTGATGTCAAAAGGGTGTAGGCGGGTGCTGAAGGCTTATGCTGAAGTTCTGGTTGTAAAGATACTTCCTCATTCAATCCCAATGCATTTTACTTTTAGAAAATCAGGAATTAAGCTAATATAGGATTTGTTTTGTTTAGTGTAGTTTTAAGTGACATAGTTTTCATTGAGGAGGTTTTTTTGCCACAATTGCTTGAAGCTTTTTCAGTGTGTTAAAGCAATGCTAACGCTGAAGTTTGTGGCATATTGGTCAGGTGAGCTTGTCCCTGATGTTTTTAAGAGCCAGATAGCAGCAGGCTAGAGGAGGTGAGGCATGGAAGGGGGAGCGCCTAAATTTGCTCCCCTTGATCTAGATGATGGGGTGCCTGTAAAATTAGGATCCAGAGAAAGGGGAGAATCCCTTTGCACTGAGGGCACCTGACAGAGCAGGAGCAGTGTTGCTTTGAACCCTGAGGTTGTGCTGCAAACCAGGAGAGAGCTTGGCTGCCCCAGTGCCCCGTGGCCAGCAGCAGCCAGGCTGCTCCTGCTCCTGGTGTGGGTTTATGGGGCTTTGGGACACCCCGAGCCGGGGCTTCATGCCTCAGGGCCAGGAGGGAAGGGCTGCTTGGATTGAGCTCTGTTTCGCAGCAGAGCAAAATGCCTGCTTGCTGGCAGTTTGGGGGTGTGAGGTTGCCCAGGCACGACGCAGCCCGTGCTGTTGGTTGCCCCTTGGCCATGCCCTGTAGACTGTTACGACCCCAGATGAGTAGAGAAATCCCCGCTGCAACCCCGCACCGGGATGTCAGAGCTTGGAAAAGAGCAGCCTGCGAATGTAACACTTCTGTCCCCGTTGAAGTCTGCAGCCTTTTTCCATCTGCTGTGTGGGCAGTCGTTAACATGTGCCCCATTTCTTCAGCTAAACGTGCGACTCAAAAAGTTGAGTTCAGAGCCGTAGAGGAAGAGAAGCAGGAGAAGGTGGTGGTGGTTGAGGTTCCCGAACCGAAACCCATGGATCAGATCCGAGAGAAGACAGGTATAGCTGTGGTGGTGGCTACAACTCTTCTGCAGCACCTTTCCTATCCTTTACATGCTTGTTCCTGACAAAAGTTTCACCAAATCTGGCGACTTTCTTTTTCCATTTCTTTGCAAGAAGAGTTTTGCAGTCAGAGGACAGACAGTCCAACAGAGCCCTGGCTCTGGGAGACTTGTTAAATTTCTGCATTGCACCTCGTTAGACTGTAATTCTTGTGGGAAAGTGCAGAAAAGTTCAGGATGTGGTGGCATTTGAAAACTGCCTCCTTATTAAATTCGGGTGGTTTTGTAAATGTGGATTAAAAAACTTTAAAGTTTGATCTTGAAACTTCTTGTAAAGCTTCTGAAATTCTTCATCCTGGGACCTGCTTGCCATTTTTAAAGTGTATTCTGGGTTTTTTTGGGGGCTTGAGAAATGCCACCTGTTTTGCTACATGTACATTGTATTGCTCTTAAGCTAGGTAGTATTAATAAATATTAATGCCCTTAAGAAGTGTGTAGGTACAACAGCATATCTGAATACTAATAAGTGCATTGCAGCAGCAGTGTTGTCAAATATTTACAGTCTTCATCACTTAAATAGTGAATGCCTGTGGTGCATTAGGGCTGGAGATAATTCGTATGCAAATGCCTTGTGTACTGCTCCACTTCCCTTCTTGCACCCTGATTTTTTTTACAGCGTGCTTTTGACATCACTGTTTTTCTAGTATGAAATCTGGATCAAGTTTTCATGAAGTAGTGTGACAGACTGGCTCCCTACCCCTGTCTTGCCTTGAATTCTCACTAGTCAAGCATCACCTGGCAGGAAAAACCTGATGCCATAAAAACAGAAGGTGGAGAATTTAAGACACCAGAGTAGATGGCTGTGTGTTCTTAATCTTTAGATTGGAAGTTGCTCATTCAAGTACATTTAATTAAAGCTGCTAGTTTTTGTAGAGGTTTTTATCTAGAGGAGCTTGGGGTGTCTCTCCTGGATTTTACCAGCCAGCACCTGCACCTCCCCAGACTTTGCCTGGTACCGCACTCGAGAGCCGTTGGCGTGTCCCCGTGCACCCCTTCCTGGGCAAGAAGCCTGCAAAGCTTGCTGATGTTTTTTCTCCTCTCATCCAATATGCTGTTGGGCCTGGCAGCACTAAAAAGACCGATATTACGTGTGGTGCAAAATTGCTGTTAAGCTGCCTGGTTAAAAACCTCCTTGCTGTTCTCCGGGATGAGGGATCTCCTCTCGCTCTTTCCTCTGCTGCAGCAACCGTTGTGTGTCCACGTCGCTCTCCAACCCCCCTCTATTAATGCATGCAAACCTCTTTCTAGCCAAACACACTCTTGAAGCTTTTGAAATGAAACCCATTGCAGAGGAGGAAGAGGAGGAGGAGAAGGTAGAGGTGGTTAAGGTTCCCGTTGCCAAGCCGCGTTTCCCGGAGCCGTTGCAGACGCGGTCAGGTACAGCCGCAGCGGTGTTTGCCATCGGTGCGGCTCCCGCGGCCGCCCGTGCTGTGACCTGCTGGGTTGAAGTGATGCAGTGCTGTAGGACAGAGGTTGCGTTGTTTGCAGTGGTGTTCCTTGCCATTAAAATCACACTCTCGCTTTGCAACTGTGCTGTAATACCCGAGCGCTGCTTTATTGGGCTGTGCCTCTGGTTGAGATGAGGAGGTGCCGTGGCTTGGCTGTGTGCCTGCGTGTTGAAATGAGTGTGCAGTGGCCTCTTAACACTCCGCTGTTACTGTCCCTTCTTGTAAGGTTCATTCCCCTGAGCTGTAGGAAAGTGTGGTGCCTGAAAATCAGGTTGTGTGCTCTGGGACTGCTGGAGGTCACCTGCACTCTGCTGGTTTTCTTTGCCAGGGAGCCGCTGCCTTCCCTAGTTGGGGTTTCTTGTCAGAGGAACTTCACTGCAGCAGACAGAGCCATGCTAATTATAATTAAAAGCAGAGTTGGTTACTCACTGCAGGAAGAGGAGATTGAAGCCATGGAGGGAAGTAACTGGGAACTTCACATGTTTTCTTGAATATTATGAAAAATACTGAACCAGCCCCTGCACTTCAACTTGAGGATATTCCGTGGGACAGGCTGCAGCAGAGCAGAGAGCAGCCAGTGCCAGACCTGAGCACACCCGGGGCTCTCCTGCTGCAGCTGCCCCTTCTTCTCATTCACCTCCTGCACTTTGTCCTCCTCTTTGACACTTTTGTTCCCAGTAGGGACCGTTTTCTTGGCCAGGGCGATGATGATTGATATTTTATATCTTATATTTTGGAGTAGTGCTTTTTACTGTGGTTAAGTTGTCATGTGTCAAAATAGCCAAAGATAGTTAATCAAGAAAATGTAACTAAAATAACGCAGTTCTGGGCAGCACAGAACTCATTGTTGAATGGCAAAGGAAAAGCTTGATATCTGTTGTTACTTTTCCTGCGTGTCTTGATGCTCTGAAGCACTGTGAGAGAAGCAGGAGAGGCGGCCGTGCAGATTTACTGATGGCAGTATTTCCTTTGCTACTTCATCGTCGAGGTGGCATTTTAACACATTCGTAACTTTTTTAGCCAAACGTGATCTTGGCAGTGTTGAGATAATCCCAATTGAAGAGGAGGAGGAGGAAGAAAAAATGGTGGTGATGAGAGAACTAGAGCCGGTCTCGAAGGAGTCAGGTACCACGGCGCTGGCTTTGCACACCCGGCATCCTCCTCATCCTGACTGTCCCTGCCATCTCACCGTCCCTCCGGTGGCTGTCACTGCTTCTGTGGCATAAATACACCAGGACGTGGCACCCCGTTGTCCTTCTGAAAGGATAACGCAGTGTCTGGCTCACAGAAATGAACTGCTATTCTGAAGAACAGGGGAGATAACGGAGACAGCAGTGGTGGTGTGGGTTTTAGGGTGGATTTTTGGCAAGATCTGGTGTCCAGGAGTCTGACTTAAAAGTCTAATTTCAGTCTCTGAAAAACTGGGGGTTTTGTGCTTCCATCTTGTATGTTTTTGGCCACATGGATACTTTATTCGATGCATGTTTTATACACACAGAAGAGATGCAGTTACCTTTTCAGTGAAACAGGAATTTTTACTAAGGAGTTAAAATTACAATTTTTTCTCTAAGGCCAGATTTTCTAGTGTCTTTGACTAGCTGGATGGACGCTAGTAACCTGGAGTTGCCTGAGGTAGAAGTGCCATTCTTCAGGGGTTGGGGTTGGCACCGGTGCTGTTTCACAGCTTTGTTGGTGACACGGACAGTGGGATCGAGCACCCTCAGCACGTTTGCTGACACCACTGAGCTGTGCGGTGTGGTCACCTGCTGGAGGGAAGGGATGTCATCCCGAGGGGCTGGACAGGCTTGGAGGTGGGATGTGCCAACCTCATGGAGTTCAGCAAGGCCAAGGGCAAGGTCCTGCCCATGGGTCGGGGCAATCCCCAGCACAGACACAGGCTGGGTGCTGAGTGGACTGAGAGCAGCCCCAAGGAGAAGGACCTGGGGGTGTTGGTGGGTGGAAAACTGCCAGTGAGGCAGCACCGTGCGCTGGCAGCCCAGAAAGCCAGCGGTGTGCTGGGCTGCACCCAGAGCAGGGTGGGCAGCAGGGCCAGGGGGGGATTCTCCCCCTCTGCTCCACTCTCAGGAGACCCCCCTGCAGGGCTGGGTCCAGCTCTGGGGCACCAACAGCAGAAGGACACGGACCTGCTGGAGCGGGGCCAGAGGAGGCCACAGAGATGCTCGGGGGGCTGGAGCCCCCCCTGTGAGGACAGGCTGAGAGAGTTGGGGGGTTCGGCTGGAGAAGAGAAGCTCCGGGGAGACCTTAGAGCGGCCTCCCAGGGCTGAAAGGGGCTGCAGGAAAGGGGGGAGGGACTCGTCATCAGGGGTGTAGGGACATGATGAGGAGTAATGGATTTAAATTGACAGAGGGGAGATTTAGATTAGACACAAGGAAGAAATGCTTCCCTCTGGGCACAGGCTGCCCAGAGAAGCTGTGGCTGCCCCCTCCCTGGAAGGGTTCAAGGCCAGGTTGGACGGGGCTTTGGGCAACCTGGGCTAGTGGAAGGTGGCCCTGCCCGGGGCAGGGGGTTGGAACTGGGTGATCTTTAAGGTCCCTTCCAACCCAAACCTGTCTGTGGGTCCATGAACATTTTGGAGCTGTTGGGCTTTTCAGGGATTGGGAACTGTCTGGGAAACCAGGAGTTGAAGGAAAGGAGTAGGCAGTTGATTTTGTGTGTACCTAGTGCTTGTATTTAAGACAGTCATCCTCTGGAAAGATGACTTTTTGGCAGCATGTTACTCATTTCTGCACTGTCAGTGATCTGGAGATGCTGGATATCTTCTCGCAGCGGTGCCTTGGGCTGCAGCAGGAGATACTCACCTTGGACACGCAGCCCCAGCCTGCTTTGAAACCCACCTGGAAGTTGCTGTGATTCTTGTTGATTGGTTTTCTTTGCTGAAAAGATTGGGGAGATAGAGGAGAGCCTCTGTTGCCCTTCCAGAAGCCATCCGTTTCTGGTTGAGGAGATGCCAGTGAGTCAAGAAGTCACTTCAGCTGTGTTTCTATTTTAACGGCTGCACTGGGATGGACTTCTGTGTCTGTTGTGTATGAAGGACCCAGAAATTGATGGCACAGTGTCAAAAATAGATTTGCCTTTCTGGTGTGGCTTCTCTGCAGAGTGCAAGCTTGCTTTTTGTAAACCATCTGTTGTGGGGTTTTATTTTATTTAAGCCATAAGGAAAATAATCTCAACTTTCCCATACTAAACGCACAAGCTGCTTTGCTCAACATCTTTATTTCTTTTCCCTTTTTTCCTCTTCCTCCTCCCTTTCTTTTTACAGAACAGCATAGTAATTTGGAAAGACTTTGCCTAGTGCTTCAGAAACGTTGCCTGCTCTGACCCTTGTCCCTGTCTGTGTCTCTCCCTCACCCTCAGCAGTGGCTGTGATAACCCCCGAGAGGAGTCCCCGTCCCACCTCTGCCCCGGCCATTGCTCAGAGCCACGCTGCAGAACCAGTCCCAGCTAAGCCCGGCTTGAAGGACGCGGTTGCTGCATCTAAAGTAGAAAAGGAAACAGTGAAACCCGATGTGAGACGTGAAGAAATCCCACCGGCAAAAGCCAAGCCGGAGCCAGCCGATGCATCAAAGGTATGTCAGAGCAGAGTCTCTGGGAGAGGCTGTGCTTGTGCCCGGCTGAAACATCGGCTCTAGAAGCCACCCCTGAGCATCAGCTCTGTGCCCCTTCCCCTCCCAGGCAGCAAGGAGTTTAATCCCCCCCAGGCACTGGGTGGGGGTGAGGTACAGGGGGGTCTGGGAGATCCCAGCCCTGACCCTGGGGGTGCAGGGAAGGAGGGAGGTCCAGGGTGGCTGGGTGTTGGTGGTTGCAGTCCAACTAAATGCAACTTGCTGATATATGGTTAAAAAAACTGGCAAGGACTTCACACGAGTTCGTGGTACTTGAATTTAGGGCTCACCCATCGCTGGGCTGTCTCTGTCGATTCCTGGTACGGCAGCAGGAGCAGTTTCAGTGAAATCAGTGATCCAGATCTGGTCCACAGCCCCAGCGTCTGAATGCAAATGTTTTTTACGTTGATAGGCTTTCTCTGGAAGAGCTATTAATATGTTTCTGCAAACTGGACTCAAACTTTGGTTTTGAATGGCGCTGTTGAAATCTTGGGGGATTTATTGTTTAATTTTTTTTAAACATTGATCTTTCTACAAATGTCTGAGACCTCTGCTGGTGTCGATATATGTGTATTGTTCTCTTAAGTCAAAATAATGTGCAAAATTATCGTTTATATTACAGCGTCCTTAATATTCTGCAAATCTTACTGACTGAAACCTTCCAGTGTTGCAGCAGAGGTGTACGCCTTGAGATACAATTTTCACATTACTCTGAATATTTAGCTGTTCTCAGCATTACTGGTACCACATTTTTGCTCTAACACGTCATACAGTGGGTCTTGTATGACATACTCCAGGGGCGATCACTGTTAATGAAAGCTGGGAAGTGGAGGTGGAGAAAACACAGGTGCTTCAAAAAATTTCGTGGCCTGTGTGACCGGTAATTTTTAAATGAAAATAACCAAAGGGATATTCAGGCTGGCAGTTTGGATTGTGCGTCGTGGCACATGGTTCCTGTAATGCTTTTTCCTGCACGGCTGCTCACCCTCCCTAGCCTTAAACTGAGAACAAGTAAATTTTTATTCATCCCATCTCACTTATTACAGGGTTTTTTCCTAAATGTTTAAACACTGGAATTTATTTTTTTTTCTTTAAATGTAGATGTGGGAGGAAATTGTGGATCCGAATGTGCCAAATTTACCCCGTTTCTCAAATGTAGCTGTATCACTTCTTTTAACACCCACCAATGCTTTTGCCTTTGGAGTATTTGGCAATCCAGTTTCCCTAAAATACTTTCCTTTAAAGTGTTCCGACAATCTTGGCTCTCTACTTAAGGACAGTAAAGAACTTAATTTGTGATGTTAGGCTTCGTTTTTTAGATAGGTCTCTTCTTACTGACTCTGTGAACGTAATACCTGTGCATAACAAATAATTTTCTGGTTTTGAGAAGGTCTGTGTTAATTTGAGCATGTTGCTTTTGGTATGGATTTCACTGGGCGATCCGGCTGCAAATGAAATTTGAAAGCATTGCCTAAGCAAAGCTAATGCAAATGGGAAGCCCTTCTTCAGAGGCACTGGAGAGCACTGGTTGCACTGGAGAGCACTGGTTTCAAATGCAAATAATTCTCAAGCTGAAGGAATTATTGTAAACGTGCTGTTAACTAACAGACTGTCGGAGAGCTGCGGTGTCATTAACTCTTTCCTGAGGGCTGCATGTTGGTTTTTGCATGTTCACCCGGCATTTCAAAACCAACTTTATGCAGCTGTGTTTTGAAACTAAATGGTCTACTAACAAGAAATGTTTTTACCAATTTATTTCTTAAATTTAGGTGAGGAAAACGCACATTGAGGTCACAGTACCCACCACGAATGGTGACCAGCCCCAGGTTTGTGCTAATAATTCAGTTAGGTTGCTCACTTTTTTTTTTTTTTTTTTTTTTTTAAGGTTAAACAGTGAGGTTCAACATAGTTAAATGAACCAACAACTTTTTTTTCTTTTTTTATCACTGCCCAACAGCAGCAGCCTGCAGAAAAAGAGGAAGAACTGATAAGAATGAGGAAGGTTAGCCATTTTACACTTTCACCAAACAAATTTGCCATGTCATTCATGCATCTGTAACCTGTTTAAAAAGACAGTGCTCCAACTTCATGTGCTTTGGGTTGGGTTTTTGTGGGGTTTTTTTGCAACTATCAAATATTTGATTACAAAATGAACAGCTTTTTGTCCCATAGACAGTCTGATTGCTAAAATTATGCATGTTAGAGAGAAACCCACTTGGTTTGATTTATAAAATTTATCTTCTCTGTAACAAATTTAGTTAGAAACCAAAGAAAACTGTATAGTGTGCATTCCAGGAAGTGCAAGTCAAAAAAAAAAAAAAAAGTATAATGCTTTTTTGGTACTGATTAAGTACTAGGAGACATACTCAAGATGGGAGAGGGGGTTAAGACATAGTTACTGTGCACACTGAGACCTTGTAGAAGTTACACCAGGCAGTACAGCCTCATACACCGGGGTGGGCACGCATCACTGTCAGGAGTATGAAGTTGTGACTTCACGCAAGGCTTCCACAGAAAACCAGTAAGGTCTCTCTTTGTGGCGAGCGATACAAATGAAGGCACAAGCCGAGGAACCCCTGGGAGCTGTCTCTTTAAAGGACTCATTGCATTTCCCCATTCTCCATAAGCAAGAACCCCCATTTCCTGGTGGTGGCCCCAGGCCAGGTCCCTGTGGCTGGGTCCCCACCCCACGCTGGCACAGCGCTGCACTCCCAACCTTGAGTTAACTTTTTTAATTTGCCAATTTGTCAATCCCGCAAGAACAACATTTTAATTTTTTGTGCTTTTCTTTTTTTTTTTTTTTTTTTTTTTCCCCCTTTT